>NC_064923.1:604555065-604874708 GCF_023897955.1 Schistocerca gregaria | reverse complement strand
TGATGTGTTTGCAGGAAGACTGTTTAACACAGAGAAAAACCAACTAAAACACTGGAGTGGGTACATGTTAAAGTACCAATGATCTCAGTATCTGTATTTATATCTATAACACCCTGTATTACAGGTGATGTGTACACAAACCGCATTCCACTCATCTACAAGCTTCCACTGACATAGTCTGCAGATTTGTGTTCACAATCGCAGAGCTACGTGAAATATTAATAGTGGTGAGTGTACACTACCATTTTATATTTGTAAATTATGACTCAAAACAAACACCTCCAAATCCTTTAAAAATTTATACAGTAATAATGTTGTTACGATGTATGTTCTTTGTGCTTTTTGATAATGTTCTCCCTTCTGCTGTACGATCCTTGCACCCAATGATTTCCAGACGCCATATTGTTTACAGAATAGAACAGTGTACATGTTGTGTGTTACAGCAGTGAAAGAAACCTGTGATCACTGGAGGTACTCATTTTACTTATTTTAAGTTTACCATTATATATATATATATATATATATATATATATATATATATATATATATATATATATATATATATGTGTGTGTTGAATTTTTTTGTCGAAAGAAACTCAAAACCATGTTCTGAAATAGTGTTTTGTTTCTCCACTATACAGTGCCGCATGTTCCTCCTAAATATCGTAACACCACACACAGAAATGTCATACTAACAAATGTAAATCCACCTGATGATGGAGGTTTAAGCCTTTGAAACGCGTCGTGGAGATAAACAAACAGTAACTGGTTACAGTAAACTTGTTGTTTCATTTAATAAATTACGACTCATATTTCTGCGAGTTTTTTGCTATCACAGTTCTTCAGTCAATTGAATGAGTCGTATACTTCTTAATTTGAAATGAATCTTTCTTTAATGCTGTATTTCTCTGAAGTGCAATTTTATTGGAGTTTATACTAAAATGATTTAATAAGCTCTAATATAAACAGATTATTGTTGTATTAAATCTTTTTATAATTTTTCCTGCAATTAAATAATTGGTCATTGTTATACTAAAATATTTTACATTGTCATTGTTATTATCACTTTAAAAGTGGAGGTGATGCCAAGCTCTATTTGGGAGAGGAGGGTGCGGTTTTTAACGATCTGTGACCTCCCTACCCCACTCTCCCAGATCTGAAACTACGACCTGGTCCTGTCGCTACTTCCAGAGGCCTGTTTTGTAAAACGATTTCTTGTTTAGCTTGCATCAGCAAAACTTCCAGATCTGTCATTTTCAGAGGTGACGAAAATCGTAATACCTATAACGCTAGTTACTCTTTATGTTGCAGAATACATTGAGGCGGCTGTTCAGTGCATGGGAGCAACTAGTTATAAATGATAACTAATGACGCCCTATATTATAACTGTGTTGTAATTTAAAGTACAAGCTGTACGAGTCCTGAATCAATTTAAATATTTTAAAATATAGGCGCGCGTAGGTGTCGAATGAAGTATCAGAAATAAATTTCGTTTTTGAATACGCAGCCGGTAACAAATAATCTTGTGCGATTCCTGTCGAAACGGAACGAGTTTTTTTTTTTTTCGTCTTGCATCTCTCTTTGTATCGGTCCTGAATTGAGATGTAAAGCTATGCCAGTAGACTGAGATTTCCCCTCTATTAATGAAGCTATCGCCCTCCCCTTCCCGGCTCAGAAGCGCAGACTAACAGAGCGCTAATTGACTGGGAAAAATACGGGCAAACTGCCAGCGGTAACGATGGGGTCCCAGCAATGTAGATGTTCCGAGTAGATGCACTCGCCACAGACGTCCCCTTATTATACGACGCGGGGGCAGAAATGTTTCCTAGGGACATGTAAATATGCACGGCATCTTAGTGGCTCTCCTGCCGCGATTACGTTCTCCTAGAGCACTGAATGATTAGAGGAAATGGATAGCTGACGACGCTTCGGTCCCGGTTTATATATAGACACTTAAGTCCGGCCATCCAACAGCTGTGGCCGCAGCCCGCGACGGCAGAGAGATTCTCTCTATTCACAAAGACTCCTCTGGGAGCGCAGCGACACTTTACGACGGAAGTCCGAAGGAAACGTGCAGGCAAGGGGGCGAGAGAGGAACGCGAGACCATTAGCCTTGCAGTGAAGAAGGCGGTGCGCGCATGCGCGAGGCGAAGCGACCGGGTTGGCAGTGACAGGCGGCGAGGCGGTTGCCATGGCGACCCGGTCGCCGTGGCCTTGAGACTCGGCATTCCTCGCTCACAGTCTGCCATTTTCTCATACACGCTGCGCTGCCGTCCGGTCGCCGCCGCTGTCGGGACCCCTCTCGCCGGTCGGTCGGCGCTTATTACAACGAGGCCGCGGGCATCGAGGGAACGCCAGAGGAGGGACACGGGAGGGAAATAAAACGAAAACGGAGAAAGGGAGACGACACGAAGGCCAACAAAGATAACCCGGGTGTCGATTCGACTCTCACATTCGCGTGACTCAATTTGAAAACAAAAACAAATGAGGCGTGCCGGCGAGCTAGCGCGCGAGCCCTGATGATAGCATCGGTTCGTGATGTATCGCGGCGTTTACACTTCATTCGTCCTAGCATCGGTTCAATCACGGGATGTAATTGAATGAGATTGCGCACGATTTTCTTACGACCTCCTCGGATAACTACTGGAAATGGGCAGCTCGTTTTCCAGAGACAGTATTGTTTATTTCTCGTGTCTCGGCTCCGTAACCAGCGAGATGCCAGCTGATTAGCAGACGGAGCGGCTGCGTACAGAAATAAAACGAAACGCTCAAGAGACACCACTCTCTGCGATCTGGCGCTCCAACGCGAAAAGGATACGCCGTCCGCTCCCAGAAACTGAAATTCCAGCCATTCCGAGAAGCTCTTCCTTTATGCTTTTTTCTATCAAAAAGCTCGTCGTGAAAATGTAACAAATCATCTGCTACATTGGCGTTACAATCACTTCACATTTATATCCTCGCCGAACAGTATTGCGTAATGGTTCATCCCCCGTAATTAACAGCAAAAAGGCGTGGTCCGAAAATGAAAACATAAATGAAAGAAACACAGTTCGCAAGTTTTGTGCTACGATGTTGCTAATTTATCTCTTCTCTTGTGTTTTAGAGTGGACATAAAACTGCTGCAACAGGTTTACGACCATTTCGTCTTTCCGGCTCTTCGCGGGTTACTTTGACGCTGTTACCACAAACTTTCGTAACTCCGCCAAGAAGGTGAAACGTTCAACAGCATGCAGCAGAGAACAAAGATATTCTTTACGAATAATAATACAAAACCATAAGTTGTGTGTTGCTACTTAAATACATTCATAGTTTTTCCCTTGAAAAGTTAACCTTATGCAATAAAGGCGAGACCTTGCAGCAAACTTCAAAACGTAGAAGTAGCCTACACTGCTGTGTCGAAGTGATGCACGAAAGAATAACGCAGAATACATTCCATACTAATTTCCGAGCAAAATATTGAACGATCGTTAAATTCAGAGTGCCACATCACTTATTGCAGCTTAATAATTCATTAATATGAGAAAATATGCTTTCATGGGGAACTTCAATATTGTATAGCGGTTCAATAATCTCTTATGTACGTTAAGTTTAATTCAATAGTGTGCAAAATTGTTAAGTGCACTTTGAGTAGATAACTTATCTGGTAATGGATGTACTATTTTATCCAATTTAATGTGCTCATCTACGTTAATTACTTTTTAACAAAATATGTTCAAATGTGTGTGAAGTGAGCTAAAGCCGACATCTGGAACTAGTGCCAATGATTCCAGTTGATGGGTCATTACTTTAAGTCTATTACCAACCTATTGAACGAACTCCGCCTGAGACCAGTCCTAGCAGCTGAGTATTCAGCTGTAGAAGGATCTCCCTGTCTTGCTCTCTTCCTGGCATTGTGTACAATTTGCTCAAAGATGTGTCCTTGCATTTGATTTCGCAGCTTGAACTCTTTGCCTCACCAGGCAAAATACTTTTAACAGCTTTAATTGCTTCTGCACAACGCCCTCTTTTTCCGGACTAAAATTTACACTTGTAAAAAATGGTAACGACCACAGTATCTAATGCAATGTGATAGGACACTTCTGTCCTCCATGTATACAAACGACCTGTTGGATAGGGTGGACAGCTTTCTGAATCAGTTTGCTGATGACGCTGCTGAGAACGGTAAAAATACGTCGTTGAATATGTATTGTGGGATTGAGGATGAAGATGTGACTTTGAAACCAATGGGTGCTAACCAGCGTAGTCATGAGGGCCGCTTCTCAGGATCGTGGTACTGGTGCATGAATAGTACCCTCGTTAAAATGAAAATCAAATGCCATGTAACTAGGGCCAAAGTCGTACAAAATTTCAAGTACAATCTCCAGTACATATGTTCATAGCGTTCTCACACGTTAATGAATACAGGGTGAACATTAATAAAACCGACAAAACTGCAGGAATGGATTGCTGACTGGAAACGGAGGGGAAAGGTCCTAAGAACATGGGTGCAAAAATGAACTTGGTGCGTGCAAGCCAGCTGGAGTGGCCGAGCGGTTCTAGGCGCTACAGTCTGGAACCGCGCGACAGCTACGGTCACAGGTTCGAATCCTGTCTCTGGCATGGATGTGTGTGACGTCCTTACAATGGTTAGGTTTAAGTAGTTCTAATTCTAGCGGACTGATGACCTCAGAAGTTAAGTCCCATAGTGCTTACAGCCATTTGAACCATTAAACCTAACTAACCTAAGGACATCACACATATCCATGCCCGAGGCATGCGCCCGTAGCGGTAGCGCGGTTCCAGACTGAAGCGTCTAGAACCGCTCGGCCACAACGGCCGGCATAACATTGCTTTCGCGCGTGTTTTCGTATATCTACTCGAGCCCCATCGTCTGTTGAAGGTAAACATATACCACAAACTATTTTATAATCAAGGGAACAGCAGCTGTTGAAAGGCATCGTGTTAGGAAGAACTCCGCTTACGGATGGTAAAACTGTTGTTTATTAAAACACGACCGGTTTCACGGCTTCAAGCCGCATCATCAGGTGAACCTACACGGTAAAATGCAAGGTACACTGTCGCCACATTTTGTGGATATTAAAGATAATAAAGGAATGTCTCAAATATACTCACAACGTTAAAAGATCATAAGCATGCCCATCGAACCTGGTCAAAAATTTGCTATACAGAGAATATCGTCAATACTATGGCGAGCGAAATGTAAAAAATACGTGATCCATTCTTCAAAATTTGCCTGCATCTAAAGAGAAAAAAGAAAATATTTTATACTGACCGGACGCTAAGAATTTTAGATTTTTTAAAAAAGAGGCCGAACTGGCGATAAGGAATTGTCACTGCTAACACTATTAGTCGCAGCACACGCAAATATATATGTAGATAAAATGTGTGACTGTTGTGTTCCACATCTGCTCCTAAACTGCAAACAAACTTGGTACACACATCCTTTACTGTCAGGCTACAATCACTGTATGTGTAAGAACCAGCTACCCATCGTAGTTCAAGAGGTATGACATCATGAACAGTGAGGTGGGTGATAAACTGCCACATCGATCGTTGTTGTTGTTGTGGTCTTCAGTCCTGAGACTGGTTTGATGCAGCTCTCCATGCTACCCTATCCTGTGCAAGCTTCTTCATCTCCCAGTACCTACTGCAACCTACATCCTTCTGAACCTGCTTAGTGTATTCATCTCTTGGTCACTCTCAACGATTTTTACAAATTGGTGACCCCTTGATGCCTCAGAACATGTCCTACCAACCGATCCCTTCTTCTAGTCAAGTTGTGCCACAAACTTCTCTTCTCCCCAATCCTATTCAATACTTCCGCATTAGTTATGTGATCTACCCATCTAATCTTCAGCATTCCTCTGTAGCAACACATTTCAAAAGCTTCTATTCTCTTCATGTCCAAACTATTTATCGCCCATGTTTTACCTCTATACATGACTACGCTCCATACAAATACTTTCAGAAACAACTTCCTGACACTTAAATCTATACTGATATTAACAAATTTCTCTTCTTCAGAAACTCTTTCCTTGCCATTGCTAGTCTACATTTTATACCCTCTCTACTTCGACCATCATCAGTTATTTTGCTCCCCAAATAGCAAAACTCCTTTACTACTTTAAGTGTCTCATTTCCTAATCTAATTCCCTCAGCATCACCCGACTTAATTCGAATACATTCCATTATTCTCGTTTTGCTTTTGTTGATGTTCATCTTATACCCTCCTATCAAGACACTGTCCATTCCGTTCAACTGCTCTTCCAAGTCCTTTGCTCTCTGACAGAATTACAATGTCATCGGCAAACCTCAAAGTTTTTATTTCTTCTCCATGGATTTTATTATCTACTCCGAATTTTTCTTTGTTTCCTTCACTGTTTGTTCAATATACAGATTGAATAAAATGGGGGAGAGGCTGCAACCCTGTCTGACTCCCTTCCCAACCACTGCTTCCCTTTCGTGTCCCTCGACTCTTATAATTGCCATCTGGTTTCTGTACAAAATGTAAATAGCCTTTCGCTCCCTGTATTTTACCACTGCCACCTTCAGAATTTGAAAGAGAGTATTCCAGTCAACATTGTCAAAAGCTTTCTCTAAGTATACAAATGCTAGAAACGTAGGTTTTCTTTCCATTAATCTAGCTTATAAGATAAGTCGTAGGGTCAGTATTGCCTCACGTGTTCCAATATTTCTACGGAATCCAAACTGATCTTCCCCAAGGTCGGCTTCTACTAGTTTTTCCATTCGTCTGTAAAGAATTCGTGTTAGTATTTTGCAGCTGTGACGTATTAAACTGATAGTTCGGTAATTTTCACATCTGTCAACACCTGCTTTCTTTGGGATTGGAATTATTATATTCTTCTTGAAGTCTAAGAGTATTTCGCCTGTCTCGTACATCTTGCTCACCAGATGGTAGAGTTTTGTCAGGACTGGCTCTCCCAAGACTCTCAGAAGTTCTAATGGAATGTTGTCTTCTCCCGGGGCCTTGTTTCGACTCAGGTCCTTCAGTACTCTGTCAAACTCTTCACGCAGTATCATATCTCCCATTTCATCTTCATCTACATCCTCTTCCATTTCCATAATATTGTCCTCAAGTACATCGCCCTTGTATAGACCCTCTATATACTGCTTCCACCTTTCTGCTTTCCCTTCTTTGCTTAGAACTGGGTTTCCATCTGAGCTCTTGGTATTCATACAAGTGGTTCTCTTTCTCGAAAGGTCTCTTTAATTTTCCTGTAGGCAGTATCTATCTTGCCCCCTAGTGAGATAAGCCTCTACATCCTTACATTTATCCTCTAGCCATCGCTGCTTAGCCATTTTGCACTTCCTGACGATCTCATTTTTGAGACGTTTGTATTCCTTTTTGCCTGTTTCATTTACTGCATTTTTATATTTTCTCCATTCATCAATTAAGTTCAATATTTCTTCTGTTACCCAAGTATTTCTAGCAGCCCTCATCTTTTTACCTACTTTATCCTCTGCTGCCTTCACTCCACATTGGTCATGACTTATGAAATTCACATTGATCATGACTTATGAATTTATTATTCCTTTGCTAAAAAATATAATCGCAACACATCTAGTACTTAGTGTCCACATAGACCGCTGATTGTACCTGCACAAATAAATCATGACACATAGTTCACGAGATGTGACGTAATAAACACTGAGACGCTTGAGAAAACGCCTCATCACGCATGAAGTTTCAGTACATTTATTCTCTAATATTAATCCATTCCTATAATCGATTCATCTCGAGGAAATCCAAGACACCTGGCACCGTTTTCGAGAGCTTTCAACTGCGAACCACAAACCCCTGCAGGCCAAAACACTGGCCGTCTACAGGCTGCTCTAAAATTCCCAAAACAAGCTTCTAGGACCTGTAGAGGGGACGGGGTAGATAATATTCTGAACTGGAATCCGTGTCCACAAACGTACCATTTCCGTGTTAAAGCCGTTTGGAGACATGTCGGTAACGCGACCACTGTTACAAGATTTTATTAGGCGTGACCGAGTACATCACTTGTTTTATTGTTCCACTCATTCTAACTAAAAATAAAGGAAAGAAACGCGCATTTGTGTACTCGTTGACAGGTTCTTTCCAATGTGATGCAAAACGGCCTCTTCCACATCGGGTGTGCGGCCTCTGCATGGAGCACCAAAGTCACCCCTGCTAACGGTGAGGGTACCACTATCTCGAAAACGTTGCGTAATTGAAACGAGAATGATATGTGTTGGAGTCGAACGTTGTGAATAACGATCTTCATCAAGGCGAAGAGCAGCTCCTGCGCTACCGTGATCTTCGCCATACAGAAGGATCATTCTGAAAACGTGTGCTCAACAGGCCCCGATTTGAAGGGCTGGGATGGTAGGGGCAAACCGAGGTATCTGCCCCGGGGGCAATTTAAGGGGGCGCCAGATTCAAATTCTTGCAGGAAAAAACCTAGTTTCACAAATTTTCTAGCATCCGTCGCACGTTGGTCTATCGATTGTGCATATGACTTTTAAACGCGTCCCTGTTGGTTTTTGAACATTTTTGAACACATTCTAAGTTGGTTCTGAACGAATCATAATTTGATTTTTGAATGTGTTCATAGTGTTCGTGATGTCTCTCCCAAGAGTATCCCCGTCGCATCTAGAAATAAAGAACTTTCCCGCAGGCGAAAGGGGACGGGGCTATACGAGCTGAACCCAACAAACCTGAACGGATAAATGCCAATCGCTGTTTGTTTATGTGGTTGACTGGGTGTGCGTGTGATAAACGTTGTTGTAATTATTAGCGTAATCCATAGATTCAGGATGCCAGAGTGGAAATAAACGACTAACAGGAATAATGGGTAAGAAAGATTACATATCTTCTCGGTGCATCCAAGAACACGAAATTCTGACAGAAATTTCAGAAATTTTTTGCCAGATCGCTACACCCCTAAAGGCCAGTTGTACATCCCCGGTTAGCAGCCGCTTAAATCTGTGCTCGAAAAAGCGCAGAATACGAGTTTTATAACGTGTAATCGGTGAATAAACACGGGATAAACAAACCGATGATTCTGGTTCATATGGCTCTGACCACTATGGGACTTAACATATGAGGTCATCAGTCCCCTAGAACTTAGAACTATTTAAACTTAACTGACCTAAGGACATCACATACATCCATGCCCGAGGCAGGATTCGAACCTGCGATCGTAGCGGTCGAGCGGTTCCAGACTGAAGCGCCTAGAACCGCTCGGCCACACCGGCCGGCTCGATGATTCTGGCACGGTTAGTGAAGTTAACCAGAGAATAAGTTTTGGCAAAGGCAGAAATGGTTACAGAATTAGTGATGACAAGATTGATTGTTAGAATGAGGAAGAAGGAGAAACGGGGACACAACAAAAATTATTTGGAGGAATATGACGATTCCATGTTCATAAAAATTTCGTGCTACTAGTTTTTTAATTTCACGCTTGAGAAACTGGGGCGTATGAATGAAATGTTAAACTATTTCCTAATATAAAAAGGTTTGCTTGTAGTAGGCCTAATAGGAATGTGATACTGGCACTTCGTGAATTATTTTCTCTCGTGTTATTTGTGTAAATGAGGTAGATAAAAATACCATTTGTGCCAAATCAGTCTCGCATATTTGGCCTGTGTTACAATTGCTGCAATGTTAGAAAGGTCTATTTCGCTTTATCTGGCACACAGCGACAAAACAGACGTAATGAAATCGAGAAACGACACGAGTCTTGGGTATTATTCCTATTAACAGCATTTTCAGTATTACACATAGACATCTTGATTTTTCATGTAGCGAAACATTTGACGAACTTTGATGAGGTCATAGATTCTTTCGCAGAAAGGAAAGCACGCCGTGAAAATCTGAGGCAAGATTAGAGAAAAAAATGTGCTGGGACCTAAGAATTGAAGAAATGTGCACTGTCTTGCTTATCTCTTCTGTTTACTGCTTCTATTTTTCCTATACTTAATTTCATATCACACGCAAGAGAAAGTTATCAGCTAAAAGGCAATAAAAAGTGTAAATTTTCTGAAGAATTCTTATTCTCCCAATATTAAGGGTGAGTTTTTTTTTATTTTTAAGGTTGGGTAGGTTGTCAAACTGGCCGACTGGGGGCAGTGGACTGTGTGTGATATGTAGGCGAGTGAGGACCACTTCATTCCTTCTTGGAGTTCGAAAAGAAGTGCGTCACGGTCGAATTGTCAGTTTGAGCGACTGCAGCTAGTTGCTGGCCACTCAGCCAACACTCGCTTTGTCATCTACAATGGCCTGTAGGGGAACGTTAATCCGAACTGAGGCATTTTCCTGGCAGCCTGCTTTCGCTGCTCTGTCAGCTTTCTCACTCCGGTCGATTCCAAGGGACCCAGCAGAGGGCCACCTTTGTATTCTGTCTGTGCAGGAGATTGATACTGTACCATGAGAATTACCGTATCCGAATAGCCTGCAAAGCACTAGCAGAGTCCGTGCAGACAAGGAACTTGCCTCCACCAAGAAGTCTCAGGTGACCTTGACAGTATTTCTGTTTGGTACTGTGGGTGGCAGCTCGAATAAACCTGAGGTACCGAG
This sequence comes from Schistocerca gregaria, assembly GCF_023897955.1. NCBI lineage: Eukaryota > Metazoa > Arthropoda > Insecta > Orthoptera > Acrididae > Schistocerca > Schistocerca gregaria. The sequence goes on along the minus strand of NC_064923.1, from coordinate 604,864,144 downwards.
AGTCCAGAATCAATATGAATCTTTTGTACATCGTCATTTTCCCGTCGTTGACTGTAATGCTTTATTTTTCAATACGCGATTGCAATTTCGGCACTCAGAGCATTGTCAAGTGCTTTAGCATGTCAAAAAATAGAATGTCATTATAGATAGAGCGCTTGGGCTATACGACTTTTAAAGGTCAAGTTATCAGATCGCCTAAGCAATGGCGTAGGATATCTCGACAGTTGTATAGTGGCCGGATGAGTTTTGACTTACACTAGCACTCTACATGGTCTAACGAGTAAACCTACCCAAGGGATAAACTTGGATAGGCTTGGAATATGTTGTACTGTAGACTAAAATAAGAGGCATATACAGCCATTAAGCGAGTGAAACACATCCTTGAGTAACACTGAGTTCGCTATTTCTGAATCAATATCGTAATAGATATAAAAGTACTTCAAATAAAATTTCTATGGTTTTTATGTACGTCACAACAGTATTCTCATGTTTGTCGAAATTTTCATTTTTTTCGAAATCCCCTCCCATTCAGTATCCTTCATTTCTCACCCAAACAATTCTGCGCTTCCTCATTACTGTACAGATTTACAATAATGTTACAATAACAAAGTACAAACAATTTCAAATATTACATAATTAAATCTTTAGAGTATGAAAACAAGAAAGACACAACATGTAAAAATAAAACGTATACAACACAAGATATTTTACAGTTCATAAAATTAAAAGCAAATATACATGTAGAATATATTCGTCTGGGAAAAATTTGTTAAATAACTCAGCAAGAAAACTTGCACTAAAACGTATCTGGCACATGTACAGTGATATAGAAATGTTTCTAGCTTATTTCTGACAAATGTGTCTTCGGAATAATAATAATACAAGATTGTATTTGGTATGAACGATGCTATGTTTTCGTGTTAGTCAAATGTCCAAATAAAAACCAAAATGGTGCGAGAGAGGGGATTTCGCAAAAAAAAATTTCGACAGATATTGGTGCATTCTGAAGTATGTTATTTATATCTGTTACGGTTTGAACGGTATTCATTCAGAAATATTAAACTCAGTTTTTTTTCAAGGAGTTATTTCTCCCGCTTAACAGCCGTGTGGGTAGGTATAAAAAATAGGTGCCTCTTATTGTGTTATACACTAAAACATACTCAAAACCGACCAAAATCGATCTGTAGCCCTTGGGTTGACTTACTTGTATGTAATGAAATCATGGTCGTGCATTGCTTTAAATAGGAATAAATATCAGCTTTGCGAGTGGATACAAGAAGCATTCGTGTAATGTTTGTTGCTATGTTAGTGGTATGTTGCTTGACTGATTCACGCGATTGAGTTTGTACTGATAAAATTGCGAAGTGACGTGAGTTCTACGAGCACATGTCAATTGTGGGGAAGGGAAATGACCAGTTACAGTTTACTTGGAAGATTCGGGAAAGTGTAGCACGCTTAGAAAGCAGACCGCGTACAGAACGCTTGTGTGAACAATACTTGAATACTGGTCGAAAGTTTAAGACCTCACCAAGTCGGTTTAAAGGAAGCCATCGAAATAATTTGGAGGCGGGGCAGCTAGATTTGCTAGCGGTTGGTTCCATCAGTACGAGAGAGTCAAGGAAATCCTGCGTGAGCTTAGCAGGGAATTCTTGGTGGGACGAACACGATCTTTCCGCGGAACGATCCTGAAAAAGGATAATTAGCATTTCCAGGACGATTCAACTGCATCTAACATTCATCTTGCGTAAGAACTGTACAAGGCACACTGACAGCACATCTTCCCTCGCTACATTTGCTAGCGGGACAGGAAAGGAAATGGTACAAAATACCCTCCATCGTGCGCCTTACTGTGGCTTACGGTGTATGTATGTTGATGTATTGTGATGCTTTTGTCCTACCTGAAACAGCAGCACTACATTTCCATAGTCTCGTGCTTCCATCGCAAATGTTCTGTCCAGCAAAGGAGCAACTAACCACAATGACTACAATTAAAAGGTCCCTGTCCAACCAGTAACAGCAGTCTACCGGCTCCACCAAGCGAAGAGAAACCGGACATTGAGTGTCGCTGACGACAAGAGATTAGAAATAGCCTGGCCAGGTCACGGGCAGCAGGTTGAATGTCGTCTATCCAAAGGGACTTGTTTCAGGATATCAAGGGGACTCCGAGTCCTTCTATTCCCAAATAGGATTCTGCTGTCTTCATGAATACGTCACCTCATGCACTGTACTCTATATGCAGAGCCAAAATCCTAAACTGTCAACCAGGACCAGATAACATCAGCAACTACTGAAATGGTTCCGCCAAGGGCACGGTCGATATCTTCTCAACCTGAGCTAGTGTACCGATACTAATGACCTTATTATCGATGGAACTTTAAAATTACTTTGTCTTCTCCGCCAAGGAAAACCAGTTAAGCAAGCGATTTAAAATTCGTGGTATACTAATCATGCGTGTTGCAGGACTGTAATATAACTCAGTGGACCTAACCCCGCTGCTAACGGACCCTAGATTGTATTCGCGAAAGAGAAGTTTTCAGTATTTCCTTTCTTTCTTAAAGACATAGCCTTCGAAGCTCAATGTCAGACTCCAATATTTCGCTAGTACAGTAGCCTTAAATAGGCAGTAAGAGCTACCTAATTATTACCTATTATTCCGGTAATGTCTTGGATGAACGGTGCTGCTGAAAATGATTCATCTGCTATAATAGCTAGTTGCTCACAAAAGAACCAGTAGGTGATTCAGCAACTGTATGAAGCACGGTGAATGAATGAGTCTCTCTCTCTCTCTCTCTCTCTCTCTCTCTCTCTCTCTCTCTCTCACTCACTCTCTCTCTGACTCTCTCTCATCCAGCACAGCACAATATTCATGTCTACATCGTGGTCAAGTTGTTTCATGCTTTCTCGGGAATTGCCCTCTACGCGACAATTACAGTAACTTCCACGCGTGCCATAACCTGTTTTACCGTTTAGTCTGTATACTTAGAAAGAGGAGGATTGCAAGGCTACTCTAACAAACCTCAATTGTCCCGTTTCTGATACCAAAGTACTCCCGTTGGCGGTAATACACTCCTGGAAATTGAAATAAGAACACCGTGAATTCATTGTCCCAGGAAGGGGAAACTTTATGGACACATTCCTGGGGTCAGATACATCACATGATCACACTGACAGAACCACAGGCACATAGACACAGGCAACAGAGCATGCACAATGTCGGCACTAGTACAGTGTATATCCACCTTTCGCAGCAATGCAGGCTGCTATTCTCCCATGGAGACGATCGTAGAGATGCTGGATGTAGTCCTGTGGAACGGCTTGCCATGCCATTTCCACCTGGCGCCTCAGTTGGACCAGCGTTCGTGCTGGACGTGCAGACCGCGTGAGGCGACGCTTCATCCAGTCCCAAACATGCTCAATGGCGGACAGATTCGGAGATCTTGCTGGCCAGGGTAGTTGACTTACACTTTCTAGAGCACGTTGGGTGGCACGGGATACATGCGGACGTGCATTGTCCTGTTGGAACAGCAAGTTCCCTTGCCGGTCTAGGAACGGTAGAACGATGGGTTCGATGACGGTTTGGATGTACCGTGCACTATTCAGTGTCCCCTCGACGATCACCAGAGGTGTACGGCCAGTGTAGGAGATCGCTCCCCACACCATGATGCCGGGTGTTGGCCCTGTGTGCCTCGGTCGTATGCAGTCCTGATTGTGGCGCTCACCTGCACGGCGCCAAACACGCATACGACCATCATTGGCATCAAGGCAGAAGCGACTCTCATCGCTGAAGACGACACGTCTCCATTCGTCCCTCCATTCACGCCTGTCGCGACACCACTGGAGGCGGGCTGCACGATGTTGGGGCGTGAGCGGAAGACGGCCTAACGGTGTGCGGGACCGTAGCCCAGCTTCATGGAGACGGTTGCGAATGGTCCTCGCCGATACCCCAGGAGCAACAGTGTCCCTAATTTGCTGGGAAGTGGCGGTGCGGTCCCCTATGGCACTGCGTAGGATCCTACGGTCTTGGCGTGCATCCGTGCGGCGCTGCGGCCCGGTCCCAGGTCGACGGGCACGTGCACCTTCCGCCGACCACTGGCGACAACATCGATGTACTGTGGAGACCTCACGCCCCACGTGTTGAGCAATTCGGCGGTACGTCCACCCGGCCTCCCGCATGCCCACTATACGCCCTCGCTCAAAGTCCGTCAACTGCACATACGGTTCACGTCCACGCTGTCGCGGCATGCTACCAGTGTTAAAGACTGCGATGGAGCTCCGTATGCTACGGCAAACTGGCTGACACTGACGGCGGCGGTGCACAAATGCTGCGCAGCTAGCGCCATTCGACGGCCAACACCGCGGTTCCTGGTGTGTCCGCTGTGCCGAGCGTGTGATCATTGCTTGTACAGCCCTCTCGCAGTGTCCGGAGCAAGTGTGGTGGGTCTGACACACCGGTGTCAATGTGTTCTTTTTTCCATTTCCAGGAGTGTATTACATAAGTTCAATTTAGCACTTTCAATTTACTTTGAGACGTGTACTCGGTAGTCATCAGTATGAAGTGTGCCGCAGCATAATAACGTGTACCACTACCATTGAAGTCCTTCTTCACCCCCCACCCCCCCCCCCCTTCCGTTTCATTAGCGAATATCAGCTGGGAAGAGCGGTTCTTGGTAAGACTCGGTGTAATCACGAACATTTCGTGTTTTTATATTTTAACAGTAAACTTCTCTGCAACGTAAGACGCCCCTCTGCTATGACTACCACGCAGGTGGGTAGAATGGCTCTGAGCACTATGGGACTTAACTTCTAAGGTCATCAGTCCCCTAGAACTTATAGCTACTTAAGCCTAACTAACCTAAGGACATCACACACGTCCGTGCCTGAGGCAGGATTCGAACCTCCGACCGTAGCGGTCGCGCGGTTCCAGACTGTAGCGCCTAGAACCGTTCGGCCATCCCGGCCGGCCAGGTGGTTAGAATATACCCATGAAATACCCCATCTCGCTATACAAACCAATAACATAACATGTACGTCCACTTTCAATAGTCTCTAGCTATACTGTTCTTACTGATGAGTAATACCCAAGGACGAACAGTTCGTGGAATCTGTAAGCTACAGTCGCCTCCCTCCCCCCTCCTTTTTCCCCTATAGATGAATTACAGATTGTTGGCGCGCTTCCAGTAATTTTCGGCCTTTCCTACAACCAGCGCTCCCAGCTCTAATCGTTCACGACTCCCGATTTTCGTTCTTAAACCACGGCGGGTGTTTTCCATCCTTAATGTATATCTACATACGTACATCACAAGCCACCGTACGGTACGTGGCGGAAGGTACCCTGTGGTACTACCCGTCGTTTCCTTTCCTGTTCTACTAGCGTACATACTGAGGGAAAACGACTGTCTCTATGCCTCCATATGAGCCCTAATTTTCGTACCTCCTATGTCGGTGGAGTCAGAATCATTCTGCAGTACGCCTCAAATGCATTGCCATCCTCAGAAATTTTACGGTTGTATTACCGGTAATTGTTCGCCTGTGGCGTAAATCAAACATCATTGACTCGTTCCTAACAGTTCAGTGCATTATGTTATTTTTTTGTGTTTGATCTCACATGCCACAGCCGCGCGGGATTAGCCGAGCAGTCTAGGGCGCTGCAGTCATGGACTATTCGGCTGGTCCCAGCGGAGGTTCGAGTCCTCTCTCGGGCATGGGGGCGTGTGTTGGTCCTTAGGATAATTTAGGTTAAGTAGTGTGTAATCTTAGGGACTGATGACCTTAGCAGTTAAGTCTCATAAGATTTCACACACTTATACTCACATGCCACATCCTCCACCAGCTCTTCACATATTGTACTACTATTCTTTGGCGTCCGCAGCTCATGGTCTAGCGGTTGTGTTCTTGCTTCCCGAATACGGGGTACCGGGTTCGATTCCCGGGGGGTCAGGGATTTTCACCTGCCTTGAGGTGACTGGTTGTTTGTCTTGTCCTCGTCATTTCATCATCATTCATGAAAATGGCGAGATTGGGCTGAGCAAAGGTCGGGAATTTGTACAGGCGCTGATAACCGCGGAGTTGAGCGCGCCACAAACCAAACATCATCATCATTCTTTGGCGCTATAATTTTCTCACATGCAACCTCGTTAGTCAACACTGCGTCGTTATCCGCCAGGAAAAAATCTATAAAATTTTCTTGGGAACGCCCAAATGTACTTTTACTTCTGACGAAATCTCCCCTCGATCCCGACGTATTATTTACGGTAGTATCTCCAGTCCATGTGCAAAGTTGATGCGGTATTTCGTAAGCTAACCTTTTACACGAGGCAAATCAACTTTTGAGAATTGCGTCTTCCAGTTTACATTTACTGAAGACGTAGTCGTGTGCTATACGTGCTGTCGCTATGAATCAAATCGGTGAGGGAAAGTTCGTACGGTCCCCTTGTCAAATGCAAGTAGACGAGCAGTTAAGTTACGTGATGACTACGTGCATTTAGCCACCCAACCAGGGACGGCAAAAACCAGACACGTGCGTGATATTTGACCGGCTGTGTCGGTCTCGGCCAGCCTTTGGGAGCGGCCGTGCACGGTGTAACGCTGTGTTGGGCGCTGGACGCAGGTGCCTTACCGTCGGTCCAGCGCCCGCGGCCCCAGCGATTACACGCCGGTCCCGCGCTAGGCCGTCAACCCCACACCACACCGCACCATCCCGCCCCATCCCATCCTGCCCAGGCACGGCCCGTCCCAACGCCGTATCGCGCCATCGCGGGCCGCCCCGCCTACTGGAGCAGCCGATGCTCCGCATAGATAAGGCGCCACGCCGCTTATTCAATAATGGTCAAACATTAGTGCCGGACGCCGACCTGACCAATTACAGGGACAGTCCGACTGGTCTTGCGGGTGTACACTCCAGCCGCACGCTACCTGCTCCCCACTCCAGGGGTCACTTTAATGAAGTCACTTTGCGGTCTTCAGCGCTGAGGCTGTACTTACCACCAGAAGACCGAATCGCACACGAATGCCGTATTTTATCCTAAACTCGTCTGAAATTTAAGGAGACAGCAAAAGCTCCTCAGTATGGGTTCATCATGTGCTCTAGATGCAGCAGATATAAGCACACCGAACAAAATATTACTCTCCTGCATGGGTATATCGAGAGGTTGCAACAATGGAAAATTGTACTGAAATGCAGGAGGATCTGCAACGAATTGATGCATGGTGCAGGGAATGGCAACTGAATCTCAATGTAGACAAGTTAAAAGTAGGCTGTTTAGGTTCTTGTATTGGTAACGCCACCGTCACGTAGCGCTCTGTATGAAAATCACTGGCTGTGCTGTGTGCAGTCTGTGCTGTGGCATTGTTGGAATTTGCTATTGTAGTGTTGGGCAGTTGGCTGTTAGCGCGTAGCGTTGCGCAGTTGGAGGTGAGCCGCCAGCAGTGGTGGATGTGGGGAGTGAGAGGCGGAGTGTTGAGAGCGGATGATTTGGACAGAGACAGTAAATTTGTAAGACTGGATGTCATGAACTGATTATATATATATATATGATGACTTTTGAACACTAATAAGGTAAATACATTTATTGTTCTTTATCAAAATCTTCCATTTGCTAACTATGCCTATCAGTAGTTAATGACTTCAGTAGTTAGAATCTTTTATTTAGCAGGCAGTATTGGCGCTCTCTATATTGCAGTAGTTCGAGTAACGAAGATTTCTGTGAGGTAAGTGATTGACAAAACGTATAGGTTATTGTCAGTCAGGACCATTCTTTTGTAGGGATTATTAAAAGTCAGACTGCGTTGCGCTAAAAATATTGTGTGACAGTTTAGTGATGATCAGAATAAGTAAAGTGAGAAATGTCTGAGTACGTTCAGTTCTGGTCAGCTGTTTGAAAAGAAAATGATGTAAGAGGTTTGGCTCAAATGGCTCTGAGCACTATGGGACTTAGCATCTATGGTCAGCAGTCCCCTAGAACTTACAACTACTTAAACCTAACTAACCGAAGGACAGCGCACAAAACCCGGTCCTCACGAGGCAGAGAAAATCCCTGACCCCGCCGGGAATCGAACCCGGGAACTCGGGCGTGGGAAGCGAGAACGCTACCGCACAACCACGAGCTGCGGACTAAGAGATTTATCAACACAGTCATTCATTAATTTTTCTAAGGGGACGCTGCAAAGTGTAATGTGTTGCGAATACATAGAAAGAAAGATCCTTTATCATTTGGCTACAATATAGCAGGTCAGCAACTGGAAGCTGTTACTTCCATAAATTATCTGGGAGTAGGCATTAGGAGTGATTTAAAATGGAATGACCATATAAAATTAATCGTCGGTAAAGCAGATGCCAGACAGATTCATTGGAAGAATCCTAAGGAAATGCAGTCCCAAAACAAAGGAAGTAGGTTACATTCGTTCTTCACATTCGGTGATAAACTAGAAAAAAAAGATAGAGAAGATCAAACGGAGAGCAGCGCGCTTCGTTACAGGATCATTTAGTAATCGCAAAAGCGTTACGGAGATGATAAACTCCAGTGGAATACTCTGCAAGAGAGACGCTCAATAGTTCAGTACGGGCTTTTGTGGAAGTTGCGAGAACATACCTTCACCGAGGAGTCAAACAGTATAATGCTCCGTCCTACGTATATCTCGCGAAGAGACCATGAGGATAAAATCAGAGAGATTAGAGCCCACACAGAAGCATACCGACAATCTTTCTTTCCACGAACAATATGAGAGGAGAACTGAAGGGAGAACCGATAGAGGTACTCAGGGTACCCTCCGCCACACACCGTCAGGTAGGTTGCGGAGTATGGATGTAGATGTAGAGACATGACGCTAGCACCACTTTAGCACTACCTCTGACCTTGATAATGGCTTTAATCTGAAGAGGAAGAAAGCCATTCCTTCAGATATGGTACATCCAACTAGGGATGTCGGTTACCGCTGAAACAACCAGTTTTCGGTTATTATTGTTTTTTCACACCAGTTTAACCTAACTGTTGAAACCGCTCGATATAACTGGTTTCTGAAGTAACCGATTTTAGACTTTTTGTTCCTGTTATTTCCTGTAATAAACGTGGAAAGCTGATAGAATATTGAAAAATTTTTACTCTCTCTGTTTCAGGATACATAGAATCAAAGTATTAATTTAAACAGGCAAAGAAAAGGAAACTTAGTCCGTCCACGGTTCGCTGCTTTTCTCGAAAATTGATAATTGGTTGAATACCACAAGAAATCAACAATCCACAATTCTAATTTTTTGAAACTCTACTAAAAAATCATGTTGTATTCGGGGATCATACCATCGTTCAGCCATCACAAATAGTCAATGCTAGAGGGTAAAAACTGAAGCTGAAGAACTCTGTTTTTCGTTTTGATTTGTCCGTTTTCTAGGGCTACAAGTCCATAAAGGCATAGTATATAGGTATCGGAGCAGTTACTTTATATTCTTATTGTACACATCAGTGAATTATTATTAAATTTTCAGTTGATTACTGTTACCATCATTTCCTTCCTCTTTCACTATTTCATAGCAATGGTGGACAAATCTTTAATCTTTTAAAACAAATGGGGCAGTGCTACGTCACTTCTTAAAAATATTTCCACTATAGTGATGGTACCATTACGCAAGACAACGGATGTCCGGCGACGACAGCGAGAAACTACGGTATAGACCAGGTGGGGGTGAGTCTTGCATAGTACACGTACACGCGTACCTTAAGCCACGACACATGGCAAGAGACACATTATTGTCTTAGCAACGCGGTACCAGTACTCATGTCATTTGTTTATTTCTTACTTCTCTCGGCAGTGCTGTTAAAATGCACTGATTGCTTTTCCCATTTACTGTAATAGCGCAATATTTTAAACCAATGCAAATATTACGAATAAAAGTTACTCGTTTCTTTTTCTTTATTTTTTTTTTTAAAAAGATTTCTTTCAATGCACTGCTGCTATGGGTAAAGGATATTTCTTTTTTTCGGTCGGTTACTGTAAAACATTTTCAACACCTATTACAACCGACACCAAACAAATATTGCTAAATACCGGTTATTCAGAACTAAAATACCAGTATCGGTTTTAACCGGTCGGGTTTTCCCGTCCCTGCATCACACTGCAGCCACGCATTGATGTTTAGATCCTGAATAATATACTGACTGCAATGTTTCGCCTGCTGTTCCAAATGGTCTCAGACATTCCCTGTAGGATTAAGATCGGGTGGTTTAGCGACTAAGACGAGTTGCGATGTGGTACCTAAGCGTTCGTTAAACCAGGAAGATATTAGGGCAGCCCTGTGAATGTGGATGTTGCCTTCTCGGAAAATAGGAGTGTCTACGGCATACTCATCATGGAGGTGTCCAGGAACAGACAACACTTGGTCAACTACGATGGTAAAATAAATATCTTGGTTCTTGTTCACGGTAACCCAAATGAGTCGGCGCAAATTGCGGCACAAAAACTACGCCCAGAACGGTAGAAAATCTCTTTCGGCCTGAGGTACACTAAACAGAAAGTGAGGTTTAAACGCCTCACTGAGCTGTTGGTGCAATCGACCTCTTGACCATTAGCAAAGAGGGAAATCGCGACTCGTCGGACCACGTCTCCGGTCAACTATTGCCCTATTTTTTGTGTTGGTTTAGACATTGAAGATATCCCGCTTAATGTGCCACTTTGAGCAATAGCTTTTTGCGAAGTACCTAACTCCAAATCAAAATATTTCCTCGGAAACTAGTTGAGATTGACCTGCATCCACTGACAGAGCATTCCCTGTCTGGTTCATGATCGACTCTCATTGAGAAGATAACACACGACTCTGGTCGCCATCGTTTAACACCTTTTTCGGCCACTGTTGTTAGGTGTTGGAGAGTTCGCCTCTATATATCGAAAACTCGAATAACTTCATTCACGATGTGGTCATGGACACGTCCAAACTCGATAGCTTCTTTCTGCCAGTCCATCGCGGCTCCAGGTCGGCCAGTGTTATGTTTATGGATAACCATACAACCGACACACCGACTGCCGTGACTAGCGCCGGCAGTTGGAGGTCACATAGACACCTGCCAACAGTTGTACAACATTCACAGCTCTTCAAAGCGACCATTGTGTTCTTTTAAGTGGTAGACAATTATTTTGTCTATGAGCTTACGGAACTCAGCTTCGGATGAAAACGTGCAGGATAAATCTACGAAGGCTATTCGGAAAGTAAGATCCGATCGGTCGCGAAATGGAAACCACTGTGAAAATCAAATATGTTTTATTTACAACAGTTTTCTACACTTTTAAGCTACTTTTTAACATAGCCACTGCTCCGACTTATACATTTTCCGTAGCTTTGTGCCAATTTTCCAGTACCCTCGTCATACAAGACAGCCGCCCGTGGTCTGCATCTCGTTGTCTGAGGCAAAATGTTGTCTTCATAGCAGTTCAAGTGAGCAGAGATGAAAAGCAGGATCCACGTCCACGCTGTATTGTGGGCAATCAAATTCTTTCCGTCTAAAACGCTGCAGGAGCGTCCTCGTTGGTCCTGCAGTGTGGTGTCGACTATTTTTACGTTAGGCAGTCTGCATGAAATTAGATAATGAAAGAAGTGATCATGGATATTTCAATAACAATGCCGGCAGAAACGAGCAAGAAACACATGGCATAAGAATTGGTACAGCATTGCAGGCCTATTGAATGGTAGGCATGTACATGCAGTGAGCGAGACTTTCCGCATTTGGTCTAAAAAAATGGTTCAAATGGCTCTGAGCACTATGGGACTTAACATCTGTGGTCATCAGTCCCCTAGAACTACTTAAACCTAACTAACCTAAGGACATCACACACATCCATGCCCGAGGCAGGATTCGAGCCTGCGACCGTAGCAGTCGCGCGGTTCCGGACTGAGCGCCAGAACCACTAGACCACCGCGGCCGGCCGCATTTGGTCTATGTGGCAGCTTCTCGCTGTTGTTGAGCATAACATGAAGAACAGTTCTTCAATCACAGTTTTCACCTTTTAGCACTGGTCATTGGTAACGCCCAAATGATGGTATGATTCTCGACTACAGCATGAGGAAACTGGGGATTCTTGCAGTAGTCAATCACTTCTCACTTTTCAAGAAAAAAGCAGCGAGCCGTGGGACGGACTAAGTTTTCTTTTGTTTGCCTATTTAATATAATAATTTGATTCTATGTATCTTGAAACTGAGAGAGCCAAAAGTTTTCATTCTTTGTTCGATTCTTACGTTTACCACGGGAAATAATAGGAATTAAAAACCGAAAATCGGTTATTTTGGAAACCGGTTATTCTGAGTGGTTTTAACATTCAGATTAAAAGGCGTAGAAGTAAAAAACTATATAACAAAGTCGGATGTTTCAGCGATAACCGACATCCGTAAGCCTCATTCGAGACCACGGCCAGTATCCGCGCACTCCTTGCGTTATGGAAAGATGTCCGATTTCAAGTTAATCAAAAGTTCGCACAGATGCGATATTTCATTATTAGAAAACAACCTACTGTCGATGTTAAAATTCACAGAATTTGCAGTAATGGTGCAGCTCGTATTATCGAAAATTTGTGGACCTGTTTGCTGAAAAGGGTAGTAATGCAAAGCCTGCACCAGGATTGGAACACTGGAAAGTGTACTTTAAGTGTGGATGGAACTGCGCCAGAGACACACGGAATGGGTTTCCTGGGCTGTGGCGCCATGTGTAAATAAGGTAGCGGTCGCAGTAATAAATGACACATTGTGGCAGCGTAGTTATGACGCGAATGAGTTACGGGGGTGTTATTCTGAAATATAAAAAGTCATAAATCGTGAGCCAAGCCTATAATGCGGCTGACGTTTGTGAATATATTACTGTAAGCTCGTACGTTCTCTGCTGTCCGTAAATTTAACTTACGAGGAAAAAGTGGCGCCTCTTGCTGTTGCATTGGAACTACAGGTTGTTCTGTGTTCAAGGCAACGGGCGGTAAGATCAGTTAACGATTTTAGCCACACTACATCAGTAAAGAAAAATATTACTTTTGAATTTTTATTCTTGAAATTGTTAAGCGTCAAGATCATCAACCATAATTATTGTAATTATTTCTTCTTTTAGGAAATAAACCTGAACGCTGGTTTCGTATTGCTACCACAGGATTCGTCCTTGCAATCAGTCTGTTCTCGGGTTACCATTTTTACCGAAGTTTACGTGCTGCCTGTGTTTTGTCTCCGGTTTTTGCCAATCTTAACGATAAAATAATACTATGCCGTGAAGTTCTGCCTGCTTCTCCATTTTAAATAGTGGGGCAGTAACTTCTATAGGCGTAAGTTCTTTGCACTGCAATCAGTTAAAACAGATTTCCATTTCGCACTTTCATCTAGGGTAAGTGAATAATCAGCATATAGTCGAACATACAGATAATGTTTTCCACTGCATTCATCGGTGTCCGAGGGAAGGTTGTGTTTCGTAACAAAGACTCTTATACATGACTGGCGTATTAGCCCAGTGCCCGACCTCCCTCCCTCCCTCAGTCGAGCTTGGGACCGACAATGGTTATTGATGGAAAAACACCGGGAATTGTTTGAAAAACACCGGGAATATGATAAAAACAGCTATTCCGTTCTTCAGTTTTCAACGTGCATACGACAGCATCCACAGGAATAGCCTATAAAATGCACTGCGTTGACTTCACAATCCCCGAACAGCTAGAGAGAATTATGCACACTTGTATGTATGGGACAAGTGCAGAAGTGAGTTTCCGAGAGCCACGTCAGAAAGTTCGAGACTGAGACAGGTCTCAGACAAGGGGATGCTCTCTCATGTGTTCTGTTCAGTGTCATGTTAGAGAAAGTAATAGTATAATGCAGGCAAGAGGGATGGGCTGCAAAACAGATGGATGGCAATTTCAATGGTCTCTCATATGCAGATGATATATTACTGTCGCTAAAAGAAATGTACCAGAAAATGGACAACTAAGCACAGAAGGTTGAGCTAAAAAGCGAATCAAGTCAAAACGGAATTCATGGTACTAGGAAGAAGACAAGAGCATCAAAAATTTCTTGAGATAGACAGGATGAGATTCAAGAGGGTTTACCGGTTCAAATACGTGGGGGTCTTACCAGAATGAGATTTTCACTCTGCAGCGGAGTGTGCGCTGATAGGAAACTTCCTGGAAGATTAAAACTGTGTGTCGGACCGAGACTCGAACTCGGGACCTTTGCCTTTCGCGGGCAAGTGCTCTACCACAAGGCTTCACTAAGAACTGCAGAAGTCTCATCTGTTACACCTCCTTTATACGTAATACTAGTGTCGATCGTCAATTAAACTTCGTGGTAGTCACATTTGCTACTTGAAGCTAAAATCTGAAACGCGATGATTTTTCTGTTATACAATTATTGAGAAACCGCATCAGCCACTGTAATTTACGACAAGTTAAATAAGTAATTGAAGATAATTGAGGGTCACTGAGACCATTTTTAATAGTTTTCTCTTATATGAAACTTAATTTAAACCTAGATTATAGATGTGATACGGCATAGATCATCCTTCGATCCATTATAGAACTTGGAAACCCATTCAGGAAATATTAGTTCACATTTTTGTTGAACGCAGTTGCTTTTTATTATCCTGTATGAAAACATTTCCTTTTATCAATGCTGCAATTTGTAAACAATGTTTTGTGAGTAGAATAAAATTTCCAATTGTAAACTTAACTGCTTTTACGACGTTATTTTTCCAGCTAACTAAAAACAGGAAAGCCTTGAACCCCTTCCACTGAATGTAGTTAGTATTAAGATTCTTTTACAGGGAGTGCAGTGGAGCTGACGCTGAAATAATTAAGTATTTGATTATATCATCGCTAGTCTCACTGAACTCTTCTGAACTCTACATCTCATGTGTGATCTGGCGTCTCCTTACCAGCAACAGGTCCCAGGTTCAAACTAGTCAATTCCCTCAGAGCGTCGTTGCGCGAAAGTGGTAGGGAGACACGACTTAGAACGAACAGACACCACGCAGAATTTTAGACTGGTGCTCTTCAAACGACGCGTACACTGCGAGCTTTGTGTCACGTTCTGTTGTCCTGCTGATAGATGCCACCCTGTCGAAGGGCAATAAACAGCATGTTGGGGTGGACATGGTCTCCAAGGTCAGATGCACACTTTTGTCGATCAACTGTGCTTCCAGAAAGACGTGATCACACAGGGAACGCCACGAAAACATTCCCCAGACCATAGCACCGTTCTATTCGGCCTGAATCCTTCCGACGATGTTTGTTTCAGGCATTTCAAGCCCTACATGCTAACGGCGATCTGCACAGTAGAACATAAAACATGATTCATCTGAAAAGTCGACCTGTTGGCACATAGCGGACGTCCAATTGTGGTATTGAAGCCCAAATTCCCGCCTCCGTACCCGATGAACAGCAGTCATCACGAGTGCATGAACCAGGCGCCTGTGGAGGAGGCCCATGCGCAGAAACGTTCACTGAGCAGTCATTTAGGAGACACTTTTGATAGCCTCGTGATTTATTTGGGCAGTCAGTTGTTCAGCGGTTGCACGTGTATTCACCTGTACAGATCTACCCAACCGTCGTTCATTCTTGTCATCTATGGCTCGTGATGCACTGCAGTTGTCTCGGCCCTGTTTTGGGTAGCGCCATTTTGCATGCACGGTGTACTGTAACCGTGGTGGCACGCGAACGGTTTACAAATAGTCGTTTCTGAAATGAACCCATCCTTGGGGCGAAAACTAATGATCGTACCTTTTCGGAAGTCAGATAAATCGCTCCTTTTCGGCATTACGACTGCACTGTTTCCCACAACCCCCGACACGCTTTCTGTGCCCTCCACTGATAGTGCTGGCACATATTTGTCTGTGAGTAGTTGTTGTACGTTGACATCGAACGTAGACAGTAGTCCCATTAATGTGACTGGACCGTGTGTGAGGTACGACAATAAAGTAATGAGACTGATTTTCTTTGCAAGGTGTGACAACCCTGCAGGCTTTCGTATTCATAATATCTTTGACCTTGGTGTACAAGCTGCTTCTAGTCCAAGCGGCACATCGATGCAACTGCTCAGTCGTGAGTTGTGCTGCAGTAAGTTAACACGTGTTTGTGTCTCTTGTCATGGAAATGGAACTGCATAATTTTGCGCAACGTATGCCATTTCTTTTAGTGTTAAATTGGATGTAAGAGCGACAAAAGCTTACGGTAAGCTTCAGAAGGCTTTTGGAGAGGATGTTATGTGAGGAGCTCAAGTTTTTCCTGGCACAAAATGTTTAGTGAAGTCAGAACGAATGTTGAAGACAGCAGTGGACAACCATCAACCTCACGCACTGATGTCAATTTCTCCACGTTGCTTGAACTCGTACGATCTGATTGAATATTGCTGTTGTTGTTGTTGTGATGTTCAGTCCTGAGACTAGTTTGCTGCAGCTCTCCATGCTACCCTACCCTGTGCAAGGTTCTTCATCTCCAAGTACTTACTGCAACCTACATCCTTCTGAATCTACTTAGTGTATTCATCTCTTGGCCTCCCTCTACGATTTTTACCCTCCGCACAGCCCTCCAATGCTAAATTTGTGATCGCTTGATGCCTCAGAACATGTCTTACCAACCGGTCCCTTCTTCTTGTCAAGTTGTGCCACAAACTCCTCTTCTCCCCAATTCTCCTCATTAGTTATGTGATCTACCCATCTAATCTTCAGCATTCTTCTGCCGCACCACATTTCGAAAGCTTCTATTCTCTTCTTGTCCAAACTATTTATCGTCCATGTTCCACTGCCATACATGGCTACACTCCATACAAATACTTTCAGAAACAACTTCCTGACACTTAAATCTATACTCGATATTAACAAATTTCTCTTCTTCAGAAACGCTTTCCTTGCCATTGCCAGTCTACATTTTATATCCTCTCTACTTCGACTATCATCAGTTACTTTGCTCCCCAAATAGCAAAACTCCTTTACTACTTTGTCACATTTCCTAATCTAATTCCCTCAACACCACCCGACTTAATTCGACTACATTCCATTATCCTCGTTTTGCTTTTGTTGATGTTCATCATCTATCCTCCTTTCAAGACACTGTCCATTCCGCTCAACTGCTCTTCCAAGTCCTTTGCTGTCTCTGACAATTACAATGTCATCGGCGAACTTCAACGTTTTTATTTCTTCTCCATGGACTTAAATACCTACTCCGAATTTTTCTTTTGTTTCCTTTACGGCTTGCTCAATATACAGATTGAATAACACCGGGGAGAGGCTACAACCCTGTCTCACTCCCTTTCCAACCGCTGCTTCCCTTTCATGCCCCTCGACTGTTGTAACTGCCATCTGGTTTCTGTGCAAATTAGGCAGTAGTCAGATGTGACTGGAATGTGTATGAGATGCGACAATAAAATAATGAGACTGATTTTCTTTGCAAGATGTGGCAACCCTGCAGACCTTCGTAGGCACAATATCTTTGACCTTAGTCAATAAGCTGCTTCTAGTCCAAGCGGCACATCGATGAAACTGCTCAGTCGCGAGTTATGCTGTAGTAAGTTAACACGTGTTTGTGTCTCTTGTCATGGAAATGGAACTGCATAATTTTGCGCAACGGTATGCCATTTCTTTTTGTATTAAATTGGGTGAAAAAGAGACGACAACTTACGGTAAGCTTCCGAAGGCTTTTGGAGAGGAAGTTAATCAAGAGCTCAAGTTTTTCGGTGGCATAAAATGTTTAGTGAAGGCAGAACGAATGTTGAAGATGAAGACCGCAGTGGACAACCTCATGTCAACTTGGCCAGGGTGCGTGAACTCGTACGATCTGATAGAAAATTATCTGTGAAAATGATTGCAGAAGAACTAAACATCAATCGAGAAACGGTTCGTCTAATAATAACTGAAGATATTGGTATGAGAAAGATTTGTGCAAAAACGGTCCCCAAAAATCTCACATCACAACAGCGAGAAACAAGGAAAAATGTGGCAGCCGATCTGTTTTGTTGAGCCGTGTTATCACTGGTGATGCAAGTTTTTTTTTTTCTGTATAATCCTGATACAAAACAGCCCAAGTTCGCAATGGTACTCAAAGGGATCACCCAGTCCAAAACTAGCTCGCACGTCAAAGTCAAAAGTGAAATGCATGCTTGTGTGCTTCTTTGATTGCAAGGGAAGTGTTCATGAAGAGTGGGTGCCTCCTGGACAAACAGTTAACCAGTATTACTACGAAGAAATATTAGAAAGACTCCGTAAAAGAGTTCTTCGTGTCTGTGCCAACAATACTGATAATTGGATTCTGCATCACGAATATGCGCCGTCCCATATTGCTCTGACAACCCGGCCTTGGTGGCCGAGCGGTTCTAGGAGCTACAGTCTGGAACCACGCAACTTCTACGGTCGGAGGTTCGAATCCTGCCTCGGGCATGGATGTGTGTGATGTCCTTACGTTAGTTAGGTTTAAGTAGTTCTAAGTTCTAGGTGACTGATGACCTTACATGTTAAGTCCCATAGTGCTCAGAGCCATTTGAACCATTTTTTGAACCATACTGCTGTGACAGTATAGCAATTTTTAACCTCAAAACAAATTTCAGTACTACCACAGCCACCTTATTCAACAGATATCGCTCCGTGCGACTTTTTTCTATTTCCAAGAGTCAAAACGGCGGTCAAGGGACACCATTTTCAAACAACGCAAGATGTCCAAAAAGCTGTGACGAGGTTGTGTTGGAGGATATTACAGAAGATGAGTTCCAGAAACGTTACCATCAATGACAGAAGCGCTGGATAAATTTTGTGCAATCACAAGTGGACTACTTTGAAGGAGACAACACTAAACTTGACAAAAGCAGTAAGCAAAAATTTTTTTTTCACATCAGTTGAAATGCTTCAAATGGTTCTGAGCACTATGGGACTTAACATCTGAGGTCGTCAGTCCCCTGTAACTTAGGGCTACTTAAACCTAACTATTGTAAGGACATCACACACATCCATGCCCGAGGCAGGATTCGAACCGGCGACCGTAGCAGTCGTGCGGTTCCGGACTGAAGCGCGTACAAGCGCTCAGCCACCGCGGCCGGCTTCACATCAGTTTGATTACTTTATTGTCGCACCTCGTATGTTAGTACAGATAAACAGGCATCACATCTGTTTTTCACGTAGACCACTGAAGCTACGCAAAGGAATGTAGTACGTTTCACTAAAGAGAAAACCAGTTTCATTGGGCAGATTCTCGGGAAAAGAAACGTAAGTGAAGGCCGCGCGCTGTTGGACTATTCCGGAGCCATTACCCGCGAGACCGCCCAGACTGCCCGGACTAAGGGCCCACTCGTTGGGCCCGTGACCTCCGGCAGCGTTCCCTATCTGGGTCCGCCCTCTCGCGCTGCAGCTGCTCGTGCAGAGCCGTGCACTATCGCCGCACGCAGCCACTCAGATTTTAATCGCGCCCACCTCTGACCGTTGACCTCTTCGTCCGACCTCTAGCAGGTAGCGGCCACCTTACGGCTGCGAGTTGCAGTCCACATAAAGAGGCTGCTCCCCATCCAAACCAGAGCACCATATTCATTAGCTCATATCCGAGATAATGATGTCTGCCCTAAGCGGGCTAGATGTTATTTGGAAGCTCGATAAATATGCGGTGCGGGAAACCAAAATTTTAGTACATATGACACTGATGAGCTGCAACATTATGACTACTGGCTAGCGCGAGACTGATGCCGCCTAGGGACGTCGCGGACACGTACCGCAGTAAGGAAAGCATGCTCTGGGGTGACAGAAGTCACGGGTACCTCCTTTCGCCCGCTGTAAAGCGGGATTAGCCGAGCGGTCTGGGACACTGAAGTCATGGACTGTGCGGCTGGTCCCGACGGAGGTTCGAGACCTCCCTCAGGCATGGGTGTGTGTGTCAGTCCTTAGGATAATTTAGATTAAGTAGTGTGTAAGCTTAGGGACTGGTGACCTTAGCAGTTAAGTCCCATAAGATTTCACACACATTTGAACATTTTAACTCTAGTGCTGTGATTTCGCACACGAAATTTAATCCTAGTTAGAAAACTCTGACTGACGGCTAAGCTGAATTCCCGAAAGAATAAGTGTGGGTAGTGTCGCCTTGGAGACAGTTGTTTCATATTTATTCAGTTAATTTATGTTCTTTTTTAGGTATTTCCTGACCTGTTCGTGGTAATGGGTGCGTATTCTTACACTCCACCCCGAAGTAGTTGTCTTCTGCGGAGATGATCTAAGTTCAGCAGCTGTTTGGCTTAACCTTTTGCGTCTGTCCCCCATCTCTTAAGTTGTTCTGGTTCTCTGTAGCGTCTCTCCTGTGTTTTGCTTTGAAATTGCAGCGTGGGGGTTGCAGATCGTGGTTTCTGCCCGTTGGCTTGTGAGCCGCTGGTATCACGGTGATTTCATATTCACTGTGGATTCAAAAAGGAACTGTGCTGGTTCGCACTGGACTTACATTCTCCTCCCGCATGTATTTATTAAAACTGCTTTTGGACAAATGGTAAAAAAATAAAAAAAAACAAAATTCCTGTTGCTTGTTTATCGCTAAATATTCTGGACTCATTAGGAGTTTTAAGGATTTGAAAATAAATTTTTAGGGAGTCTCTTAAATCTTGTTTTTTCTTAATTGGTTAACACTTCCTCTAGGAACTGGGAAATTGTAAACTTTTCTCAAGCGCCTGAGTTCTCCTGTAGTTACGCTAGTTTTCTTATTTTAAAAAATTGGCTCTTTTTTGCATGAAATATGTAAACTGAAGGGTGTAAGAGGTTTCTTCCTGAACCTTGCCAGCCGTTCTACATTTCCTTGTCCTTGTTTCTAAGACTGTTACTAAGTTTTGATTGGCCATGTCAGTTTGCACATCGCTATCCCATGACTTCCGTCAGCTCAGTGTATAGGCGGACAAGAGACGAATGGTGAATCATTCTAGAGACGATTCTTGTTGTTTTCCCTAGTGTTTATCCTAGTGCGTGGTCTGCTTTTCCAGCACGTGATCAATTTTATTTTATTATGTGAAGAACGAAACTGGAAAACATTCTAATGCCGAAAGTGACATTTTTGAGGAAAATGAAGAAACAATGTACCTGTGTTCGTACATACCTGATTCCCATCCAAAACATTGAGAAGGTTTTTTGATATTACAGAACTATACTCGTCACAACATCACTGCAAAAAATAAACAAGTTAGAGAAGTACCTCATTAAGAACGTTCAGGAAACGGACTGGTTCAAAGTGCCAAGAGGAAAAATTTTCGAAGTTGAAATTGCAACCAGCCAATGTTATCAATGCAGTAACACAGATCTTGCTTTCACCGGTTTCAAACCGACTGGTTCATCTTCAGACGGATGTTCACGTTTATATTACATTTGTTGATGTTTACATTACTTGTTAGCTGTTTTTGCCCAACTAATGTAAACAACAAACGCAATATAAAAGTTAACAGCTGCTTGGAGATAAAATTGTCTGTTAGAAACCGGTAACGGCTTTGAGTAAACAAATATAGTTCAAAAAATGGTTCAAATGGCTCTGAGCACTATGGGACTCAACTGCTGTGGTCATTAGTCCCCTAGAATTTAGAACTACTTAAACCTAACTAACTTAAGGACATCACACACATCCATGCCTGAGGCAGGATTCGAACCTGCGACCGTAGCAGCAGCGCGGCTCCGGACTGGAGCGCCTACAACCGCATGGCCACCGCGGCCGGCAAACAAATATACTTATTAACATGGCTGCTTGCTGTTTTCTTCTTCGTACGAATAAACTAGTATTTTGTACAAGATCTAAAAAATGTCATTTTCTCTCAAAATAGCAGGAAGAAAGGTTTTCTTCCAGGTGCCATCAATGTTGAGGCACTACGTTTACGTGTGATAATAGCTAAGTACAGAAATCTGTAAAACTGTAGTCACCAGCCTCATATCTAAGTTTTGAATTCCAGAAGGTGCAAAGACCATGCGCCATTTATTTATGCATGTTTTAAAGACTTTCTCCATAGTCTGTCATCTGGATCACGCCTACAGTCGTACATATCAGAGCAGCGAGAACGCAATAGCGCCGTAAACGTGTTTTATAGGAAAAGGCGTTTAGAACGTTTTCCATTTGCCATCTTCATTTAACTTTACGGCACGATGCCCTACATGTCACCACAATTGTCAGGATAACCTAAGGGAGGGGAGTGATGTCCATCATTTGTCTGCGAATCGTGTAAATCTTGATCTGTGTTGTATTTTAACTGTTCGTGTAAATTATTCTCTGAGGTGGAATTTGGGTAACATTTGCATGAGTGTGTGTGGCAAAAAACCACACTTACGCTGACCAGTGTACCAGACCACGCGTGTTGATCCGCGGCAATGAGATCCATCAATTACTGGCTCAGTTCCGTAAGTCGCGTGTTAGTGCGCTGCGCGTTACGCTGTAGGTCCTCGCACTCGTTCTAGGAATGAAATGGGGCATAAATGGAGAAATCTACTAACATAACTGACCTCGAAGATGGGCAACTGCTACTGTTCGACGCTTGAAAACGATGATCACGGAAATAATGTAGCTATATGTGTCGAACGATACCAGTTCAGCACAGTAAGCTAGTAACACGTATCAACTGCAGTTGACTTGTGACATTTCGAATTCATGTTGAGAAACAGCTTATGATTACGACTGTAACTAAGAATAAGAGATAAAGATGTTCGTAAAATTTTCATATCACTTTTTAAAATCTGCAAAATTCGTGCAAACAATCACGGAATGGCTAAATCGGAATAATATTTTGGCAGTTGTGCGCAATAAGTGAAGACCACTACCACGGTGGTTTCCCTGAAAGGCGTTTGATCAACCTTCCGTTTTTATGTGAAATCAGAACTGTCCCTACATAAGATAACCCTCACTAACGAGAAAGAAAAACAAAGATAAAAAAGAATCTCTTAAGCCGATACGACTGACCGGCTAGCGCAGTGGCTATCGCCTGCCTTTCAGATTAGGTCCATTAGTCTCTATTAAAGCCAGTTTATTTTCTCCACAGGTGGAGTGATCCTTAGAGCTCATTCAGGACAATAAAGTGACAAACAGATCAATCTGGGACTGAACAGTGTTGCCCCGATGCTTTGTCGCCTGTGTAATACACAAACATCTTTTGTGAAAAATGTCAGTCCACGCCAGTTGGAAGCAAAAACTGTAATCCAAGTCCGAATAGACCCTCATTATGTATGAAAGTAACGTCAGTTCTCTTGTTTGTTTCCTCCAGAGTCTCTGATATGTCGGTAATGAAATACCCGTCTTTTTCGCATCTGAAATAAGTGATAAACAAAAAAAGTGTAGATTATAATTTGAATTCGTGTAGAATAGCAACTAGCAGCAGATTATCTAAGCAGGCAAAGTGTCATAGAAGAAACATCAACATGTAACGTCTTTCGAGTGTACCATCGGACAATGTTTTCAGCGACATTGGTATATAAATTGGCAAGAGATAAACATAGACAACAGGAAACTGTTCAATAAATAAATCAAACTATCAGTCATTCTTCCATTCCCGCACATCTGGAAGCGCAGTTCTGTCGTTAATCATAATGGTACTTGGATTTCGGACCTACTCATCGTACCTACAAACCTTTATAAACTTTTCCTTCGACGCAGGAAGCAAATGATCCAAATAATTCATTGTTAGTTCGCTCTAAGCTTTGAAACAAACGACAAATGTTACTCTGTATGCCAGTAATACTGAGCATCCGGATTTCATTGCCGCACTTCAATAAAACAACAGTATTTACAATTAATTTTTACTTCAGTGAAATTGTTTTTACCCGTACAGTTGACGGCGAAGTGTATTCGCCGTGTGCAATACCTGCTACCCCATTTAACCTATCTGACAAAGCACAAAACATTGTACTCTTGAACACTGCGACAGTAAATAAGTGTGCGTGCAAGAAAACAAAATATCTGTCATGTGACACTAGAAATGCCTGCCTAAATTTTTTTCAAAAAGATATTTGTAAAGTAGATGGATGTTCGAGCATAAATATTATCGTTACAATCGAAGTCCAGTACTTCAGTGACTCCGTTACAGACGCTAACGGAGAGTGATTCAGTACATACACCGCGCTTTCTTTCTTAGAACTACGACGTAATGTTTCGGAACCAAATGAATACGGGTCTGGTCTCAGAGTTCTGCCCAAGATTTCTTCCACTGGTTATGAGGCCAGCATAATTAGAGCATTAAAGCAGACCAAGGCTTGACTACAGTAAGTAATGGTACTGAAACAGAGGATGACAGACTAAAGGCCGAAATACTAAATGTCTTCTTCCAAAGCTGTTTCACAGAGGAAGACTGCACTGTCCTTCCTTCTCTAGATTGTCGCACAGTTGACAAAATGGTAGATATCGAAGTAGACGACAGAGGGATAGAGAAACAATTAAAATCGCTCAAAAGAGGAAAGGCCGCTGGTCCTGATGGGATACCAGTTCGATTTTACACAGAGTACGCGAAGGAACTTGCCCCCCTTCTTGCAGCGGTGTACCGTAGGTCTCTAGAAGAGCGAAGCGTTCCAAAGGAAAAGGGCACAGGTCATCCCCGTTTTCAAGAAGGGACGTCGAACAGATGTGCAGAACTATAGACCTATATCTCTAACGTCGATCAGTTGTAGAATTTTGGAACACGTATTATGTTCGAGTATAATGTCTTTTCTGGAGACTAGAAACCTACTCTGTAGGAATCAGCATGGGTTTCGAAAAAGACGATCGTGTGAAACCCAGCTCGCGCTATTCGTCCACGAGACTCAGAGGGCCTTAGACACGGGTTCACAGGTAGATGCCGTGTTTCTTGACTTCCGCAAGGCGTTTGACACAGTTCCCCACAGTCGTTTAATGAACAAAGTAAGAGCATACGGACTATCAGATCAATTGTGTGATTGGATTGAGGAGTTCCTAGATAACAGAACTCAGCATGTCATTCTCAATGGAGAGAAGTCTTCCGAAGTAAGAGTGATTTCAGGTGTGCCGCAGGGGAGTGTCATAGCACCGTTGCTATTCACAATATACATAAATGACCTGGTGGATGACATCGTAAGTTCACTGAGGCTTTATTCGGATGATGCTGTGGTGTATCGAGAGGTTGCAACAATGGAAAATTGTACTAAAATGCAGGAGGATCTGCAGCGAACTGACGCATGGTGCACGGAATGGCAATTGAATCTCAATGTAGCGAAGTGTAATGTGATGCGAATACATAGAAAGATAGGTCCCTTATCATTTAGCTACAAAATAGCAGGTCAGCAACTGGAAGCAGTTAATTCCATAAATTATCTGGGAGTACGCATTAGGAGTGATTTAAAATGGAATGATCATATAAAGTTGATCGTCGGTAAAGCAGATGCCAGACTGAGATTCATTGGAAGAATCCTAAGGAAATGCAATCCGACAACAAAGGAAGTAGGTTACAGTACGCTTGTTCGCCCACTGCTTGAATACTGCTCAGCAGTGTGGGATCCGCACCAGGTAGGGTTGATAGAAGAGATAGAGAAGATCCAACGGAGAGCAGCGCGCTTCGTTACAGGATCATTTAGTAATTGCGAAAGCGTTACGGAGATGATAGATAAACTCCAGTGGAAGACTGCAGGAGAGACGCTCAGTAGCTCGGTACGGGCTTTTGTTAAAGTTTCGAGAACATACCTTCACCGAAGAGTCAAGCAGTATATTGCTCCCTCCTACGTATATCTCGCGAAGAGACCATGAGGATAAAATCAGAGAGATTAGAGCCCACACAGAAGCATACCGACAATCCTTCTTTCCACGTACAATACGAGACTGGAATAGAAGGGAGAACCGATAGAGGTACTCAGGGTACCCTCCGCCACACAGTCAGGTGGCTTGCGGAGTACGGATGTAGATGTAGATGTAGAAGCAGGTTCAAATGGAAGTACACTGCACAACAGAATTAAAGGATCACTTTTTCGAAACCTTGTAATTATTTCCTATTGTGACGTCATGAGTTTGAAATTTGTCTCGAAGGTACCTACAACCGTCATACGTGATGATGAAAAAGCGTGGCGCCCTCTTATATCATCCTCCGGCTGTGCGACACTTCAAACAGCCAAGGAGTCGAAAAAACGGCCAGAAGTCAAAAGTTAATGCTGGGTGTAAGATGAATTAGTGATTTTACGTTGGCATCAAATTTCACCACAATTCTGCACAAGGCCACTGTGAACGTGTCAGACGATGGAAAGGTCGTCGCGCCACCTCGTAGCCCTTTGTTTTGACGCTTCCGCAGTGTAGGTTAGATCCGCAACGCCTAGCGTTGAAATCACGCGGTATTCTTCTGTGTCGCAGAGAAAAACGTTTCAGAGACATGGCCGTTCAGAATCGACACGAAAACCCCTGACTGGGTGGCATAAGGAGCATCAATGAACCCACCGTTACCCTTGAGGCGTTGATTCCCATACTTTTTGCGGTCAAAAACGACAGTTAGCAGTGCGGTGAGCAACAGTACGATGTTCTTGGCAATCCTTGACACTTCTGACACCCCACGGACGCTTCACTCCTTCTCTAAGGACATCCTGGGCCAGCAACCCCAATGAATGTGATTGCACGAGTGCAGTGCGAGTGCAATTTATGCTCTGGTATACAGTGTGGAACCACAAAGAAACATTCAAAACCATTAGACTAAATCTGCCCTCGATTGGAAGCAGCAAATGATGCTCATCCTTTTTAGCCCTCCCATTTTGCGCTCTCCTGTGGCATGATCATGGTGGGGTGTGACAGTGATGGATGCGTGAATATAACGGGAGACGTTCTCTCTAAAACCCCCTCAGTGATCCTTTAATTCCGTCGCGCAGTGTATATTGCGACCATCTGGTCAGACGTGCGCTGTTAGCAAGCGGGGTGCACTCAACCCTTGTAAGGCAAACTGAGGAGCTGCTTGATTGAGAAGTAGCGGCCCCAGTCTCGTAAACTGACGTACGGCCGAGAGAGCGGTGTGCTGACAACATGCCCCCCCCCCCCCCCCCCCATATCCGCGTTCGCAGCTCGTGGACTAGTGGCTAGCGTTGCTACCTGTAGATCACGGGGTCCCGGGTTAGATTCCATGACGGGTTGGGGATTTTTCTGCCCAAGGGCTGAGTGTTTATGTTGTCCTCATCATTTCATCATCATCATCACCCTACGTGACAGTGGCTAGACCGGACTGTGAAAAAATTGGGACTCTGTACGGGCGCTGATGAGCGCGCAGTTGGTCGTCCCCCAAACCATACATCACCATCATTCACATCCGCATCCGATAACGCCTGTGGGCTGAGGATGACACGGCTGCCGGTCGGTACCGTTGGGCCTTCATGGCCTGATCGGACGGAGTTCGAGAGTAGTATATATGGCGGTAATTATGCAGAGATGAAGAGGCGACCCGCTCGATAGTAGAATGCGTTAGCATGCAGTGTTAGGGCGCCGACCTAGGATCGATGCCTCCCAGTGGATTAACGACGACGGCCGGTGTACTAGCCAGCCTGGATGTGGTTTTTAGGTGGTTTGCCACATCCTGCTAGGTGAGTCCCAAGGTGACATCCATTTGCCTCCTCGGTAACATGGTTCACAAACTTATCGAAATACGGTCTCATATTTTCATAAAAGATAACACTAGACGCAGACGGACGGGGTACTTCCGCGTGTGTGGGGGAGGGGGGGCGCGGGGGGGGGGGGGGTGTAGGGGGCGGCGGTAGGGGTGACAGGAAGGGCATGCGGCCACCCTCTCCCACTAGCATTGCTAAGCCCAGCCAAACATGTCTACCTTGTGAAACCAAGCGATAAATGCCAGGAAAAAGAAGCAGAAACTGCAAGGCTATGCAGACTTGCACAGGGCAGACTCGCGTGTAAAGCTGCGTCAAATCAGTCTTCAGACTGAAGGCCACAGCAACAACACTGTCAGTTCGTTTCGAGACATGATAAATGCTGGTCTGAATGACGATGAAGTCTCTCTGCATTAAATTATGCCGCCTGAGAGGTTTTATAGCCAACGAGCCGAGACCTTGCAGTACCCTAATTGTATGGTTACGATATCAGACACATCACCGTGTGAAATTTGTGGATAGTTGTCCGACAGTTGAGAGAGAATCAGTCGCCGGTTCTCACAAATTCTTCGTTAATTTTCTGAACCGATTCGTTGCTGACTACTGCCAACCGGCCACTTTTGTCATAACCATGTATATTCGCCATTCTACTCTTAACAAACGACAATCATTAACGGAAAATACTTTCGCTTCTGACATTCGGTCCGTAGACAGCACTAATTCCGCTTCGAATGCCAATAGCTTTGAAACTTTTTGCCAAAGAAAACAACATTACCGAACAGATTTCACATTATTTCAAATTTCGAGACGTTTTCAGTTGTATCGTTTATTTGAACGGCTAGCGTAAGCGAACGAGAAGCAATTTTTCTTTCGCGCTATCGCCGCTCTAAGCACACTGACCTATGTCAGTCAACTAAGAGATTGTTCCGTTACGCTGACTGCATCCGATGCAACAAAGAAACGGAGTTTACTTTCGGGATAGCATCTGTAAATCTAGATTTACACGATTAGTCTTTAGTTCACACTTCAGTGACTGTCAGGCCGGGTTATCGAACCACCTTCAGTTTATTTCTCTACCGCTCCACTTTCTAACAGCACGCGGGAAAACGAACAGTTAAATCTTCCTGTGCGAGTCTGATTTCTGTTATTTGATTACAATTATGATTTCTCTTTATGTGGGTGTCAACATGGTTTTTTCGCATTCGGAGGAGAAAGCTGGAGACTGAAAATTCGTGAAAAGATCTTCCCACAACGACGAACGCCTTTGTTTTAATGATTGCCGCCCCCCCCCCCCCCCCCCCAATTCGAGTATCATATTCGTGACACTCTCTCCCCTATTTCGCGATTATACAAAACAGGCTGCCCTTCTTTAAACTTTTTTGATGTCCTCCCTCAATCCTATCTAGTAAGGATCCCACACTGTACAGCAGCACTCTAGCAGAGGACGGACAAGCCTAGTGTAGGCACTCTCTTTAGTAGATCTGTTGCATTTTTTAAAGTATTCTGCCAACAAATCACAGTCTTTGGTTTGTTTTCACCACAAAATTATCCATGCAATCGTTCTAATTAAATTGGTCGTAGTTGTGTTGGTAGGAGAACCGATGGTCTTCAGATTTATACGATTTATTGTGTCACCGAAAATTAGCGGATTTCTTTTACCACTCATGTGAATGACTTTACGCTTTTCATTATTTAGACTCAATTACCATTTTGCGCACTATACGGATATCTTTTCTAAATTATTTTGCAGTTTTTTTGTTTCCTGGTGACTTTACTAGACGGTAAATTACAGCATCATCTACAAATTGAGAGGGCTGCTCAGACTGTGTCCTAAATCATTTATATAGATTCGGAGCAAGAGGGCCTGTAACACTCCGTTGGGGACCACCAAATATCGTTTCTGTTTTACTCGGTGACTTTCTGTCCGTTATCACGAACTGTGATCTTCACAGACAGGAAATCACGAATCCAGTCCCACAACTGAGAAGATGGTCCACAGCCATGCAGTTACGTTAGAAGCTGCTTGTGAGGAAGTGTCGAAAATCCGTGTGGAAATATAGAGAAATTGAATAAATTTGTTATAGCCTCGACTTATTCACACTGCTTGCAGAACTAGACTTGTCGTAATTTTCTAGGAAAATAGATAAAAAATGGTTCTGAGCACTGTGGGACTTCTGAGGTCATCAGTCCCCTAGAACTTAGAACTACTTAAACCTAACTAACCTAAGTACATCACACACATCCAGGCCCGAGGCAGGATTCGAACCTGCGACCGTAGTGGTCGCGCAGTTCCAGACTGTGGCGCCTAGAACCGCTCGGCCACCCCGGCCGACGAAAATAGATCAAGTTTGCATTCACGCAGTACATTAGAACTAACCACATCACATCAAGCGCTAGCGGCAATTATAGCGTAGATGGCTACTTTCACTGATCCCTAGCGTGATCGCTGTGTTTTTTGGTTTGAATAACCAAAGTCTTCGACAAATGTGGAGCATTTTTTTGTACAAGTACGGTTAATATACAGCAGGTTTACCATTTACGAGTAGCATAAGTGTTTTCCTCAAACTGGGCGACCTGCGACGCATAAGACGTGCTCATGTCGGCTGCGTGTTGCTGAGGCCGTGGAAGTGCAGCTGAGGCAAAGCTTTATTAACAGTCCCACAAAAGCGAAACGGCCTGCTGCTCGCCAGTTGTGTGTCCCACTTGTGATTGGTGTATTTTAAGAAGGTATTTGGGACCGTGAAAATCCGTGACAATTCTTGTAACGTTCGTGATAGCCCAAAATTTAATAACTTAACGTTTATCGAACAGGAGAAGTATTTACAGCCCTTTACTTTTCCACGAGAAAACAATAAACGGAATAGTGTAGTTAGTAGTAGTAGTATGGTATTCTCTCTTACGGCAGGTCTTGTCATGGGTTAAGCCTCTTCCACTTTTGTCTGTCCGTAGCCAGTCTTTTCATTTCTAAATATTTGTCTCCTTTTATATAGTTCAAAATTTGATATCTTCTTTTTCCTCTTCCCCTTCTTCCCTCCACCATCCCTTCTATTCCTTCCTTCAACAAACAGTCCCTCCTCAAACAATGTCCATCCAGTTCCGTTTTCTCTTTCTGATAACTTTCAGCATGCTTCTTTCTTCTCGAACTCTTCTTAATACTTCTTCATTCCTTACTCGGTCTTCCCATTACATTTTTCCATTCTTCCCCATATCCACATCTCTAGTGCCTCCAATCTTCTTTCATCTTCCTTCCTCAATGTCCACGTCCCCGCACCTTATAGTGCAACGCTCCAGATATAACATTTGGAGAGGCTTTTCCTCAGATGTTTGTTTAGTGCCCCACAAAGTAGTTTCTGTTTCCTCTTGAATCCTTCTTTTGCCATTGCAATTCCTTTCCGAATTTATGTTGACTAATACGTATCATCCATTATTACACTTCCCAAGTAATTGAAGTTATTCACTAGCTCTCTTTCCTCTCCCCCTATTTTCATACGGCATACGTAGTTAGGTATGCTGGAGAATTAATCCCTGTGATTGACGACGCTGACGAACAGAAGCAGTGTACGCTTCATGCAAGATGGCGCATCGCCGCACTACCTCACCAACGTCCCGTATTTCCTGAACAGCCGTTTTCGCAGTAACTGAATATGTCGAGGTGCTCCGATTGCATGCCGCCACGTTCACCAGACCTCACACTTCTTGATATTTACTTTTGGGAATTCACCAAGGATACCGTATCTGTACCAATCTTACTGGCACCTCCAGCAGAGCTTAGAGCAAGAACGAACATCGCAAACAAGTTACGCCTAATATTCTGCAGCGAGTTTCGTTAGAAATGGATTTCAGATGGGATGTCCGGCACGTAAACAATGGAAGTCGCTTTGAACCTGTTTGGTTACAGGACAGAAAACGTGACGTACGTCGGTAAAATACGAGGGTGAGTGAAATAAAAACCTTAAGTTTGTTATAACAAATCGACATTTACCGCCGATATCCTGTAAGTTGATAAGCGTGATACAAACAGCGTGCAGAATGGCTTGTAGGTGGCAGCATAATGCAGATGCACCCATACCGTCGCAGTATCAGTAGAAAAATGGCCGCCTCACTTGCGACTTGCACCAGGGAAGAACAGCTTTCTGTTATTAGGTTTTTGCGTACTGAAGGTGTGAAACCTATTGAAATTCATCGACGAATGAAGGTTTAGTACGGTGATGTATGTTTGTCACAGCAGCAAGTCTACGAATGGAGTACGAAGTTCGCAAATGGTGTGGCTTCAGTGGAAGGTGCTCCACGTCCAGGTCAGGCACAACTAGTTGTGACTCCACAGAACATTGCAGCAGTTGAAGCCATAGTAAAGGAACACCGCCGAGTGACACTGAATGACATTGCAACATGTTTACAGATTAGTCATGGGTCTTCATCGAAGAATCTGTCTAACTTATGAAGAAAAGTGTACCTATAGCAACAAATGCAGCCATTAGTAAGTGAAAGAATAATGAAACTTCACACGTAAAAAAAAAAAATGTTATGTTTTCGATCTTCCACTGCAATCGGTGTGAATCCTGAATCCTTCCTGGTGATGCTGACAAAGTTTTATGAATTTATTTGTAAAAGTATAGACAGTGGAAATTAAAATGTCCTGTGATGCCTCTCCTGCTCCAAGTCGGCCCGTTGACGTGTGTGGCGAAATAAATAAAAAAAAAATTAAATTTATTGGTTTTTTGAAAAGAGGAAAAATTATGGACATGGAATTGCAACTTCAGAATTTTTGAAAGGCCTTTTTTACGGACTGTATTGACCGGCTTCAATGCGGACAAATTCAGTGCTGCGTGAAATATACCTGTAATATAATTTACCATTCCGATTAATTACATTTTGAATTCTACGTCATTGTTGATGTAATCAGAGTTCTCATTTTAGACGTAGAATTAGTCCTTCTGCCACAATATTAATTCATTAGTCACCATCGATGTTCTTCTCTTTGTTGACCGTGTGTACTTTCCTGAATCGGCATCGGTTCACTTCACGAAGACGGTGGAAACCAAGGAATACAATGCTACGTCGCTTTAAATCATTTTCGTAACACTTCGATACTTCTCACTATTTTTTATTCACAGCGCAATAAGACTTGCTCTGCTCGTCGCACAAATCATTATTACTAACAATATGGCTACCTTTCCGCACACACCAAAAATTACGTCCATCCTCCACGAGGCAACAATCGAAAGTGTCTCTTAGCTCCTTCTTGGAGTATGAAACAAAAGAGAATCCTATGTGAACATTTCAAAGATTATAATCTACATGCCTCAACTTAATCTTTGGCGCAGCTTTTAAGGTATTGTATGTCTCTACGTCGGAATGTGTCATTACACGTGCTACCCTCCTCAAAAAATTGATATTTATTTTTAAAGTTGTGAAGTCCTTGTAGATACACCCTGTATAAACCAGCGAAAATATTAAATAAATAGTCTGATTTTCTTTGGCTAAAACGTAATTTTTTGAGGTCAAATAAGAGAAGAACTTCGCGAAGAAAACGACGTCCGTGCGTAGAGTGCGCTGCAGGAAGTATTGGATGAATCAGAGACGCGCGCGGAAACCGTGACCCTGCAGCGGCAGAAACCGCACGCACAGGAGAGGCAGTAAAAACTCGCAGCCAGCGCCGACCGGGCCGGTGAGTCAGCCTCAGGGTCCCGCCCTCGCCGTTCCTTCTGCTACTCCCTACTCCTCTGCTCCTACTCCTACTGCTACGCCCGGCTCTTCCTCTCGCCGGGCCCCGTGCAGCTTCCGCGCTCCCTCTCGCTGCGGCTCGTCAGTGACCTGTGTCGTGCGCCCGTCGTTTGTTTCGTCCATCACGATTCGCCAGACCTACAGCGGTGAGCCGGACTGCGCTGGGCACAATAACCTCCCCCGTGGATAGCAGTGTCGGTTCTGAAAACGTCGACAATGCGAATCGCTTCTCGCGCTCTTCGCACATGTATAGTCACGAGCCGAAACATTAGGTTCGTTTGAGCAGTTACCAGAAAGAGCCAGACAACAGGCTGTACTGCGCATGCGCAGCTACGATGACGTAGGCAGCTCGTGCATGGTGCTTGCTCTGCTCATACGCTTTTCGTCGTATTTCTGGTGGAATTTCGTGCTTGGTGGGGCATCACGTGACCATGTGCAGCACTGCGGCATGTTGTTGATAGGACATACTCAGTTGTACTTAGAGCAATTGTTTTATCATATCCCACACACAGATAAGGGATGCAAATAAGGAAGCAGTTCTTGGCAAACTATCATTTCAAAATTAGACTCTACAGCTCGAAGTACCATAAAATTTTGCTAACGGGTGACTTTGACAGATTTTTTTGTTTTAATTCGTTGTCTGCAATATTGTTATGTACCATTTCCAACAGGTTTACATCTACACAGCACTGCAAAAAGCTAGTAGGATGGAATACAAATTTCTTGCAGAAGACAGTTTCTTGTGTAGCTTACACCGAAATAAAGGCCACTAAATTTCATGACTATTTCAAAATGTGAAAAAATTAACATGGTTGTCTGTGAGGCAAAGAAACTGTACAACTGACAGTTTATATTCTACTCTAGGAATAAATATGAAGCCATGTGGGAAGTTAAAACGATAAAACACGGTATGCTGCCAGTCTAAAATTTAGCATAGAATGGCGTTCTATAAATTTAAGATGTAAACACAAATTAAGAAATAACTTCAGGCCTAGAGGAAGTACTAGACAAGTGCCTTGTGATCGAAAAACACTTTCACAGAAGGCAGATTTGTAAAATTCTGTTACTGCTGTCATTTATATTTGAAGCAAAATATTTAGTTCAAAACTACTGACCAAATTTGCCTACTTAGTCAGCTTCAAGTCAATGTTTACGTTTGTACGTACGTATATAGCATTAAGGGATCTTACAGTGTCATAAAAGGAACAGGACATCAGAGACTACTCCAGCAGCAACGGAATTTCATAAACCATTCTAAAATGTTTCATTCGGCTCTAATTGCACATTTCTATGTCCAGATGGACTCTGAAGTACCTGATATTCAGCTTTTCATGTGGTTCTCATGATAACAATTTTCTTGGACGTCCCGCACTGTATTCTCATGTTTGGTTCTTTATTATGGTATAACGTCATTCGCCCCAGAAAATGAAAATTCGCACTTTAAACTGAACGAGGTTGAAAGTAGCCAATAGCGCGGAATGAAACACTTTGCTTCAAATAAACTAACTGTCTCAGCGGAAAAAAAATTAACTGAAGCAAATTTCTCTATAAAACAGACAGAAATAGCTTCATTAAGACATTAATGGTTGATTGCTAATAACGTGGAAATAATATAAAATCAGAAAATTGAAACTAGTAACTTATTTTGGTCTTTCATGATTATGAGAATGTATATTAATTCACTTTATGGCTCCCGGCCACGGAAATTTGTTTTGATTTGATTTGACGTGGGAGATGTAAACGAAGACACGAAACGGCCGGGTCACGTGGGTAAGGATTCCCCCCCCCCATATAACTCAAACTTGCTCTGCGCATGCGCGAATCTGGCAGCTTGGGCGCGCCAGAAAAAATTTTCCGGCTAGCTTTTGGCTACTTGCTGCTACTGCTCGCACAGCAAACAGCCAAGCTTCAAGTAGCGAATTCAGCTCTGCGCATGCGCACGAGCCCGCTGGCAACTGCTCATACAAACCTGATATGACCGTTGCCCACACCGAGACCGATTCACGCCTGGCAGCGCTGTGTAAGAAAAGGTATACATTCAGGTTACGGAAGTCATGAGACAGCAATCTGCTCATATACAGACGGCGACGGTATCGTATACACAAGGTATAAAAGGGCAGTGCTTTGGGGGGTTGTCATTTGCACGCAGGTGATTCACGTGAAAAAGTGTGCAACGTGATTATGGTCGATGGGAATTAACACACTTTGAACGCGGAATGGTAGTTGAAGCTAGACGCATGTGACCTTCCATGCCGAGAATACCAGATTTCAGGCATTACCTGTCACCACAGACAACGCAGTCGCTGACGGCCTTCACTTAACGACAGAAAACAGCAGCGTTTGCGTAGAGTTGTCGGTGCCAACAGACAAGCAACACTACCTGAAATAACCACAGAAATTAATCTGAAAAGTACGACGAACGTATCCGTTAGGACAGTGCGCCGAAACCTGGCGTAAGTGGGCTTTACCAGCAGACGATCGACGCGAGTGCCTTTTTAACAGCATGAGGTCACCTGCCACGCCTACCCTGCAATCGTGACTGTATCGGTTGGGCTGTAGACGATTGGAAAACCATGGCCTGGTCAAATGAGTCTGAATTTCAGTTGCTAAGAGTTGGTGGTAGGTTTAGAGCGTGGTGCAGACCCCTCGAAGCCATGAACCTAAATAGTCAACGGGACACTGTGCAAGTTGCTGGTGACTCCGTGATGGTGTGGGCTGTGCTTACATGGAATGGACTGAACTGGATCCTCTGGCTATGTTCGGCTGCGTGCTGATCACTTGCAGCCATTCGTGGACTTCATGGTTCAAATGGGTCTGAGCACTATGGGACTCAACTGCTGTGGTCATCAGTCCCCTAGAACTTAGAACTACTTAAACCTGACTAACCTAAGGACATCACACACATCCATGCCCGAGGCAGGATTCGAACCTGCGACCGTAGCAGTCGCGCGGTTCCGGACTGCGCGCCTAGAACCGCGAGACCACCGCGGCCGGCGTGGACTTCATGTTCCAAAAAAAAAAAAAAAAAAAAAAAAAAAAAAAAAAAAAAAAAAAAAAAAAAAAAAAGGCGGTGGAATTTTTATGGATGACAATGCACCGTATCACCGGGCAGCAACTGTTAGCAGTTGGTTCGAGAAACATGCTGGACAGCACGAGCGAATGATCTGGCCAACCAAATCGCCAAACATGAACACCATCGAACATTTATGAGACATAGTCCGGAGGTCAGACGTGCACAAAATACTGCAGCGACAACACTTTCGCACTTATGGACGGCTATAGGGGTAGCATGGTTTAATATTTCTCCATGGGTCTTCCAGCGCCTTGTTGAGTCGATGCCACATTGAGTTGCTGCACTACGCCGGCAAAAAGGAGATCCAGCACGACTTACGAAACATCCCATCACTTCTGTCACCTCAGTATACAGGTCTGAGTCGCTAACTATTGCCACCTAGAATAATTCTGAAAGTATCATACTTTCGGAGTTAGCTGAAAAGTTTGTGGGACAAATGTTGCATGGGACAACGGGGGCCATAATATGACGTTGGTTTTTTGTTGCTACGTAAGATCGCTTCACAGATATGAAGGTCAACTTTGTTTTTTAAATGGGATGCTATAGTTTGGTACTTGTTTTCTGATAGCTGCTATCGAGACGAATCCAATGATGTATAACAGTAAGGTCTTTGAATTTCAACGAGCCGGCAGAAGTGGCCGAGCTGTTCTAGGCGCTTCAGTCTGGAACTGTGCGAACGCTACGGTCGCAGGTTCGAATTCTGCCTCGCGCATGGATGTGTGTGATGTCCTTAGGTTAGTCAGGTTTAAGTAGTTCTAAGTTCTAGGGGACTGATGACCTCAGATGTTAAGTCCCACAGTGCTCAGAGCCAATTTCGTCGAAGGTCACAAAGGTGGCATGAACGTCCATTTACGAAAGTGTTCGAAGTGATGACCATTGGTATCAATGCAGTACTTCAATCTTCTTATCATGGATTGAGTGGTATTCCTTATCACTTCGGCACTTATCGAAGCACATGCTCTGATAATTCTATCTCGCATATCGTACAAATAGTAAATATGCGCCGAATACCGTCTATCCATCTAATGCGCCATTGACTTGTAAACACCATTCGACCGTTTCGCAGTAGAACAGTAACAGCAACGGTAAGACTAGTTTTGTCGACTCAAGCGAACGTTAATGATGTATTCCTTCGGATAACAAGTCGATATGCTTCTCATTTACAAAGAATGCCAACGAAATTCAATGACAGCTAGAGATATACTCTGAAAGATATATTCAACGTAGTCACCCTACACGTCGTACATTTAAAAATATATATGATAAATTGAGAACAACTGGATCTTTAACGAATAGTAAACATATTCGGGACAGGAATTTACTAACGAGGAAATGGGAATTGGTACTCTTGCCTCAGAGGTTCAAGATCCTTGTGTTAGTTCGTGTCAAATCGCAAGGGAAT
Source organism: Schistocerca gregaria (assembly GCF_023897955.1). Lineage (NCBI taxonomy): Eukaryota > Metazoa > Arthropoda > Insecta > Orthoptera > Acrididae > Schistocerca > Schistocerca gregaria. Next base: position 604,826,460 of record NC_064923.1, on the reverse strand, counting down.
CTGGCATGAGCCAGAGTAGTGTTGTTCATGTTCTGCATAGCAATAAATATCATCCTTACCACATCAGTCTAAACCAAAAATTAACTGGTACGGATTGTATGCGTCGCACTGAATCCTGCCGATGGGCTCAACTTCAGATTCAGAGGGATGACACATTGTTAATTTGATTTTATTTACTGACGAGGCTACATTCACGAACCGTGGACATGTTAATTTGCATAACATTCGTTCCTGGGCAACTGAAAATCCGTGTTAGCTGCGGCAAGTTGCGCACCAAGAGCCGTTGTCGGTGAATGTATGGTGTGGGATTCAGGACGACAGAATTATAGGCCCCTATTCCATTGAAGGAAATCTCAATGGCAGGAAGTACACCATATTCCTGCAAGAAACATTTGGTCTGTTGTTGGAAGGAATATCCTTAGGGACAAGGAACAGAATGCGGTATCAACACGATGGGCGTCCGCCACATTTTTTGCTGACGGCGAGAAATGAGTTGCAGAGACAATTCCCAAATCGTTCGATTGGACGCGGAGGAGATGTGTCGTGGCCGGCTCGTTCGCCAGACTTGACGCCTCTGGAGATTTTCTTGCGGGGATTCGTAAAAGACAAAAAAAAAAAAAAAAAAAGGTTCAAATGGCTCTGAGCACTATGGGACTCAACTGCTGTGGTCATCAGTCCCTAGAACTTAGAACTACTTAAACCTAACTAACCTAAGGACATCACACACATCCATGCCCGAGGCAGGATTCGAACCTGCGACCGTAGCAGTCGCACGGTTCCGGACTGCGCGCCTAGAACCGCGAGACCACCGCGGCCGTCGTAAAAGACATTATTTACAAAGACGTTCCAACTACACCTGAAGATATGCAAGAGAGAATTGTCAGCGCACGTGATTCGATTAGTGCCGAAGAGAAAAGGAACACCACTCAATCCATGATAAAACTGCAGCACTGCATTGATATCAATGGTCATCACTTGGCGCACCGTCTGTAAATGGACTTTCATGTCACCTTTGTGATCTTCGTTGACCTTCAAAGACGCTACTGTTACACACCATTAGAGCAACCCATCCAAAAAAAAAAAAAAAAAAAAAAAAAAGGTTGACCTTCATGTATGTGAAGCGACCCTACCTAGCAACAAAACACCAAGGTCATATTATGGTCCCCGCTGTCCGTTGTGACCCACCCTGTATAAGCTTAGCAGGCACGAATGGTTAATTATTCTGGCGATGATGCGGGCTGCAAGATGGAATAGTACCCGTCGTAAACAACCTTTAGGGCTACGTGCCTTCCATTTACAAAATTTGTTTTTTGAGATAGTAATTTCCATCTACTACGCTTTACGTGTTACAACAATAGAAATCCTTGTTCGGAATAGAAGGAGTTATCAAGGAGCAAATTTTTAAATTTGTCTTCATATTTCCCTATTCTATGTGTGTCAGAAATTTTATATCACTGGGTAAGGGATCAAAAATTTTTGTTGTAGCGTTGTGCACCCCTTGTTGGGCTAAAGACAAGAATTTGGAGTAATGAATGTAGCTCTATTTTGGAGTTGTAATTATGTGCATCAGTTTTCCTTTTGAACTACAGCGAATTATTTAAGAAAACTTTAATGAAGGAATTAATAATCTGCGAGCCAGTAGTCAACATGCCTAACTCGTTACAGAAATGTCTAAAAGATGAACATGTGATAGTATTGCGTCATATTATTCTTACAGTACGTGTTTCAGCACTAAAGAATTTTTTTTTCTTAAAGATGAGTTACCCTGGAACGTTACTCCATATGACACCGTAAAACATGCCACCTTACTGGTTTGTCTCTACCGAATATTTGCAATGATTCTAAGTGCAAATGTGGCTGAACTAAGTTGTTTTAGGAGCTCTAAAACGTTTTTTCTTACAGTATAGATTCTTGACAATAGAGGCAACTAAAATATTTTAAGTTTCCACCCAGATATTATTTCATTAGCGTGTGTTTGTTACACTTATCGTTGATGTATCACCTCTGAATGTGCATAATTGAACGTGTTGTGTCTTTTTGACATTGTGAGTGAGACCGTTCGCAGAAAACCACCCAGTAATACTTTTAAGACGATTACTTACTTTCTTCTGTTGCTGTAAGTACGTTTAGATTGATTTCAATACTAGTGTCATCTGCAAAAATAACTAATTCTACTTGTTTACGTATGTGAGAAACAAAAGTGGACCTGAGATAGAGCCTTGCGGAATCCCGTAAGTGATTTTTTTTCCCCCGATATTTTCCCCAGTCAGAAGAATCTCCCCAGCTTACATTAGCTCAATTATTAAATACACCTTTCTGCATTCGTTTGGTTAAATATGACATCACCAACTGGTTGACTATATTTGTTGTTGATGTGGTCTTCAGTCCTGAGACTGGTTTGATGCAGCTCTCCATGCTACTCTATCCTGTGCAAGCTTCTTCATCTCCAAGTACCTACTGCAGCCTACATCCTTCTGAATCTGCTTAGTGTATTCATCTCTTGGTCTCCCTCTACGATTTTTACCCTCCATGCTGCCCTCTAGTACTAAATTGGTGATCCTTTGATGCCTCAGAACATGTCCTACCAACCGATCCCTTCTTCTAGTCAAATTGTGCCACAAATTTCTCTTCTCCCCAATTCTGTTCAGTACCTCCTCATTAGTTATGTGATCTACCCATCTAATCTTCAGCATTCTTCTGTAGCACCACATTACGAAAGCTTCTAATCTATTCTTGTCTAAACTATTTATCGTCCATGTTTTACTTCCATACATGGCTACACTCCATACAAATACTTTCAGAAACGACTTCCTGACACTTAAATCATTACTCGATGTTAAAAAAATTCACTTCTTTACAAACGCTTTCCTTGCCGTTGCCAGTCTACATTTTATATCCTCTCTACTTCGAACATCATCAGTTATTTCGCTCCCCAGACAGCAAAACTCCTTGACTACTTTAAGTGTCTCATTTCCTAATTAATCCCCTGAGCATCACCTGACTTAATTCGACTACATTCCATTATCCTCGCTTTGCTTTTGTTGATGTTCATCTTATACCCTCCTTCCAAGACACTGTCCATTCCGTTCAACTGCTCTTCCAAGTCCTTTGCTGCCTCTGACAGATTTACAATGTCATCGGCGAACCTCAAACTTTTTATTTCTTCTCCATGGATTTTAATGCCTCCTCCGAATTTTTCTTTTGTTTCCTTTACTGCTTGCTCAATATACAGATTGGATGGCATTGGGGAGAAGCTACAACCGTGTCTGACTCCGTTCCCAACCACTTCTTCCCTTTCATGTCCCTAGACTCTAATAACTGCCATCTGGTTTCTGTACAAATTATAGATGCCTTTCGCTCCCTGCATTTTACTCCTGCCACCTTCAAAATTTGAAAGAGAATATTCTAGTCAATATATTATCACTACTATAAAACTTCAGTTTATCCAGGTGAATATTTTGAATCACACAGTAATACGGCTTAGATAGGACATAGAAAATACTAATCGGTGCTGTTGTGTTATTTGACGCTTGTAAAAACCTGGTGAGTGAACGTGTGGCATTCCAGTTGACTAACACTCTTGAAATTCAGACTGTCATTTTCTGAAGATGTTGTAGCTTATGTGAGGTGAAACATATAAAATGTTTCTGTTTGTTTTATCCCAATCGGTGATGAAGAAAACTGTCGCCACACTATCGACTTCGGTCTCTGGTGACCATCTTTAGATGCGTTTAAAACATCGTGATATAATTAAACCAGAGCGTCGTCGTCAAGAGATACGAACAGAATGACGGGGGATTTTGGCAGCGTGCGAGACGGCCGGGCGGGCACACAGTGGCGCGGTCGGTGCTGCTGCTGCTGCTGCTGCGGCGCGGGGGCCGTTGACCGGACGCGCAGAGCCTGGAGAGGCGAGCGAGGCGCGGCTGGCCGCTTTGTGACCGGTTTGTTGAGCGCGCCGCGGCCGCCGCCGCCACTGGAGACTCCAGACTGGAGAGCGTCACGCGCGCTCGGGTGACAGCCGGCCGCTCCCAGCTGCCACTGGCTCTGCGCATGCGCGCTCCGCAGACAATAGTACCTGTACGGCACAGCCAGCGGCGGGGCGCCGCAATGCAGTGGCCAGTCCAAATAGGGGTGGTGCAGTCGGCACGCCGCGGCTCGGTGATCTACTGACAGAGCCAGGCGGCTCCACCGGTAGGCCGGACTGCGCGGCCGAAAGTGCTTTATCCGCATCTGCGGACTTCAGAATTTTGTATGCCGTCTCAACCCGTTCGGTACGGCGGAACTCTTGATTAAATTTGTATCTGCTGAAATCAGATCTCGTAATCGTTAATTAATTTCACCATGGCCACATTCAATTACGTCATAGCCTGGTCATATTCTTGATAGTTTCCGTAAGTCACATACTTCTGTCGAAATTAATTAAAAAGATTTAGTTAAATTTTCTACGGAGCATTTCCACTGCATTTGCAAGTCAAATGAAATTGAGTTACATGTAACATAGCACCCACTGAAAATTCCTGGTAAATAAGAACTGTGCGCCGGTATTATGCAAGTGCTCTACCAACTGAGCTACCCAAGCACAACTCACGACTCTTATTTCCTGCAGTACCCCATGCCATACCTCCCCAACCTCCAGATAATTCGTCCCGAAAGTGACCGTGGAACTGTGGCTGGTCGTAAACTTGTAGAAATGAGGAATACCAATAGCCGCAGTTTTTATAAAATATATTAATTACGCGACCAGTTTCGTCACTGCATTAGCGTCATCTTAAGGCCCCTATTCAAACTGAATGGAGATATTTCACCATCCGTGCATTAAGAGGGGTATCGTTCATATTCTCTTATCTCATGGCTTTCTGTTTGCACGAAGTATGCACGTCAGCCATCTAACTACAACACTCGAATAGTGTCGAAACTGGTAGTGTAATTAATATGCCTTATAAAAAGTACAGCTGTTGGTATTCCTTATTTCTACGAGTTCCAAGCTCTGACAGAAGTAAGCCTATGATGGTTGTAGGCAACTCAGTCAGTAGAATACTTGTCCGCGCAAGGCAAAGGTGCGGCACACAGTTTTAATTTGTAAGGAAGTTTCTTATCAGTGCACACTGCAGAATCTATGGAATGTACGTTCATTTACCATAATGTAAAATCATACTAATTTCCGGATGCAATAAGCGCTGCTTCGTGCTCTTGCAATTTACACTGGATATATCGTAATCAATAACGGAAACTAACATGGGTGAAAATATATGGTAACAGGAGCAAAAAGTCTAGTAAACGAGGCGTTTGCAAGATAATCGTTAATTATCAATGTGTGGTTTGAAGCCACTAGCGAATTTACGAGTGGCCGGAATATTGTCTAGTCAGTACAAATGTACCTGATGTGTGACTTTTCGACAGAATCCACATATAATGGAGCTCAAAATCCACCCACGGACAATGGTTGGGCAATGTAATAAATATATTATAGGACACGGGCACATTTTTCTGCTGATACAAGACGACATCTAACAATCCAATAATGTCTAAACGGATAGCGAACAACACGAACATCCAGGCTTGTCCCGGAAATGATAAGTTACGGTACGTCGTTTAATATTATTAATAATCTTATGTATGACACCACTTTGAAAACAACAAAAAATTAGAGCAGTTGAGAAACATTAACAGATATCAATAAAAATAATCAGTTATAAGTAGATACTCAGAAAAAAATTAGGAAAGGCTTATTCAACTCTGCGTCCTTTACTTGCAAAGCTTCACATCTGACTATACTACAATATATTCAAATCTTCAATTTTATCTGGCATAATTAAAGTTGAACAAATGTGTTATGAAAGGAACATTTTTGAGCTGTTTGTGTGAAGTGTAACCTAGATGAATGTAAGAAATCTCCAAAAACTACACTCAAACTGACCTGCAGGATCGACTCTTTAACAACCAGGACGAACTCAAGGCGGCCTACATCTCCCCAGTTTAACACGTTGCTGTGCAGGAATGCCAACTGAGAGATGCACAATTCTTGACTATCAATGCACGTTGCAATGTATTGCTCCTCCGAGAGATAAGAGAAGATGCTGACTGATCGAGAGGACACATGTACAACCGCCAAATTCCTAAGTTTTTCGCTCTCTTTTGGCAGAGAAAGTAATGTTATCTCTTTTAGACGAATGAATCGACAGTATTGCATTGCCGCGTTTACTGTAACCTCAGCCGTATAAAAGTGGAAGTCGTCACGGGTCTTGTTTGCCCACGGACAAAAGGAATGCTAGGCAAGAGAGAGGGTTACCTTTGTCGCAGTTGGGGACATATGTCAGCAAAGCAATATACAGCCTTGTTTAGGTTGTACTGGTGAGGAAAGACAGAGGTGCTCACAGGAACTGTCGAAGTATTGGAAGCTTTTTTTTTCGGTAAGGAATGTCTTAGAAAGCGACAGAAACAAGAGTAGGAACTCTACTTCGGCAACGATCTGCAAAGTTGCTAACCCGTTCAGACTGCACGACACCGCCGAATCCGCTATTACATTATGAAACACATAATGTCCAATAACAGCGTTACAATCAAACAAAGCTCAGATACATAGCGCTCGCTACAGCCACATTGCCCAAAATTGCGCTCAGCAGTGCTAGATCTGCGGTTCAGCAAACCCGCAGACGACCATTTCTAGATATGCTTCAGATTTCTGTACAGAATAAGTAGACTGTACCGCAGATTCCATGAAGGTGCAAGCACCCTTTCTTGTCCCACATGCCCCCCCCCCCCCCCCCCCCACTCCCTTGTGGACACCTATGTCTGTACCTAATGCTGAAATTTCTACATACGCTGATGAGCAAGACCATAATTACCACCCGCTCAATATCGATTTGGTCCACCTCTGAAACGCAATAGGGCAGCGATTTTCGGTGACATATATTCGACAAGTCTTTGATATGTTTTTGAACTATGTCTGCGCACAGGTCTTGCAATTCCCGTTCGTGGACTTGGACATGGTGCCCGACAGCTACACTTATGTGTTCCACTCTTTTCGTATCAGGCCAGTTTGGTGGCGGAAACATCGATGTGAGTTCACTATCATCCTCCACAAACCACTGTAGCACGATACTGGCCTTGTGACGCCGGCACTAACCTTCCGGGATACGCTATCGGCAATGGGTAAGACATCAAGCATCAGATGATGTAAGTCATCCTGGATAATGTTCGCGCAGTCTACAGCTGTGATGGTCTACATCTACATCTATATTTATACTCCGCAAGCCACCCAACGGTGTGTGGCGGAGGGCACTTTACGTGCCACTGTCATTGCCTCCCTTTTCTGTTCCAGTCGCGTATGGTTCGCGGGAAGAACGACTGTCTGAAAGCCACCGTGCGCGCTCGAATCTCTCTAATTTTACATTCGTGATCTCCTCGGGAGGTATAAGTAGGAAGAAGCAATATATTCGATACCTCATCCAGAAACGCACCCTCTCGAAACCTGGCGAGCAAGCTACACCGCGATGAGGAGCGCCTCTCTTGCAGAGTCTGCCACTTGAGTTTGCTAAACATCTCCGTAACGCTATCACGCTTACCAAATAACCCTGTGACGAAACGTGCCGCTCTTCTTTGGATATTCTCTATCTCCTCCGTCAACCCGATCTGGTACGGATCCCACACTGATGAGCTATACTCAAGTATAGCTCGAACGAGTGTTTTGTAAGCCACCTCCTTTGTTAATGGACTACATTTTCTAAGGACTCTCCCAATGAAACTGAACCTGGTACCATCCTTATCAACAATTAATTTTATTTGATCATTCCACCGGAAATCGTTCCGCAGGCATACTCCCAGATATTTTACAGAAGTAACTGCTACCAGTGTTTGTTCCGCTATTATATAACCATACAATAGAGGATCCTTCTTTCTATGTATTCGCAATACATTACATTTCTCTATGTTAAGGGTCAGTTGCCACTCCCTGAACCAAGTGCATATCCGCTGCAGATCTTTCTGCATTTCGCTGCAATTTTCTAATGCTGCAACTTCTCTGTATACTACAGCATCATCCGCGAAAAGCCGCATGGAACTTCCGACACTATGGTTCGTTCTGCTACTACCACAGATTCCATGAGAGCCGTGTTGAATGTTCCATGTAGCGTAATATTGCCCCATCTGGCCTGTGTGCTTATCGCGTTGCATCGAACTGCTGTTCGGATGGATAAGAGAGCTACGGACACGACCATCGACCTGCTGTACCTAAAAACGTCATTTATCCGACAAGGCGACACGTTTTAATTAATGGACTATTAATTCTTAATGTGTTCATTACAACCGTAACTAACAAAGTCGTTGCACCAACATGGGGACTCGCAGGGGTCCTCTACCGCGGAGCTCCATGTTGAGCGCTGTGCCCTGAGCGGTGTGGTCCGTAACATATGTACCTGCACCAACACTGTACTCTGTCGTCAGATCTGACAAGGATGACCGCTGCTTTGCAGAGCGGAAAAGCGTCTAACATCCACGTCTGTCATGAGACGTGGTCGTCCAACACTTTTCCTAGAAGCTCATTCGTGGTTTTACCATTCTTCAGCTTCTCTCCATAGGTACTAATGACAGTAGCATTCTGTCAATGCTGAGGACCGCAGCAACGCGAACAGCCGACCAGGTTCACCATGCCCGAGGTCCTCGTTCCAGGGCACCGGGCCGTAACAACCCGCTCTCGGCAAAGCCGCTTAGTGGACATCTCGATTTGGGCTTCGTACAGTCGATGGAACGATTCCCTATTGGTCTCTGCTCCGCGTCACGTGCCCGTAGGATCACAATATAATATTTTCAAGACCGCTGAGATAATACGAAGCTATTCAAGCCGAGCAACAGGAAACCAATGCAAGATGTCATTTTTTTCCGACCGACAAGTTTTTCCTTCAGCCATAAGCAAATTCCATGATTTGAAATGAAGGAAACTTAACAGCATCTTTCTCTCAACTATCCATGTCTCGCACAGCCCACCATCTCGTCGAGAGGCGGAATTGGAATGGGAAAAAAAAAGAAAAAAGTCGTTGGGCGGCAATGCCTCACTGCTGGCAGTGACCATAATTTTCAGGCTAATCAGTATATCAGCCCATTATAAATTGATTTGCAGTTTCGACATCTGAGGTGATAAATGGAAGATGTATAGAGAATACATTTACTGATTGCTCGACAGTAAAATAAAGAGAAACCTGCTGATGATGGCGTAACATCACCAAAACGTACACGAGTGAAGGGGAAAACTTTTTAAATAAAATCGGTCTAGGATCTTACGTACTGTGTTAAGAATTAAACTTTATTATTCAGGTGACAGGTTTCGACCGCGGTACATTTGTGATCAGAGCGTTAACAGTATGTGAAAAGAGTAAGACAAAGTATCGGAGCACAAGACTTAGATATAAATGTAAACAATGAAACAAATTTGAAGCACGATTCCAAATCTACCCACGATGATGGCTGGAGAGAGTGGTGAGGAGAAGGCCGCAATGCAATGACGATAAACTCGGCTGACCAACGCACGGGCGCTTGTGGTTAAGTAGCGTAGGCTCAGCACTCTGTCGCCCGGGTTAAGCCATTTACAGCCAGTGGTTACAGACTATGACAAAATTTAACAATAAGATTAAAAATGAAATATAAAAAATAGTAAATATGAGACATATGAATTATACAACGAAAAGAAAGAGAGACTCGGAAGGCTGTAATACACCGTAAGATATGGTTCAAATGGCTCTGAGCACTATGGGACTCAACTGCTGTGGTCATTAGTCCCCTAGAACTTAGAACTACTTAAACCTAACTAACCTAAGGATATCACACACATCCATGCCCGAGGCAGGATTCGAACCTGCGACCGTAGCAGTCCCACGGTTCCGGACTGCGCGCCTAGAACCGCGAGACCACCGCGGCCGGCTAAGATATGGTATTTCAAAGTGACGTGTCCTCTGTAGGAGGTTGCAGGAGATACACGAAGTCCGAAGAGGGCTGCTAGGACGCCACATGATTAACTAGGAGATGCAACATGAATCGATACATACTGTTAACGAGCAGCGATGTTATAGAATCAGTGATGGCCAGACGCAAGCTAAAATAAACAGGAAAGTGCATTGCCACCATTTATGTCAGTACTCCATTACTAATAACAAACGTTAAGCTTAAATTGTACGTCGAGATAGTGAGGTATTGTAACTGACTGTCCAGTACGATACTGACTTCTTTGATTTCGTCGATCGAGTCGGAAAGAGTTCGGTCATACCTCAGTGCTTTGACAATCAGTTGGAGTTTTTGTGATGCCAGGATTTTTACATTTGTACAAATATTAACAACATTCAGTCAATATGTGGATGTTAGTGACTCTTTTTATTGTTCTGTTACATGTAAGGTGGGATAATGTCCATCCAACGCTAACGCCTATATTTTGTCAGGCGAAGGTGAAACAGCTCGATTTTGCATTTTTGTCTAGACAACCAACTGGCGTTCATGTGATGCCATGCATTATACATTCATACAAATACTTACAGATATTTCACGTTGTGTGCTGGTCAATTGATAAGAAACATTAGACCGAGTCCGGTCTTGCTTTCTAAATAACCACTGACGTCTTGGTGATTCCTGTTATTGCCATTTTTATTTAATTGTAAAACGTCAAATACTCATATATATTAGACATATTTTATTAAATTAACGCAGTAATGTAACCTTTAATTTTGCTTATAACTTTACAGCTTAGAATTAGCTTACGCAACTTCACTTTCATTTATGATACATCACGTATTTGGACTTGCAATAACGTTTTTTTATAAGTAATGGCACACTGTCTAATTGATGGCGACGTATTTTCCTGTTTATTTTAGCTTGCGTCTGGCCATCGCTGATTCTACAACATTGCTGCTCGATAACAGTTTGTATCGATTCAGGTTTCATCTCCTCGATAACTGCTTGATGTTCTGTCAGCCATCTTTGGACTACGTGTAACTACTGCAGCTCAAACAGAGGGCACGCCACGTTGAAATACCACGTATTACGGGACATTACTTCCTTTAGATTCCATATCGTAAATAAAATTTCTTTTCGTAGCGTAATTTATATATCGGCTCATATTTACATAACTTTGGCTACTACATCAATGGTAATTACACTTTACTGCAATATTAATGTGAAATTATGTCATACTCTGTAACCACTGGCTGTAAGTAACTTTATGGGAGAGACAGTGGGCGAAGTCTCCGCTAATTAACGACAGGCAGCCGTGCGTTGGTCAGCATGATGACACCATTCACGGACTACTGCGCAAATTCGAGGAGCATACAAACAGGCATCACGAACCACCACGTACCTTACGCTCTATCATGAGGATCTCTCTTCACTCATCCATTTTTTTTTAAAAGCTCTCAAGAATAGGACCACGGCAGAGCTACCGCAGCCCAGAAGATCGCAGGTAGATGAAACGCCTCTCACGCGAACTTCACCGACGAGCCTTAGAAAATCGAACGGAGATGTGAGAAGACAAAATGTCCACCTTCCTGCTCATGTCTCGCCACGAGTGGAATCTTGACAGCACTCTACCGAATCCACGACCACTGAACCGACAGACTGACTGACGTACGACATACTTGCCAAAGTAAAAGTTTTCTCTTAGACTTACGAAGATCAGAACGATGCGGCTATCCCAGAGGGCAATGGTAACTTAGATGGGATCAAGTAAAGGGCAGACAGGGAGACGGTCCATCAAGCGGAACCACTTCCGACGATCCCGGCGGAAATTAAAAAAAAGATTCAAATGGCTCTGAGCACTATGGGACATAACTTCTGAGGTCGTTAGTCCCCTAGAGCTTAGAACTACTTAAACTAACTAACCTAAGGACATCACACTCATCCATGCCCGAGGCAGGATTCGAATCTGCGACCGTAGCGGTCGCGCGGTTCTAGACTGTAGGCCCAGAACCGCTTGTCCACTCCGGCCGGCGGAAATCCGACGAATAATTTGTGACCTCGGCGTTCACTCTGCTGCAGAAGCTGATGGCGTCACTCATGAGCAACTGCAACACACCCTCCGGAAGCCACTGGTTTTGCTCACATTTATCTACAACAGCTGCATGCCGTTGGGGGACTTTCCATAACCATGTAAGATAGATCGTGTCTAATCTGAAGCCTAAAAAACATTTAAGCCAGACCTCCAGTTATCGGCCAATCCGTCTCTTGCCGACAACGTCCAAAATTCTTGATAGGTTGCTACTCTACAGGGCACGACCTCTAATCCTTTGTCAGAACGTGATAAGTTCGGATCAGTTCGCCTTTCAACCTTAGCTTTTTCCAGGACAGGAAGACAACAAACAAGATACAACGCTCCAGTGTCAAACACCTCTCGAAAGGTATTCCATAGGGATCGTTTTGTCACCGATTCTCTTTGTCATCTATATTAACGACCTTCCACTCGGCCGCCATTGGAGCTTGCCCAATTTGTTGATGCTACAGCTTTGTTGACCAGTAGTCACCTCTAGCGACAATCGACGTTAACTGGAGAACTGACGGCCCAAAACTGTTCTAAACTCAATGCAGAAAAGACGAAGGCTGTGATGTTTAGACGACGTGATCACCTGATTCTACTCAGTCGACCAATCAACTGGACGCACAGAGTTAGAGATCTTGGTATTACTCTGAAAAGAAGCTACTTTTTAACAAACATCAAAGAGAGAAACGAATAAAGCTGCTACACCTTTTCCAGCAGATCCACCCCATACTGGCCAGCACGGAACTAACCGGAATCAAGCTCCGTCTTTATTATGCAGCAGTTCTCCCGTAGCTACTTTACGGCCGCTCGACATGGGGCACTGTTTCTCCCTCATCCTTTCGCCTCCTCCAGACAGTCCAGAATCCGTACTTCCGCGCCATACGCCTCGCACTTGTTTGGGCCCGGATCCAGGACTTCCACTGTGCACTTGACATGCCACTCCTTAGGGAACAGATTCGGATATCCACCACGATCGACAAGGTTGAAGCATTTCGTCTGAGATATCCAGGTACGCTGAGTATGTCAGCTCTTTAGCACCTGCGCGGTGGCACAGGATCAAGGAACCGCGAACTACCGTGGAAGATCTTCCACAATGTCGTGGAGTTACAGTGAAGTGGGAAAAAAAACGAAAATTAAATAAATCAGTAACCAGAGTCCAAGACCCTGCTTAAGACTATCAAAAATTAACTAGATCGTTTACCTTCACCCCAGAAGTCCAGCTACACAGATGGCAGTACTTTGGAAACACCACAACACACACACACACACACACACACACACACACACACACAAAGAGGCCTTAGCAGTGTTTATCGTTGTTACATAGCGGGCTGTTTCTCACCACTCTCTCCAGCCATCGTCACGGGTAGATATGGAATCGTAATTTGAGTCGGGTCGGAGCGTGGAATGTCAGATCCCTTAATCGGGCAGGTATGTTAGAAAATTTAAAAAGGGAAATGGATAGGTTAAAGTTAGATATAGTGGGAATTAGTGAAGTTCGGTGGCAGGAAGAACAAGACTTTTGGTCAGGTGACTACAGGGTTATAAACACAAAATCAAATAGGGGTAATGCAGGAGTAGGTTTAATAATGAATAGGAAAATAGGAATGTGGGTAAGCTACTACAAACAGCATAGTGAACGCATTATTGTGGCCAAGATAGATACGAAGCCCACACCTACTACAGTAGTACAAGTTTATATGCCAACTAGCTCTGCAGATGACGAAGAAATTGAAGAAATGTATGATCAAATAAAAGAAATTATTCAGATAGTGAAGGGTGACGAAAATTTAATAATCATGGGTGACTGGAATTCGGTAGTAGGAAAAGGGAGAGAAGGAAACGTAGTAGGTCAATATGGACTGGGGCAAAGAAATGAAAGAGGAAGCCGCCTGGTAGAATTTTGCACAGAACACAACTTAATCATAGGTAACACTTGGTTCAAGAATCATAAAAGAAGGCTGTATACATGGAAGAAGCCTGGAGATACTGACAGGTTTCAGATAGATTATATAATGGTACGACAGAGATTTAGGAACCAGGTTTTAAATTGTAAGACATTTCCAGGGGCAGATGTGGACTCTGACCACAATCTATTGGTTATGACCTGTAGATTAAAACTGAAGAAACTGCAAAAAGGTGGGAATCTAAGGAGATGGGACCTGGATAAACTAAAAGAACCAGAGGTTGTACGGAGTTTCAAGGAGAGCATAAGGGAGCAATTGACAGGAATGGGGGAAAGAAATACAATAGAAGAAGAATGGGTAGCTTTGAGGGATGAAGTAGTGAAGGCAGCAGAGGATCAAGTAGGTAAAATACGAGGGCTAGTAGAAATCCTTGGGTAACACAAGAAATATTGAATTTAATTGATGAAAGGAGAAAATATAAAAATGCAGTAAATGAAGCAGGCAAAAAGGAATACAAACGTCTCAAAAATGAGATCGACAGGAAGTGCAAAATGGCTAAGCAGGGATGGCTAGAGGACAAATGTAAGGATGTAGAGGCTTATCTCACTAGAGGTAAGATAGATACTGCCTACAGGAAAATTAAAGAGACCTTTGGAGAAAAGAGGACCACTTGTATGAATATTAAGAGCTCAGATGGAAACCCAGTTCTAAGCAAAGAAGGGAAAGCAGAAAGGTGGAAGGAGTATATAGAGGGTCTATACAAGGGCGATGTACTTGAGGACAATATTATGGAAATGGAAGAGGATGTAGATGAAGATGAAATGGGAGATACGATACTGCGTGAAGAGTTTGACAGAGCACTGAAAGACCTGAGTCGAAACAAGGCCCCCGGAGTCGACACATTCCATTGGAACTACTGACGGCCTTGGGAGAGCCAGTCCTGACAAAACTCTACCATCTGGTGAGCAAGATGTATGAGACAGGCGAAATACCCCCAGACTTCAGGAAGAATGTAATAATTCCAATCCCAAAGAAAGCAGGTGTTGACAGATGTGAAAATTACCGAACTATCAGTTTAATAAGTCACAGCTGTAAAATACTAACGCGAGTTCTTTACAGACGAATGGAAAAACTGGTAGAAGCCGACCTCGGGGAAGATCAGTTTGGATTCCGTAGAAATGTTGGAACACGTGAGGCAATACTGACCCTACGGCTTATCTTAGAAGCTAGATTAAGAAAAGGCAAACCTACGTTTCTAGCATTTGTAGACTTAGAGAAAGCTTTTGACAATGTTGACTGGAATACTCTCTTTCAAATTCTGAAGGTGGCAGGGGTAAAATACAGGGAGCGAAAGGCTATTTACAATTTGTACAGAAACCAGATGGCAGTTATTAGAGTCGAGGGGCATGAAAGGGAAGCAGTGGTGGGGAAGGGAGTAAGACAGGGTTGTAGCCTATCCCCGATGTTATTCAATCTGTATATTGAGCAAGCAGTAAAGGAAGCAAAAGAAAAATTCGGAGTAGGTATTAAAATCCATGGAGTAGAAATAAAAACTTTGAGGTTTGCCGATGACATCGTAATTCTGTCAGAGACAGCAAAGGACTTGGAAGAGCAGTTGAACGGAATGGATAGTGTCTTGAAAGGAGGATATAAGATGACCATCAACAAAAGCAAAACGAGGATAATGGAATGTAGTCGAATTAAGTCGGGTGATGCTGAGGGGGAATTAGATTAGGAATTGAGACACTTAAAGTAGTAAAGGAGTTTTGCTATTTGGGGAGCAAAATAACTGATGATGGTCGAAGTAGAGAGGATAAAAAATGTAGACTGGCAATTTCAAGAAAAGCGTTTCTGAAGAAGAGAAGTTTGTTAACATCGAGTATAGATTTAAGTGTCAGGAAGTCATCTCTGAAAGTATTAGTATGGAGTGTAGCCATGTATGGAAGTGAATCATGGACGATAAATAGTTTGGACAAGAAGAGAATAGAAACTTTCATAATGTGGTGCTACAGAAGAATGCTGAAGATTAGATGGGTAGATCACATAACTAATGAGGAAGTATTGAATCGGATTGGGGAGAAGAGAAGTTTGTGGCAGAACTTGACTAGAAGAAGGGATCGGTTGGTAGGACATGTTCTGAGGCATCAAGGGATCACCAATTTAGTATTGGAGGGCAGCGTGGAGGGTAAAAATCGTAGAGGGAGACCAAGAGATGACTACACTAAGCGGATTCAGAAGGACGTAGGTTGCAGTAGGTACTGGGAGATGAAGAAGCTTGCAGAGGATAGAGTAGGATGGAGAGCTGCATCAAACCAGTTTCAGGACTGGAGACCACAACAACAACAACAACAATTTGAGTTAGTTGTATTATTTACATTTATATCTAATTATTGTCCTCTGATAATTTGTCTCACTCTTTTAACAGTTTTAATGACTTGATGATGATCGTGCCATGATAGAATCCGGTCACAGTGGTTAATAAATTTTAAAAACTTGCGTGCGAGCCTGGACTGTTTCTATTCAACAACTTTTGTTTTAATTTTTGACTGAGGCTTGATTTTTTTTTTTTTTTTTACCGGCGACTTGTGCGAGTAGACAGTGACACAAACAGTGAGCTTTCATAAGGAAAAGTCACGTAAAGATAAACAGATCTTCGTTTTTCTAAGTAGTTTTTGGGCTTTTTTCGCCAGTGCTTTAGACTTAGTGGCTTGTCTGGTGTACCCTCCTGTGCGCGGCTCTGAGGCGTGGCGGCTGATGAGATGAGTTCCGGCGACAGCCGCTCCGTGTCCCACTTGGCAGAGCGGGACGCAGAAAGTGCAAGTTGAAATACGGGTCTGCTGCGGCGCCTATCGCCGCGACATCGCCCCGCCTGCATAATGCACCCCCTCCTCCCCCCGCTCCCCTTCGCCAACCCTTTAACGGTACCGCTCGCAGAACGGCCGGCCAGCCACCGCCACCGCGCCCGCGCTGCTAACTTTACTCTGCGCGGCACATTTTTCTCCTTTTTCCTGCCGTATGTGTGACCTTGCTCCGAGCGCCGATAACTTGTGCGGATTTATAGGCGACGTCTCGAAGACGTAGAGGCCTATAAAGAAGCATCGGGCGCAACGTTCCTTCCTTATTTTTACTTTTATTTCCACGAGGCGGAGCCGCAATCTTGTGTCTTCCCGAGAAGGTCGTAACCGCGGAGCGGCCATTACCGGTCGGTGCGAGAAGGTTGATGGCGCGCCCCTCCGCCCAGGAATGCACCCCGCGGTCGCCGCGCGCGCGGAAAGGCGATTTTGTAACAACCTCTCTCCCTCCGCAAACCCACACGGCGAATGAGAGCCTAAAATCTGACACTTTACAGCATTACATAACGCTCATATTTCGGTTAACTGCGGGACATTTTTGTCTCTCCCACAAACAAAGCAGCAGTAATTCCTCGCTTCGTGCCGCGACAAGGCCGTGTGTTACGGCCAGAGTCAGTTTATTATCTAACTTATGAATACGTTGTGACTAATGAAAATTTGTACCAGACCGGGACACGAAACCGGATTTCCTACTTCACGCACTGGTCACATTAACCATTAGGCCATCTGGGCACACCTCCAGGCCCGACTAAGGCTGTAATTTCCAATGTCCCCCTGTTACTTCTTCACAAACATACGTGGTTCACCAAACCACAATAGCTCCACCGCTGGAACAAACCCGATGGAGGACACTGACTCACCTTGCTCCAAGGCATATAAAGCAATAGAATCCGCTGCTGTAACATGGTTGGAGGTAACAGGAATGAAATGACACGAAATATGGTGAAGTAGTTGTTAGTGGCCTTTAGTCTGGAAGCCCTCTATGCTTGTCTAGCCTATGCAAGCATCTTCATTTCTATGTAACACCTGCAACCAACAGCCAATTGAACTTACTAACACTAGTTAAAATATGTTCTCATGCTATAATTTTTATCCTCCCCCCCCCCCCCCCCCCACACACACACACACACACATTTTCGTCCATTACCAATCTGCCGATTCGTTCATGCATCAGGATCCTTATCAGCCGAGCTCTTCGTTTACCAAGTTGTGCCACAAATTTATTTCGACTGGTAATCTCTTCATTAGTACACTGCTCTACCCATCCGCAGTTCAGCAGCTTCCTTTAACATCGTATTTCAGAAATTTCTATTCCCTTCTTGACTGAACTGTTTGCCGTCCACGTTTCACTTCCGACCTAGGCCTGCACTCTAAATAGCTTCAAAAAATAACTTTCCAGTACTTAAATATATACGAAATGGTAACAAATTTATCTCTTTCTGAAACCATTTTCTGGATATTGCTAGCCTTTCACGTCATCTTCACTTCACCCATCGGAGATTATTTTTCTGCCCAAATATCAAAACTCATCGTCTCCTTTTAATGTCCACTTTCTTAAACTAACTCTTTGGCATCGCCTGATATAATTACCTATCTTGATGTTATCTTATAGCCTCTTTTCAAGTAGTGTCCATTCCATACGAATGATCCTGCAATTCCTTTGTTCTCTCGGACACAATTGCCGTATCATGGAGAATCCCACTTGGACTTTCCACGTCCAAATTTCTTCTAGATTTCCTCTATTGCTTCTTCAATGTACAGGCTGAATAACATTAGGGATAGCTGTAGAGGATATATCCGCGGTATTTGTTACTTGGCGGATAAAATCGCGACCGGCGCGGATATCCGCGGGTCATCTGCGGATAATGAGCAAGGCATCTGCCCAGTACGTATGTTGCAATGTTAGTTGAAAACTTCAAGTCTGTTGACATTCTTGGTCTCCTGCAGGGCCCGGTTAGAGCGGATGTCTGTTGTCCTCAGCCCCTGGCTAGGACCGACGTAGCTATATCAAAGAGACCTGCGCCTAATCCGTTTCCGCGACCGTGTCTTTTGTGTGGCCTGTGAAGTGCTCTCTGGGTGGCAAACCTGCCCACTGTCTACCATCGGATGGTTAGAGCGTCTGCCATGTAAGCAGGAGATCCAGGGTTCGAGTCCCGGTCGGGGGTCACATTTTCATCTGTGCCCGTTGGCGTATGTCAACGCCTGTAAGCAACTAAGGGTGTTCATTTCATTGTAATTTCATTCTAACGAGCTGCATAGTCGCCGATGGTATCTGTTCTTTCGGACATGTCCGAATGAACAGACACCATCTTAGTATATATAAAAAGTAGTTAAGTTGTCGCAGAAATGGCACCTTGACAATAACTATGTCATTACATACCATAATTCTAAGTACTACTGTCTATTACTATTAATTACTCATTCAAAACTAAAGTATATGCGGTTGCAGATTAGGGCCTTGCGGTTGCGGATTGCACTTTTCTTATCCGCGCAGACATCTAGGGATAGGCTATGGCCCTGTCTCTCTCTCCACTCAACTGTTGTTTCAATGTCATCCTCTTCGACTGCAGTCTGATTTCTGGACAAGATAGAATTTGTCGTTTTTACCTTTACGATTAGAAATGAGGAACTCCAAAGTAACGATTATGTCTGCGTAGTTAAAGTTTGCGACAGGAGGGCGTCCGGACCTGGATTTTGCGCTTGTCGCAAGCAGTCGCCTTGGGAAGGCTTTCCGAGATAGCCTAATGGCTGAGGCGACTGCTCACAAAAATCAGGAAAAGTGCATCAAGTTCCGATCTGGCTAAATATACATTATATGCTGGATCTCCGTTTCCGACCAGTGTTTCACAAATATTTTTTTCATGTCTTTGCAGTTACCACCATCAGTCAGTGAATCCAGTTCTCCTACTGTTTCACCCATCCACAGGTTATCCAAGATCGTTGATATTCCGTGTAGAACATCGATCATGATGCTATTATAAGGAAAAAATTAATCGAAGTCAGAGACTAGGCGTCGTGCAACTCATAAGGGCCTTTAAGTCCTACTTAGAAGTAAAACACAACTAAGAACCTTTTAGTTAAAGTCCTATTGACACTTAACATTGATGATCGAGGTTCAAAATACGTCAAGTCACTAACAGCGTTTTAGATGAATACGAGCTAAATAAGATAAAAGACGGAAAAACCCACCTTGCTTTAATGGATCCATTTATAGAAATTTGTAATCGTTGGGCTTGAAATGCTCTCGCTGCAAAAGAATATGCGAGCGAAACACATGTAACGTTCATGATGGCTCATGTACCCATAAAAAGAGCTTTGCCCGATCCGATAACAATTTCCACAATCTGTTCTTGGCAAAAGCTCTATCATAAGATCCCAGGAATTTCCGATCCTTTGTGTCAATAATCAGAATAAAATTTTCCGTTGGCTTAATGTAATGTTCAAACTGAAGTCAACAGATGAAGTCGAATAATAAGCTTCGAATTTAGAAATGAGATCATGCATGACAGTACCACCGTCTGAATGCGCCACGAATTCTCAACCGGGAGATGTTGCACTCTCAGTGTTGAAAAACAACGGAATTAGTCAAAGTGGAAATCAAGTCATGCCCTGCAATTGTACTTTTATATTTAATAGGCTTACCAGTATCTATTCGTCTTGCAGCGAGTAGTCTCGGGGATTGGGTCTGTTCCATTTAGAAGGCCGGCCGCGGTGGTCTCGCGGTTCTAGGTGCGCAGTCCGGAACCGTGCGACTGCTACGGTCGCAGGTTCGAATCCTGCCTCGGGCATGGATGTGTGTGATGTCCTTAGGTTAGTTAGGTTTAAGTAGTTCTAAGTTCTAGGGGACTAATGACCACAGCAGTTGAGTCCCATAGTGCTCAGAGCCATTTGAGCCATTTGAACCATTTAGAAAAGAATGGGGCACACCTCCGTATGTTGTAGAATTGTGGGATGCAAAACGTTTCTTAGTTGCTAACCTGTCTGCGCTTGAGCCCATCTGCTCTGAAGACTTTGGCTGAATGCGTTGTGTTGAGCTATGGTATTATGAAATGACGGTTTCATATATACGGGATGTACCTGGTGTAAGTGCAAATATCTCTACTGATAACTGAGGATGGTGTGCTGAAAAACATGACATCTGTATTATTTATATAGTTTGCAGAATAATGCAGCTATTACGTGTCGCGTGTTTCTCGGTTGGTTAGTGCTTCCAAGTACATGTGCAAGGGCAGGCAATTAATGTTTATTTTCCCCTGCGCAACATGTCAGGTGTCAAAGTGTGGACACGTGGTTGCAAAACGGTCAATCTATACTGACAGGTGTTGTCCACTTAGGGGTCCAGTTACGACTGTGAAGAAAAAAATCAGATAGTAAATTATGTGACGTGTTTGGGGGAAGGCTGTTCGATACAGGGAATAAACAACCAACACTCTGATGTATGTGTGTATTTATACGTACCACACGTAAAAGTATCTACACTTCTACCTGTTATACGCTTTACAGTATTCTTGTTTTCTGTATATGAATATTTTACACACTAAATGGCGAATTATCGTGTTCTTTGAATTTTTGTAGCTGAAATTACGTGAGCTGATAAGGAAAACTTTCTGGAACTTCATAAAATGGTTGTTTTGTGCTGGATAGATGACTCGATGGTGGGCAAGTTAGCATCTAGACTCATGACAGATATGAGTCAAACCTGTTATTCTAAGAGCCTTGTTTTGAAAGAT
The DNA here is from genome assembly GCF_023897955.1 of Schistocerca gregaria. Lineage (NCBI taxonomy): Eukaryota > Metazoa > Arthropoda > Insecta > Orthoptera > Acrididae > Schistocerca > Schistocerca gregaria. Next base: position 604,804,961 of record NC_064923.1, on the reverse strand, counting down.
CTGAATTTTCTTTTTGTCTGCAGCTATGTCTTATACATCACTTCTATATAATAAAGATGGAAGGACCACCATCTTCCAAACATGTAGTTTTGCCGCAGTGGTCATTCGATTACCTTCGAATAAAGGAAATTTGTGGTAAGGTCTTATGGGGCCAAACTGCTGAGGTCATCGGTCCCTAAGCTTACACACTACTTAATCTAACCTAAACTAACTTACACTAAGGACGACACATACACAAACCATGCCCGAGGGAGGACCCGCCCGGACCGAAGCCTCTTCGAATAAAGGTTACAGCTTGTATAAAGTATCCTATCCTCGAATACAATCGATTATTAAGAGGTAACTTCAAAAAGGTTGTGGTAATATTTTATGCATAAATATTTCACTATGCCGCACCGTGGGATGCCATACTCGATAGACAGTTGACGATTTGAAGGTCTCCTTTTGGTTGTAAGCATCATTACACTGTGATATTCAGTTTTACTACACTTTTCCAAGAATTTGCACAACTGGTCGTATGTTCAAGGTCATTTGGGTGTGAATGACATCGTAAATGAGCTTCGGGTGGCTCACATAGATAGCAGTGTAATCTGTGGAGAGTGCAAAGTGAGTATTATGTAGCCTAGGAATATCGTTAGTACGTAGAACATCGACTTTATAGAACCGGCCATAGGACTGAACCTTGAAGCACGCCTTCTTCTGTTGATATAATCCAATTCTGACGTCTATGACTCTGCTTGGAGTGTGCATTCTCGGAATATTAGTAAAAAGCCACTTTACGATGAAATACGCCTCCCTTGTCTCTCGTTGGAGTTGCACAAACCTCTCTCGTGTGGTTCCCGCGTAAACTAAACCAGATGCACAGCTCTTCTTTGAAACCTTCCTATTTCCCTTATTAATCTTACATAGTAAGGGATAGTGACTAACGAGCAACATTATCAGTTGTATCACGTTTCTTAATTAATTTTTTGTTTGTTTCCAGGTACATGTCTGTAATACTAGCACATTTCGAAATCCCGTGAAATAGTACCGTATCACGCCGCTAGAGGCTCCAAAACAAAATGGCGGGGCCCATTTATAAAGTGGATTATGGTGCGGTTATTAGTGCTCTATATTTGAAAGGGGACAACGCTGCAGAAATCAATACTGGTATGATTAAAGTGAGCGGCATCTATGCATGATCGCATTACATAGAGGGAGTTACAGGGAACAGGATACTGCGCTGAGCGCGTAGAGGAGCTACAGATGCCAAGAAGAAGTGGTTTCTCGGCTTTTGGCAAGACCAATGTGTAGTTCTATTTATTAAGTATAAGGGGTGCGGCAGTGAAACAGGTGATTTTGAAACCTCCACTAGCGATGAAAATTTATTCACAGTGTTATAAAAGAAATACACATTGAATTTACAATGCTTGTAATTTAAAATGCCGCTCACTTGTAAATGGCATGACTTAGGTGCCTGTCGTTTTCCTTCGCCCACATTCCGAGTCTTTTAAGGAATTTACACATCAAATCTCGCAAGGCTAGCTCTGAAATTCGATTAACTTACTCCCGAATTCCATGCTTCAGTTCCTGGATGGTTTGTGGCGCCTCACACGGGAAGATCTGAGATTCCAAATGACCACTAAGGAAGAAGTCACGTGCTGAAAGGTCAGGGAACCTTGGATGCCAGGAAATGTCCCTCTGCTTGTAGATGAAATGACCAGGAAAGCTGAAAGATGTTCTGTTGCGCGTCAGTGGAATGCGGCCAGGCGTGGCATATGTAGCAAGAACGTGTTTGGAGTTGCAGAAGAATCAGCAAGCTGTCGTCCTACGAATTGGTTCGACATGTAAACACAGCGTCATAACTAGAAACCTGGATAATGGTTTTATTTTATCGGCAAATTCCATGTTATTTTTTGGCATATTTCAAGCCTTTTTTTGGTGAACTCGCTGTTATTTTTTCAGATTCGCTGTTATTTTACCGAAGTTTGTTTCTATTTTTGGCATATTCGATGATTTGCCGAAATCGGTTTCTTTTTTTACCAAATTCGATATTATTTTTTGCCATTTTCTGTGTTGTTTTTTGGCAGATTCGATATTGGTTTTCTGCCAAATTCGGTGTTGTTCTACCCAATTATGTGCATTTTTTTTCCAAATTCGTTGTTTTTTGCCAAATTCAGTGCTGCTTTTGTCAAATTCCTTGTTGCTTTTACCATATTCGGTGTTGCTTATGCAAAATTTGGTGTTTCTTTCACCAATTAGGTCACATTCGACGCCACGTTAAAATTCGTTACGTGGGGATTGAATAGTTATTTTAAAATTACATACGAACGTCAGCCTCGTAATTTTAACATTCATTAAATATCAGTTATGAATATTAGTAAACTGCTGTTCCCACATATAACACATTACAGGACAGAATTACATATTTCGCGATATCTCGTAAAAATCGCCGATTACATTTTATTTTGCTAAAAACCGCTAATGCCGCTAATGCCGCGTTTCTTTGGCCCGTTAAATATTACCTTACCCATATTCTCCTGACGTGGCACCAGTGGCTTCTTCCTCTTTCCTCAGAAGAAGAAGTCATTGCGTGACAGAAAAAGGACGAGGTGATCCTGGAGGTGGGACATTTCCTAAACATCCAAAAAGCAGGCAAAGGTCATTACAACGAAGAGCAAGTTTGGACTGAAAAAGGAAACTGACCATTCTAGGGCTGATGTGTCGATTTTTACTTTTTAAATAATAATAATGTTGTTCAATTTAGCCGCACAGTAAAATATCCTGCATCTCAGAAACACATGTTAAACATTATGTATGTTTTCTATTTTGAGCGCAGTAGTGATAATTGTCTTGAAAGGAGTATATAAGATGACCACCAACAAAAGCAAAACGAGGATAATGGAATGTAGTCGAATTAAATCGGGTGATGCTGAGGGAATTAGATTAGGAAATGAGACACTTAAAGTAGTAAAGGAGTTTTGCTATTTAGGAAGTAAAATAACTGATGAGGGTCGAAGTAGAGAGGATATAAAATGTAGACTGGCAATGGCAAGGAAAGCGTTCCTGAAGAGAAATTTGTTAGCATGCACAATGTCGGCACTAGTACAGTGTATATCCACCTTTCGCAGCAATGCAGGCTGCTATTCTCCCATGGAGACGATCGTAGAGATGCTGGATGTAGGCCTGTAGAACGGCTTGCCATGCCATTTCCACCTGGCGCCTCAGTTGGACCAGCGTTCGTGCTGGACGTGCAGACCGCGTGAGACGACGCTTCATCCAGTCCCAAACATGCTCAATGGGGGACAGATCCGGAGATCTTGCTGACCAGGGTAGTTGACTTACACCTTCTAGAGCACGTTGGGTGGCACGGGATACAACGGACGTGCGTTGTCTTGTTGGAACAGCAAGTTCCCTTGCCGGGATAGGAATAGTAGAACGATGGGTTTGATGACGGTTTGGATGTACCGTGCACTACTCAGGGTCCCCTCGACGATCACCAGAGGTATACGGCCAGTGTAGGAGATCGCTCCCCACACAATGATGCCGGGTGTTGGCCCTGTGTGCCTCGGTCGTATGCAGTCCTGATTGTGGCGCTCACCTGCACGGCGCCAAACACGCATACGACCATCATTGGCACCAAGGCAGAAGCGACTCTCATCGCTGAAGGCGACACGTCTCCATTCGTCCCTCCATTCACGCCTGTCGCTACACCACTGGAGGCGGGCTGCACGATGTTGGGGCGTGAGCGGAAGACGGCCTAACGGTGTGCGGGACCGTAGCCCAGCTTCATGGAGACGGTTGCGAATGGTCCTCGCCGATACCCCAGGAGCAACAGTGTCCCTAATTTGCTGGGAAGTGGCGGTGCGGTCCCCTACGGCACTGCGTAGGATCCTACGGTCTTGGCGTGCATCCGTGCATCGCTGCGGTCCGGTCCCAGGTCGACGGGCACGTGCACCTTCCGCCGACCACTGGCGACAACATCGATGTACTGTGGAGACCTCACGCCCCACGTGTTGAGCATTTCGTCGGTACGTCCACCCGGCCTCCCGCATGCCCACTATACGCCCTCGCTCAAAGTCCGTCAACTGCACATACGGTTCACGTCCACGCTGTCGCGGCATGCTACCAGTGTTAAAGACTGCGATGGAGCTCCGTATGCCACGGCAAACTGGCTGACACTGACGGCGGCGGTGCACAAATGCTGCGCAGCTAGCGCCATTCGACAGCCAACACCGCGGTTCCTGGTGTGTCCGCTGTGCCGTGCGTGTGATCATTGCTTGTACAGCCTTCTCGCAGTGTCCGGAGCAAGTATGGTGGGTCTGACACACCGGTGTCAATGTGTTCTTTTTTCCATTTCCAGGAGTGTAGATTTAGGTATCAGGAAGTCGTTTCTGAAAGTATTTGTATGGAGTGTAGCCATGTATGGAAGTGAAACATGGACGATAAATAGTTTGGACAAGCAGAGAATAGAAGCTTTCGAAAATGTGGTGTTACAGAAGAATGCTGAAGATAAGGTGGACAGATCACGTAACTAATGAGGAGGTATTGAATAGGATTGGGGAGAAGAGAAGTTTGTGGCACAACTTGACTAGAAGAAGGGATCGGTTGGTAGGAAATGTTTTGAGGCATTAAGGGATCACAAATTTAGCATAGGAGGGCTGCGTGGAGGGTAAAAATGTAGAGGGAGACCAAGAGATGAATACACTAAGATTCAGAAGGATGTAGGTTGCAGTAGGTACTGGGAGATGAAGAAGCTTGCACGGGACAGAGTATCATGGAGAGCTGCATCAAACAAGTCTCACGACTGAAGACCACAACAACAAGAACAACAACAACAACAGTGATAATTAATGAAGTGCCGACAAACTGATGAAACTTTGAAACACTATGTGTAAGATGAAGGATAGTATATACTTCGTTTGAATGTTACAACACTGTCACTGATTTTCATAGGATCCATTCCGGCATTTACCGTAAGCGACATAACGAAATCACCGAAAACGTACATCTGGATGGGCGGTTGGCATCTGAACGCCAACCTCCTGACTCTGGGCCGAGTATCTTCAAAAAGAAGGAAAAATCTTCTCACGTGCCTGTCCTTTACATTCAATTGCAATATATCTGAGTAGTGAGAGATGATGATCTCATTTAACTCACGGTGACAGACCTTCTCAAGAACACTGCATTATTGATCGGAAAAAAAAATCTGGCAAGGCAAGAAACAAAGGTATAATTCCTGTTAAACTGTAGCATACGTAAGATATCCAGGGACACAAGAAAAACTACTGTTAAGAATTGTGCTATATATAACAGAAAAATTTAAATGCTTGTATAGCTGCTCATTAATTCGCATAAGACTGAGATTTCCATATGTTATCGTGCCATGCGATCAGAAATGGCGTAGGTGAGTTATTCTAGACATGATAAATAAAACGGCAACGAGGCGCAAAGATAATTAGCGTCAGCGGTAAATTAAATTCCACTGCCTCGGTTGTGACAGATGTAATAAAGTTGGCATACACGGTCAGTTACTGACAGCTTGACTGCAGCTGGAAGCATTTAGAATATTTCCGCGCGAACAGCATCTACTGTTTTTTCTGTCAGTAATGTCCCGAGTACACTTCAGAATTTTTTGTCATCTCTGTAGGTGCATTCGCTAGCACAGGCAAAAGTGACAGGCCGTACATGAACACTAACCGATTTCGACATGGTAGGTATATTAGCCTGTTTGGTCTACTCCAAAGCCTAATTGTATTTTGGGCGGGGGGGGGGGGGGAGGGAGGTAGTCACAATAATGTTGAATTATCAGACTGATAACACTTTCGCCATTTGACTTTTCTTTTATTATCCTTTTGGACTTTACTGCAATTTCGGTTCTATAGCTACTTTACAAGTAAGTGACCATTACCCTATGTTAATCAGACCCGTCGAATGGTGTAGCACATGTTAAGAACATCATATGTAACTTCTCACGGTTTAGCGATGTGAGTTTTGTTAAATTGGGAGGTAATCCTGGTATGGCAGCTACGTAAGCGGTGGTGACATGACGCTCGGTTTCTTAGCGTTTTGGCACCGTGGACTGCAATTAACGAAATAAAACAATCATATCAGGTAGTTCAGATTTTTAACTGTACATTTTAGGCACTTATTTAGAAACATCATTTCCCAAACCTGTATGCGCTATCAAGATACACACGGAAAACCGTGATTATTGCGAATCAAAAGTACCAGTTGTTGGGATGGCAACTTGTATAATTTATTTTCATTGAAAATCGTCTAAATTTTACCATATGTGTTTAAGATGACGCTCTAGGTGAACCTTAAAACTTTTTTTAATATCTGTATCATTTCCCGAGTTCATAGGTTCAAAGCTACCTAACCTATGCGCGATATATCGAGTCTGAGACGTAAAAGTAGTTTCAACTGACATAATGACGACATGCGAAGGGGTCTAGGCTCACCGCAAGGTTTTTGAGGTCACGGAGCTATGTTTTTAGTTGGCATTTTTTCACCAATAGAACTCTGTCCATGTATAATAGGCCCTTCAGACTATAGAAATATGCCCAAAGTGCTTCTTCAATGCCAAAAAATATGAGCTGAGAAGAGTCCTATCATGTCTGGAATGAACTTAAAATAACTGTCAAAAATTATTTAAAATAGGGAAGGCTGCAAGTACAGTAAAATATTTTTCTGTTAACATTCTTACCCTTTCAAGATACAAAGTATAAGATGGGTATTTTCGATGAATTGCGATAGATGAGCATAGTAACCAGAAAAAATTAAAGCAAACGATTTTGTGTTGACATTATGTTATGCATACTTATTTGTTGTTTACATGTGTCAAAATATACAGTATAAATGTGTCGAACTACCGTATATAAATAAACGGTCAGAACTTTATTGACCTATAAAATAGGTTTTATGTAAGCAGCACACCTTATCGCAGCAGGGAAATGAAGGAAACATTAAAGTTTTTGTTGTTGTTTCTTTTACTGATAGAGAGTACCAGAATGAAAGAGTGACGGTGGAAGAGAGAGGAGACAGTGCCAGTGGAGAGAGAGAGAGAGAGAGAGAGAGAGAGAGAGAGAGAGAGAGGGCCAGAGGGGAAGAGACAGTGATGCTTTTAGAGAAAAAGTGGCACTGAAAGAGAGACCTGGATCAATAGAAATGCAGTGGAAGCCTAACACGGAGGAAATATTGCTGGTCAATGAGAAACAGCGGCAGTAAAAGAGAACTAGAAACGTATGGAGATATAACCAGTGGAAGCAAAAGAGAGGGGAGACGGTGCAAATGAAAAATACAGATCAGGGGAACGGTGCATAGGCATGGGGGGGAGGGGGAGGGGGAGAGGGAGGGAGGAGAGGGTTCTGGACAATCTCAGAAGGCTGCCGAAGGGAGGAGCCGCGCTAACCGTAGCAAGGCGCCCCTAGAGCGCGCGGCTACCCCGCGTGGCTAAGTAACGGTTGATTTAGTTCGTGCAGGTGATGCAGATGAAGCCTGTTTGTACGATGTATTTTGTAATGCAAAGGATATTTTGAAGAAAGGCATATCAACGGAAGCCAATGCAAGCAGAAGGTGTGTTAATGTAATCTGTACCTTGAGAGCCAGAGATGTTCAGGTTCTCAATTTCCTGAAGGCAGATGGGCTTGCATTAAGTATTCTTCGCTCAAATTATTAGGCAGAAAGAATATTATCCCTAATGAACCATAAATGGACAGAGGTGTGCAACAAATGTACCAACGAGCTTATAACGGCAGAAATGCAAACAGCAGTGAATTTTAGTTTTAACTGTGGAGAATTCTTTAAATACGTAAACTCGAATGACTCTTTGGAAAAAGAAGCAGTCTGTAAATATATACAAAGAATAATGTAAAATAAAACATGCATACACATTTTAAGTAGGTTCCCTATGTTCAATGTGGCCAAGGGCCTTGACGCAGTCGTAACAGCATTTCCCGTGAGGTCAGCGAAGTTAAGTGGTGTCGGGTTGGGCTAGAACTTGGATGGGTGACATCCGCTCTGCCGAACGCTGTTGGCAAGCGGCGTGTGTATTCAGCCCGTGTGAGAGAAACTGAGAAGCTACCTGGCCGCGCGGGATTAGCCGAGCGGTCTAACGCGCTCCAGGCATGGACTGTGCGGCTGGTACCGTCGAAGGTTCGAGTCCTCCCTCGGGCATGGGTGTGTGTTTGTGTTTGTCCTTCGGACAATTTAGGTTAAGTAGTGTGTAAGCTTAGCGACTGATGACCGTAGCAGTTAATCTTATGGATTTCACACACATTTGAGAAGTAGCGGCTCCGGTCTCGTAAACTGACAAAACGGCCGGGAGAGCGATGTGCTGACCATATGCTCCTCCGTATCAAAATGGTTCAAATGGCTCTAAGGACTATGGGTCTTAACTTCTGAGGTCATCGGTCCCCTAGAACTTAGAACTACTTAAACGTAACTAACCTAAGGACATCACAGACATCGATGCCCGAGGCAGGATTCGCACACGCGACCGTAGCGGTCACGTGGTTCTAGACTGAAGCGCCTAGAACCGCTCGGCCACCCCGGCCGGCTCCGCTCGGTCACAGCTGCCGGCCGCTCCATTTCCGCATCCAGTGACGCCTATGGGCTGAAGATGACACGGTGGGCGGTAGGTGCTGTTGGTCCTTCATGGCCTCTGGGTGTAGTCTTTTGAAAAAATAGCGGACCTAGAATAAAGGTACTTGTGAATCCACACAGCACAGTCATATACGGCGAGTACAATTGTACTTTGTGCACAACGTGCGGTTTAACAGTACCCCAAATTCGTAAACTCTGTGTATTCACGGCAACCATTAGCTTGAAATGTACTTCACCACTCTACAGCGCTACATGTGAGTGCCAGAATCGGAAGAGGAAATTCAGAAAGTTGCTATGGGTCGTTAGATTTCGATTACTGCGCCACTTGGATCTCGTACAGGTAACGGTTTAGCATGTCGCAGAGCTTTCCCTTCTATTGACCATAGGATGGTTAATTGGGATGACACAGCACGCGCTCTCGCACTATCCGGGACACCGACAGTGACAGCAACAGTAGCCTCGCCAATCCAGGTGATTCACCAGGCTCATCCTTGTTTTCGAATTTCATTATCATCTTCAAATGGCTCTGAGCACTATGCGACTTAGCTGCTGAGGTCATCAGTCACCTAGGACTACTTAAACCTAACTAACCTAAGGGCAGCACACACATCCATGCCCGAGGTAGGATTGGAACGTGCGTCCGTAGCAGTCGCGCGGTTCCAGACTGAAGCGCCTAGAACCGCTCGGCCACCCCGGCCGGCTCCGCTCGGTCACTGCTGCTGGTCGCTCCATTTCCGTACCCAGTGACGCCTATGGGCTGAAGCTGACACGGTGGGCGGTAGGTGCTGTTGGTCCTTCATGGCCTGTTCGGAAGGAGTTTAGTTTAGTTTTCTTGTTCTTGGTAGAAAACACTATTTGAAATTTTATGTTGCAGGCTTCGTCCTCGATCCCTTATTTTATACGTAAAAAGTTGGCAACCCTAATTTTGGTGGTGGCTAATTTACATGCTGAGGTGTGGAGCGCACCTGCAACAAGTGGCAGATTTTGAAAAGAACGTCGTTCGTGTCAAACAGGCTTAAGCCATCGCAGAAGAATGGGAGCCGAGGATTCTCGCTAAAAACATCCCGCGACGGCGGGCAAACGGGACTTACGGATGACGCACCGCCGCAGGACTGCACAGAGTTCAGCACGCGGCCAAATTAGTTTCTAAATGGGTCGCGCGGATAAGTGGCCCGTTCAGGCGACCGGGCGAGCGCGGCGCTTAATTCGCGCTTAGCCTCTTCGCCCCCTCCCGGGCCGGCTTGCCCCTTTTTCCGGGCAGAGCGGAAACCGGTTGCCGGCACGCGAGCCGCGGCTGCGGCTGCGGCTGTAGCTGGAAGAGGAAGGCGGCGACTCCGCGGGCCCGCCGTGGTCGTCTGGCTGGCAAAGCGCCGGTCCCACCAGCCACACCAGCTGCTCGTGTTGCGCTCCACGCTTCTGCGAAACTCTGCTGACCGCTGTGCGCAACGTCGGCGCACGGGAAAGAGTCCTCGCCACGGGCTGCCATTCGCCAAAGAGAAACAGAACATAGCGCAGTACTTTTTGGACCTGAGCAGTTGGACTAGCACGCAGAACAGAGCAAAGTTCATGAATTCCGCTTGTAGGGACTACAGATACGATGCGTAGAGTGGAAGCAGTTCCTGTTGTGGAGAATCTATCTACATCGATGATCTACAAATCACACTTAAGTGCCTGGCAGAGGGTTCATCGAACCACCTTCACAATAATTCCCTATTATTCTAATCTCGAACAGCGCACGAAAAAAAACCTCCTACATCATTCCGTGCAAGCTCTGATTTCCCTTATTTTATTATGATGATCGTTACTCCCTATGTAAGTTGATGTCAACAAAATATTTGTGCTTTCGGAGGAGAAAGTTGGTGATTGATATTTCGCAAGAACAACGAAAAACGCCTTTGTTTGAATCGTGTCCCCCCAAATCTGTATCACGTCAGTGGCATTCTCTCCCCTATTACTCGATGACAGACTACGTGTTGCTCTTCTTTGAACTTTCTCAATGTACTCTGTTAATCCTATCAGGTAAGAATGCCAGACCGCGCAGCAGCACTCCAAAAGAGGCCCTGTCAGCAACTGTATAAATATTAATTTTAATTTTAATAATCGACAGCCTCAGTTGCACCGTTTACCTAGAATTTACCTAGGTTTCAGTAACCTAGGGATTACCCAACCTTCTTCACGATAACAGTAACTACCGTTTGTCCATAGTGACGATGTCCACTATGGACAAACGGTAGTTACTGTTATTCTGAAGAAGGTTGGGTTATCCAGACTCAAACCTAGGTAAATTCTAGATGAACGGTGCAACTGAGACCGTCGATTATTAAAATTAAAATTAAGACTAGTGTAGGCAGTCTCCTTAGTAGGTCTGTTACATGTTCTAAGCGTTCTGCCAATAAAACGTAGTCTCTGGTTGCCTTCCCCACAACATTTTCTATGCTTTCTTTCGTAACTGTAATTCCTAGATATTTAGTTGAAATTAAGACTTTTAAATTTGAATGATTTATCGTGTAGCCGAAGTTAAACGTATTCTTTTTAAAATTCACGGGGTTGACCTCAATTTTCAATATTTAGGGCCAATTGCCAATGTTCACACCATACAAATATCTTTTCTAATTTGTTTTGTAATTTTTTTTAATCTTTTGATGATTTTAGTCCACGATAAACGACAGCATCATTTGCAAACAAACTAAACCCGATGCTCAGATTGTCTCCTGAATCGTTTATATAGATAAGGAACAGACGAGGGCAAATAACGCTACCATCGGCTACGCCAAAAATCACTTCCGTTTTACTCGATTACTTTCCGTCAGCTACTAAGAACCTCTCTGAAATCACGAATCCAGTCACATAACTGAGACGATATTCCATAAGCACGCAATTTTACTGCAAATGTGTGGTACAGTGTCAAAGCCTTCTGGAAATCTAGAAATTCGGAATCAATTTGAAATCCCTTGCCAATATCACTCAACATTTTGTGTGTATAAAGAGCTAGTTGTGTTTCACAAGAACGATGTTTTCTAAATCAATGTTGACTGTGTGTCAGTAGACCGTTCTCTTCGAGGTCTACATCTACATCTGCATTTATATTCCGCAAGCCACCCAACGGTGTGTGGTGGAGGGCACTTTGTGTGCCATTGTCATTACCTCCCTTTCCTATTCCAGTCGCGTCTGGTTCGCGGGAAGAACGACTGCCGGAAAGCCTCCGTCAGCACTCGAATCTCTTACATTCGTGATCTCCTCGGGAGGTATAAGTAGGAGGATTCAATATGCTCGATACCTCATCCAGAAACGCATCCTCTCGAAACCTGGCGAGCAAGCTACACCGCGATGCAGATCGCCTCTCTTGCAGAGTCTGCCACTTGAGTTTGCTAAACATCTCCGTAAGGCCACCACGCTTACCAAATAACCCTGTGATGAAACTCGCCGCTCTTCTTTGGATCTTCTCTACCTTCTCTGTCATCCTGACCTGGTACGAATCCCACACTGATGAGCAACACTCAAGTATAGATCGAACGAGTGTTTTGTAAGCCACCTCCTTTGTTGATGGACTACATTTTCTAAGTACTCTCCCAATGAAACTCAACCTGGAACCCGCCTTACCAACAATTACTTTTATATGATCATTCTACTTCAAATCGTTCCGCACGCACACTCCCAGATATTTTACAGAAGTAACTGCTACCAGTGTTGGTTCCGCTATCATACAATCATACGTTAAAGGATCCTTCTTTCTAGGTATTCGTATTACATTATATTTGTTTATGTTAAAGGTCATTTGCCACTCCCTGCACCAAATGCCTATCCGCTACAGATCTTCCTGCATTTCGCTGCAATTTTCTAATGCTGCAACTTCTCTGTATACTACAGCATCATCCGTGAAAAGCCGCATTGAACTTACGACACTATCTACTAGGTCATTAATATATATTGTGAAAAGCAATGGTCCCATAACACTCCCCTGTGGCACGTCAGAGGTTACTTTGTCTGTAGACGTATCTCCATTGAGAACAACACGCCGTGTTCTGTTTCCCAAAAACTCTTCAACCCAATCACACAGCTGGTCTGATATTCCGTAGGCTCTTACTTTGTTTATCAGGCCATAGTGCGGAACTGTATAGAACGCCTTCCGGAATTCAAGGAAAATGGCATCTACCTTGGAGCCTGTATGTAATATTTTCTGGGTTTCATGAACAAATAAAGCGAGTTGGGTCTCACACGATCGCTGTTTCCGGAATCCATATTGATTCCTTCAGAGTAGATTCTGGGTTTCCAGGGCTTCTTGGAAACTGGAACTTTTCCAATCATTGGGACCTTCTTTAATTTTAAAGTGCAATTTTACACGCCCATTCAACAGAGTGATGCCAGGTTCGTCTATTGCGATATTTGTTTTATCGATATGTATAAACGGGGAGAATAAACCAGGAGGAATAACCAGTACTCAAGTATCGACAGAGCAGCGCTTCTGTGTGGCGGTAGCAGTCACCGCTCACCTGGGCGGTGCTTTCGCTACTGGAGTACTGGTTACTCTTCGTGTTTTACTGTTTCTGTTAATACATGTTGATAAAACGAATATCGTACTAGACTAATTTGGGATTGCTTTATCGGATGGATGCGTAAAATTCCGATATAAAGATCATTTTGTTTGCAATGGAAAACAAACAGGCGCTTTCATTCGACGCCAGACGTCACATAGAAGAGGTACTGAGCAGAACTGTTTGAGCTGACTCCAGATATGAGTTGCAAAAACGAAAATGCAATATCTGCAGAAACACCAGAGAAATTGCGCCTGAGACTGTTGGAAGAGACGGCCTATATAAGGGCTTTCACTGGCTAGCCCCATTCACTCCCTTTCAGGAGATGTCCCCCTGCATCGACGCACCAATTGGCAAGACTAATATGGTATGACTTAAACTAATATTATGTAGTTAGATGTTTATTTGATATACACACTTCAAAAAAAGTTTTGCATCACCCCGGTTCCCAGAACTCCTGAAGACTGACGTTGACTGTGGATAGTGATCACAAACACAGTCCCTTTGACTGTTCAGAGATGTCACTAAACCCGCCCAAGGATGTAAACAACCATGCATCAGCAGCGCCTTTTAGACGGAGGTGGTCCGACAGCCGATCAGTTCCAGTCATTCCACCAGGAAGGAGGTACACGGCTCGTGTTGTCTGTCGTTCAACCATGCCTAGGCGGTCAATACCGCGGTTCGATCGCGTCCGCATTGTTACTTTGTGCCAGGAAGGGCTCTCAACAAGGAAAGTGTCCAGGCGTCTTGGAGTGAACCAAAGCGATGTTGTTCGGACATGGAGGAGATACAGGACTAATGTTTTTCGTGCAGCCACAGGACGTCGTGTTACGACTCAAACTGTGCACAATAGGCTGCATGATGCGCAACTTCACTCCCGACGTCCAGGGCGAGGCCCATCTATGTAACCACGACAATATGCAGCGCGGTACAGTTGGGCCCAACAATTTGCCGAATGACCAACTCAAGATTGGCATCACGTTTCCTTCACCGATGAGTGTCGCATATGCCTTCAACCAGGCAGTCGTCGGAGACGTGTTTGGAGGCAACCCGGTCAGGCTGAACGCCGTAGACACACTGTCCAGCGAGTGCAGGAAGGTGGAGGTTTCCTGCTGTTTTGGGGTGGCATTATGTGGTGACGACGTACGCCGCTGGTGATCCTGGAAGGCGCCGTAGCGGCTGTACGATACGTGAATGCCATCCTCCAATCGATGGTGTAACCGTATCGGCAGCACACTGGCGGGGCATTCGCCTTCATGGACGACAATTCGCACCCCTATCGTGCACATCTTGTGAATGACTTCCTTCAGGATAACGACGTCTCTCGAGTAGAGTGGCCAGCATATTCCCCAGACATGAACCCTATCGAGCATGCCTGGGATAGATTGAAAAGTTCTGTTTGTGGACGACGTGAACCACCAACCACTCAATCGCCGTTGAGGGGTGGTACAATCGGGGCCAACAGTGCCTTGATGAAGTTTTGGATAGTATGCCACGAAGAATACAGACATGCATCAATGCAAGAGGACCTGTCACTGCGTATTGGAGGTACCGATGTGTACAACAATCTGCACCACCACCTCTGAAGGTCTCGTCGTATGGTTTTCATGAGCCATAAAAAGGGCGGAAATGATGTTTATGTTGATCTCTATCCCAATTTTCTGTACAGGTTCCGGAACTCACGGAACTGAGGTGATGTAAAACCTTTTTTGATGACAGTACTTTGGAGAAGTACGGGTTTCTATGTTGTTTCTTGTTTACAACGGGAAATACTATATAGATTTAGACCAGTGAGTTTGCTAGTATCAAAAGGTACGAAGATATCTCTTTATTGCGTTGCCTTAGCTTTAATTTTTTACACCGCCAAAGGACCGTAGACCTCAGTTCGTGACATAAATTTCAACATGATTCATGGACACGTTCCTGAAAAAATGGTTTTTAACAGTCCGAAAGACAGACGAACAACAAACTGATACAATAAGAGTTTACAGAATTTAATTTTATGTTCTCCTTAACTTCAACATCACATATAGTTTGTTCACAATGTCCTGAACCAATTCTCGCAGGGCTGCAGAACGTGGAGGAAGAAAGCTCTGCCCTCCGACTCCGAGCCCATGGGCTGCCGAGTGAGTATGGGCAGTGCTGGTGGACTGGGGGTGGAGGGGGGGAGGCGGTGAGGCGAGCTTTCGTCATGCGGTTTTGGCACTCCACTTGTGCCTTTTTGCTCGGCACGGCACACAACAATCACTTTGCAACAGCTATCGTGTACATGGGTACTGTCTTTTTAGATCGCCATGTTGGCAACGGCCAGACATACGACATTAGCGAGCCAAAGTCGACCGACTTGCGCCGATCCAGAACTATAGAGCCCGAGTTCAGGACGTCGTGAACAAATACTACTCACTTACAATGTCGTCAACGCGAGTGACTTTATTTCGCATTATTGTTGGTAATGTGTTTTACGCTTTGAGATTCAGTGTACATACCACGCTAAGGTGTCGTCGAACGAAAGTGTGTTGATATGTCTTGCAGCTATGTTTACCTGGAAAGAAAAAAAAAACATTTAAATTATGTTCCAAAAAGGAGTTTTGTCAGAATGAATGCTTCACTCTGTAACAGAGTGTGCACTGTTTTGAAACTTCCCGACAGATCAAACTGGTGTGCTGGACCGGAGCGCAGAGTTAAAAGAGTCGTTCTGGCATTTTGAAGCTTTGTCTCCTCAGCATCATTTCTTCCAGGAGTGCTGGACCATTAAGGTACGCAGAGACCTTGAAAGTTGGAGAAAGAACTGGCGTAGTCAAGGTGCGGGGGCGAGTCGCGACTCATGCCTGGACAGCTCGGTTGGGAGAGCACCGACTACAAAACGTAAGGTTCCGGGTTAATGATCCAGCTCAGCACACAGTTTAATTCGCCTGCAAGTTTTCATAAAAAGAAACACACACACATATCCGCCTTCGTCCAGCCTCCCCCCCCCCCCCCCCCCACACACACACACATACACACACTTAAGTCTCTATTACACATATTCTGACACTCAAAATAATCGCTAACTGGACAAAAAGAAGACGATGAGCAAGTGAGCAGTATTACTACGTCTCTCCTTCACTGTATCGTCTCTCACCTTCCTCCTTTCCTTTGGTTCTTTTAGGCTGACGAAATGGGATAACATTGAAGTAATGAGAGACATCGTGATTATACTAAGAATATAGCAGGCAACAATCCAAGGAAGCACAATATGATCGGAAAGTAAGTTTCATCGTGTCCAACGCTGTTTCTTATTTTCTGAAATAATCTCCGGAGGAACAAGTCTTTTATAGCAAATAAACGGACTACTTTGAGGATGATATGGTATCAGGCTTGAAAATATACGACAAGATCCACTGGGGGCCGAACCGCACAACCACCCTGGGTTCGGTGTGGGGCGGCGGTGGGGTGAGTGGACTGCTGTAGCCTGTTGTGAGCTTGTGTACCACTGCAGCTGCGGGCTACGGCGGGGACGAAGCCTCTCCGTCGTTTCTAGGCCCCCGGTTCCATACAATACAATACAAAACACTATGGATCGCTCAATCGTTAATGTAGCCTAGTGAACTAGGACAAAAAATGTCGACAGAGGGAAAAAAATGGGGCACGAGAAAGATTTGAATTCGGATCTCCCACTTGGCAGTCCAACAGCGTGACCACACAGCCACTACGCCGTGATGCATTTCACTAGATGTTGCACATCTTGAGCTTGGACCGTTCACTGTTTCGATTTTGCTTCTTTTTTTCACAGTTGAGTACACCTTCTTCCTGTTTTCATGTTCGATGTGTGTTCAGTTTTTGACGGGCAATCTACTGGGCCATTGTATCGCTAAATCTGAAGGGAGGTGCGATGGGGAGTTTCCCCGTTTAGTTATCCTGTACAGCGGCTGCAACGTTCCTCTGGAAAAGACGACTCCACCACCACGAGTGAGCAGTGCAGCGGCTCGCATTGGTGCTGTTTGTAGGTTTCCGCCCTCTGTTGGAGGCCAGACCGTATCCTTTAGTTGGCATGGTTGCGGTTGTTTGTCTTATTCGCGTTGACTGGCACCACTCGTTTCGCAAGCGTTGCCTGTCCGCTAGTGGCAGCAGTGGCGGTTATCGATATATAGTAACTGTTGCCCTATCTTTGGGCCAACGTCGTTGTTTTTCCGTGTCGTGTGAGTATCGCTATTCGGTTGGGGACTCAGGAGGAGCCAGGTCCGCGCAGTTCGTGAACACACCGGGACCGCCGGCGGCGCGCATGGGCTGCCGGATGGAAGGGCTGTCGTCACGAGGGTGCACCACATCCTCGTAAACCGGATCCTGCAGGCTTTAAGATGAGTGCATTTCAATTCAAGTAGAGAAACCTTCACCATTGTGAGATCTTGCGATTCTCCAGGGACTTGGGTTCGTGTTGCTGCTCGTAGTATCGCCGAGGTGAGGAGCAACGAGTCGAGTGCTTGGGAAAGGCGGATCTGATTATCTTTCCTCGGCTTCTTATTACTATTTACTGCGCTCAGCTTGTTACAATTTGTTGAGTTCAACCAGAGGTATTTTTCCTGCCTGGTGGCCGCTAACGCCCCAGTTACCTGCCCTGGGGGGTTAGTGTATGTAACGGCAGTGTACGTTTCCTCGCCTTGCCGCAGGTGTCCGGTAAGGCGTGAAATTTTGACAGCTTTTTTGATTGTAGGCCGTCTGTGATTCTTCAACTCTGGTGGTAGTGAGTTCTTTCTCGTTCCGGGCGCTCTAAACACAGTATTTTTTTTTTTGGGGGGGGGGGGGGAGGGCTAGCGCAGTCCGCCAGTTCAGGCTTTGGGGTATTGTTCCATTCTTGCATTTGGTTTATTAGACAGGTAGCTTCAGCAAGATTATCACTAGTCTGAGTTACCATCTTGTGAAGTGAATGCAACTCTTGGCTGTCTATCTCATCGCTCGTGAAAGTCTTCGTTGCTGGACCTTCTCAGAGGTCGATTCCTGGAGCACCGTCTGTGACTGGTCCTTGTGTTTTATTATTGTATTGTTTATTACCATACCTTTTAATGCCTACATTAAAGGTTATGTATGTCTGGTTAATAGTTCTGGTCGCCTTCTGGAATAAATCTAGCAGTGTAAAGGTTGTGTTACAAGGTTACCATCATCTTATTTCACCCGTTTGGTGGTCAGTTGCTTGTTCCTTTTAATTAACCTTTGCATGTGTTTGTTGTTTTACAACAGGTTTCTAAATTTTTTATATAACTGCCGTTCCTGGCGTGAAAGGCCTTCAGCCGTGATCACAGTGGCTTCTTTTTTTTTAATGTTATCTGTATCTGTACTTTAGGATGATTTGCTAAATTGTAACGCACTGAAAACACTATTATTTACACAGTTTTTCATTACTTCATTAATAAAGTGTGGTATTTTTTATTTATTGTTGAGTCTGGAAGTACTGTTTTAAAAATAAATATGTGTAACTGTAAAAGGCAACCAATAGTAACTGATTACGGCCTGTCGACAATCGTAACCGAATCCTGCCTTTCCTTGACTATCAGGTCTCAAAAAGTGCTGCTCACTTTTCAGTTTTCTTACAGGCTATACCTCCCCAGCATTTCCTGTCCACTTCTCTCACGTGAGGAGACATATATCTTCACCGAGGTGTTTAGACAGTGGACTGATTTTCAGTTGATTAAGTATTTATATGCAGTTTTTAAATCAGCTATTACTTAAGAAAGCTCTACAGCTGGAGCTGTCACCTGTTTTCACACTGAAGAGCCTGCCCCATGTTAACAGGCTGTCAACATGAATTAGAGAATGTCTATTTGATTGTCGCCGCTCGCCTAATTTCTTTGGAGGCCCAGAGGGTTCAGTCGGCTTGCTCTAAAACATAAGTGAGTCACCTGGTTGTTAAGGAATTTCAGATGTTTCAACGCAAGTAAAGCGATGCATTATTAGTTACTCATTTCTGTATGCCATATAGCCTCAACGCACTTTGCGGGAAGTAAGCGCCCCTGGGCATGTCTGCACATTGCGTCGCCAGTGATTCGTGAGGTGAGCTGCGGAAGGGCCCGTATAACCTTGTGAAATGTAGTTGCTGTTTGTGGTTTAGTGCGGTAGAGAGACTAGAGAATTGCCTGTTCGTTTTTCATTTTGTAGTCCTATAAACGAGGGAAGTGCATGGCAAAAATCTGGCGAACTACCTACCCTCATGCTTCTAATCTCCACGCCGTCTTCCAATTTATTGCACTCCATCGTGCGAGGTGGTCCAGTGGTTAGCACACTGGACTCGCATTCGGGAGGACGACGGTTCAATCCCGCGCCTGGCCATCCTGATTTAGGTTTCCCGTGATTTCCCTAAATCTCTTCAGGCAAATGCTGGGATGGTTCCTTTCAAAAGGCACGGCCGTCTTCCTTCCCCATCCTTCCCTAATCCGACGCGACCGATGACCTTGCAGTTTGGTCCCTTTCCCAAAAACCAACCAACCTATTGCACTCCCAGAGCAACAAGAGCTGTGACCACTGAAGGTATTCTATTTTAGCCGCTTTACTTTCACATTTAGATATACGTTTAGTTTTTAGTCATAAAGCTCCCGGAAACCATGTTCTGAAATAGTGTTTTTGTTTCTCCACTAGACAGTGCCACAGATTACCTTAAAGTCGTAACAGAAAACAAACAAACAAACACACACACACACACACACACACACACACACACACACACACACACACAAGTCGTACTAACAAATGTAAATCCACCTGTTGATGGAGCTTCAAATCTTCTAAACGCGTTATTGGCATAAATGAACAGTGACTCGTAAGAGTGAACTACTTGTTTCATTCCATACCACTAACCGTCACGGTACAGCTTACCCTAAAACGTTCGAATCTGAACACAGGTTATAACTGATAGACGGCTGAGACTACTTTCCGTTGTGTTGAAATCCAACTACGAACCCTGTACCCAATCGCCCGCGCCTCACACGCCAGCACAAATACGGTCATTACCGTGGACATAGTGGTAACATCTGTACAGGTGGAGGGAGGGGGGGGCCTTATAACTTTAACCTTCGTACCACACCTTAGCAACTGAGCTCAGAATCTGGGCGGGTACCCACAGCACCTGCGCGCTGACCCCGCGCAGCTGTGGAGTCGCTGTCTGCAGTGCAACCAGCCACTCCCTGTGCCGCATAACAATGGGCCAGCCGACGCTAGCCTAAATCACACGCCGCACGGAGGGGCGCGGCCGCCCAATTAAGAGGCTGGCCTCTGCCGCAGCGGCGCTTCCTCTGCCGCTGGGCCCGCAACTAATCTGTGAGTCCTCACCGTCTCCCCCCGCCGTCAGAAGCGGTGTTCATCTCAAACCGATCTCCTACTTGACAGCCACACCTGTGCACGTGGCTGAAGGCGCAAACCAGATTGATACTCGATCCGGAAGTTATCTGTTCCAATTTTGGGCAGTGAAAGGATTTTCAACAGTGGAATCTGAATGTCGACATCGACCGTCTCTCTACAGACCTTAATGTTCTGTTGTGGAAGAGTAAAGGTCCGATAACCAACATCAACAGGTCAATCTTTACAGTGAGATAAAAACAGCAAGCTGCGACTGTTTATAATGCTGCTGAATAGGAACAGATAGCACCGTTACCTGTTTCTAACAACAAGCTCATCTTCAGACGCCTTCTCATGTTTCGATTACGTTACGCTTCCTTGGGTGGTGGTCCTATCAAAACCGTGCATCTTTATTCGAGGGGCGGGCAGTTGTTCTGAAAGCAGGTTTGGCTACAAAACTCCATTTTCAACACTATCTCCGTTCAGCGCGACGGCCTTACACCATCTTACCAGGAAGGCATGTATGCATGGTACCACTCTACTGGTCGAAGTCGGAGCCCACGTCTTGGGTCAGAAATAACCTCACCATCATCCACGTACTGCTTGCATCCTTCAGTGGGCCAAACAGATGGAAGTCAGAATGTGCGAGATCTGGGCTGCAGGATGGATGAAGGAGAAGAATCCAGAGAAGTTTTGTGAGCTCCTCTCGGGTGCGTAGACTTGTGCGAGATCTCGTGTTGTCATGGAGAAGTTATTTGTATTTTTGTGGCGACGATCACGTTGAAATCGTTTCTTCAACTTCCAGGAGTAGCATAATACACTTCAGAGTTGATTGTTGCCGCGCGAGGGAGGACATAAAAATATAACGCCTTCAGAGTCCCAAAGACGGCCGCTGTGGCCGAGCGGTTCTAGGAGCTTCAGTCTGATACTGCGCTGCTGCTACGGTAATAGGTTCGAATCCTGCCTCGGGCATGGATGTGTGTCCTTAGGTTAGTTAGGTTGAGTAGTTCTAAGTTCTAGGGGACTGACGACCTCAGAAGTTAAGTCCCACAGTGCTTAGAGCCATTTGAATCAGAGTCCCAGAAGACTGTCGCCATGATTTTACTGGCTGAGGAAGCGGCCTTGAACTTTTTCTTTAGAGTAGTAGTGATATTGCGCTACCCCATGGATGTTTTGATTCCTGCTTGAAGTGATGAACCCATGTTCAATCGGCTCTGACGATGTTCGACAAAAACTTCTCACGAACAGCCTCATAATGCGCAAGCAACTCCGCACTGGTGGCTCCGTTCAGATGATTCTTTGTTGCTCTTTGTGGTCTTCTGAAAGGCGGAGAGAAACCCAGTTCTGAGTACTCCAACTGGTGGACGAGTGTGTCAGCACGACCAAGAGAGACATCCAGTTGGGCAGCGAGATGTTTCATTGTGATCCGTTGATCACCTCGAATGAGCACGTTGCAAAATTTCGGGAGCCACATCTGTGTGCAGCCGGCCGCCACGCGGGAGAGGGGGTAGATTTGCGCGACCATGTTGTGACGATGACAGACGTCTCGCGCAACAACTCACCATGGTTTTGTTGACTGCCAGGTCTCCGTATCAAGTGTACAAGCGCCTATGAATATCTGCGATGCCATTTTGCGATGCCATTTTGAAGGCTACGTATAGAGCCGCCGCCTTTCGGAACTTCATAAAACAAAAGGGGCTGAAGCGGAATACTCCACGATGGCCTACAACAAATTCGGCTTTTTTTAACTGACACCAGCGAAAATGTGTTTCTTTTCGAGCTACCCTCGTATTACATTGCTGAGCAGCTTCGACGAAGTGTTAGTAGTGTAATACCTGTCGCAATGAAGTTCTTCTGTGTAACAAAAAATAAAAAAATGGATATTTGAAATTGTAAACAAGCACATGAAGAAACTTATGCAAATTATGTTTTTAGAGTTTTCCTGTGATGTATTTTTGTAAAGGAGTTAATGCTTTAATGTGGCTAAATAAATCAACATTAATTAAATGTAGCCATTTCACTGCGTTTGAGTGCCTCTGCTGAAATAGACAACTGTGATCTGCATCATCTGAGTCGCACATATATGTGAAGTGATGAAATATGACCAACGCAAATCGGCATGTCAGGTGCTGTGAATCAGTGTAATGAAGAAGCCTACATCGAGAGCTGCTATGTATTTCAATCTTTCTTCCAGTAACCATTTGTATAATGTGATGCTATGTAGTAGTTTAATGAAACAGTCTGCTACAAAGGCTATTATGTCACCATGTACTACGTGTGCGAAAATTTTCTTTCAATAACCATACGTATACTGTAGTGTGTATAAGAAACAGAAAAGTGGAAGTGTGCCCTGTATATTGGATTCACACACATAACAATATGATTAAATCTGTTTAGTGTGTCTTCTTTAAAACAACTCAGAAAATTAAAAGCAGTATTGAGATTTTTTTCAAAACTACACTTTACATGCACGCGAAATTTTGTAGCAGTCTCGCTCAGTTTTACGAGCCCCAGACATAGCACTCTGCAGAGCTTTGGCAGCAATCGATGTTACACAAAGCTGATGTTTTATGCACGAAGTAAAGCCGGTAACTGATACTGTATTGTAAAGTGCACAGTGGCAACGCAGATGTTTCACCAGCTTGGCGCTCACCATAGCAACTTGTCAGTGGAACAACATATATCCAAGATTACGCATAGCACGCTGTACTCACATACATAGAGATCTGCAGACTGCGTCACAGAACTGTGCAGCGTTGGGCCCTTGTACTGAATCACAAAATAAGTTGTCTTCCCGTTTCCATCGCATAACGGGGTATCCAAATACCAAATCACGTCTCAGTCGCATGCGTTCGACATGGAGATGGGTCAGTCATTTTGGGCCAGTGTCATTTAGGGATTTAGGGATGACGGATACCTTTCGGTGCTATCGCGGACTGTGCAGCGTTGGGCTAGGACCATACAACGTTTTGTCAAGCCCTGTAGTTAAGATTTCGACGATGGGTTCAAGTTGATAATTGCACACCCTGTGAACACCTTCTGTGAGACAGGAATCAACCGAATGGAATATTCTGTGTTGTCTTGATACAGGAAGACAGAAAGTTGCTACAAAGATACTTAAACGACTTAGTATCAACATTCTCGAAGAGCTGGGAACACATATTCATACAAGAAAATATTCTAAATGAACACACTGATTTTAAACATGTATACTATCTCGAAAACTAACTTTACTGATGTAATAGAATACGAAAAGATATAGTGATATGGAAAACAAAACATACATAGACCATACATGAAATTCAAAGGAAAATAAAAACAACGAAGTGTAACCTCATCTCTGGTAAGATCCACTGAAGAGGCAAAGAAAGTGGTACACCTGCCTAATGTCGTGTAGCATCCCTGCGAGCACGCAGAAGTGCCGCATCACGACGTGTCATAGTCCAGACTAATGTCTGAAGTAGTGCTGGAGGGAATCGACACCATTAATCCATCAGGGCTGTCAATAAATCCGTAAGAGTACGAGGGGGAGGAGATCTCTTCTCAACAGCACGTTGCAAGGCATCGCAGATATGCTCAATAATGTTCACGTCTGGGGAGTTTTGTGGCCAGCGGAAGTGTTTAAAGTCCGTCGGAATGAACAGTAGACATAAATGGATCAGACAGGATGCTTACGTACGTACCACCTGTCAGAATCGTATCCAGACGTACCAGGAGTCCCATATCACTCCAACTGCACACACCCCACACCGTTACAGAGCCTCCACCAGCTTATACAGTCCCCTGCCGACATGCAGGCTCATTGGGTTCCTGGGGTTGTCCCGATACCCGTTATCGTCCATTAACTCGATACACTTTTTGCCCGACCAGACAACATGTTTGCAGTCATCAAGAGAAAGCCCACATCGATCATATTTCGTTGAATGGTTCGCACCCTGACACTTGTTGATGGTCCAGCATTGAAATCTGCAGCAATTTGCAGAAGGGTTGCACTTCTATCACGTTCAACGATTCTCTGCAATCATCGTTGGTCCCGTTCTTGCAGGATCTTTTTCCGGCCGCGGTGATGTCGGAGATTTGACGTTTCGCTGGAAAGGTGATGTTCACGGTACACTCGTGAAATGGTCGTTTGGGAAAATCCCCACTTCATCGCTACCTCGGAGACGATGTGTCCCATCGCTCGTGCGTCGACTATAACACCACGTTAAGGCTCACTTAAATCTAGATAACCTGCCATTGCAGCAGCAGTAACCGATCTAACAACTGCGCCAACACTTGTTGTCTTATTTAGGCGTTGCCGACCGCAGTGCCGTATTCGATCTGTTCACATATCTTGTATTTGAATACACATGCGTATACCAGTTTCTTTGGCGCTGCAGTTCAAATGGTTCAAATGGCTCTGAGCACTATGGGACTTAACGTCTGAGGGCATCAGTCCCCTAGAACTTAGAACTACTTAAACCTAAGTAACCTAAGGACATCACACACAGCCATGCACGATGCAGGATTCGAGGCTGCGACCGTAGCGGTCGCGCGGTTCCAGACTGTAGCTCCTGGAACCGCTCGGCCATCTCGGCCGGCGGCCCTTCAGTGTGTATATTGTTTGTCAGCATGTAGCGTCTTAGTAAAGATTGATCAAATAGTGAATTGTCAAAATATCTTTCAAAAACGTATGTTTTACATTTCGTAACTACCAACAAAAAAAATTATACTTACCACAAGTTAACAGAAAAAAAATTCTATAGATGCAGTATGGTCCTTGCTTCCAACTAGACGTGAGTACCAGCACAAACGTAAAAATAAAAAGCCACGTTTAGACAATCTTACCAATGTCATTTTCACAGGTTGCTTGATAATGGCAGTAAGCCGTAAGAGGCCTACCGTTCAAAATGTTAGTAGTATATTACGTCACTGCTGCTAGTTTTGGAGCTTTGATTTTTCTCAGAGTAGCTGTGAGCTGGCCTCGACGCAGCTGAGGCGGTGCATCCAACTGTTGTTACAGCACATACAGTAACTCAGCACCGGCTGGCCTGGCTCGAGCCGCTGCTCGGTAAGGCGGCGGCCGGCCGGCCGCTTGGACACTTCCGCGGCCGGGGAAAAGCGGCCGCGTCCCAGTGGCGGCGCGTCACGATCTCCGGCGATGGCCGCGTATCGGGCGGCGCGATCGCTCAGAAGAGCTCGTGGGACCCGCGGCCGAAAGGTCGCTCGCCGCCCGCTTTCTCCTTTATGGGCCATTCACAGTTCGTCTGTCGATCGTTAACTTCTCCTCGCAGATGTTAGCACCCCCCCCCCCCCCCCCCCGCTCGCTTTACGTGCTTCTCCTAAAGAAGCCTCCTTTCCAGCCAGGCTAATACCTTCTGCTTCTTGATCCGTATCTCGATCTCGCCTACTCCTTGGTTTACAGCGCTTTCTCTCTGGAAGCTCTTATACAGCTCGATGCGAATTTAGTTGTGGCTTCTCTTTCCTCTCCAGAAGGGATAATTATTATTCACTTTATCTGTTATTTCTACAGGGTGTTTCATAATGACTGTACGGGTTTTTAGGTTTTGTAGCATTTATTACATTCAACTTACAATTACAAATACACTACTGGCCATTAAAATTGCTACACCGAGAAGAAATGCAGATGATAAACGGGTATTCATTGGGCAAATATATTATACTAGAACTGACATGTGATTACATTTTCACGCAATTTAGGTGCACAGATCCTGAAAAATCAGTACCCAGAACTGCTAGTGATACGAGGCCGTTGGGATCCAGCACGGCGTTCCGTATTACCCTCCTGAACCCACCGATTCCATATTCTGCTAACAGTCACTGGATCTCGACCAACGCCAGCAGCAGTGTCGCGATACGATAAACCTCAGTCGTGATAGGCTACAATCCGACCTTCATCAAAGTCGGAAACGTGATGGTACGCATTTCCCCTCCTTACACGAGGCGTCACAACAACGTTTCACCAGGCAACGCCGGTCAACTGCTGTTTTTGTATGAGAAATCGGTTGGAAACCTTCCTCGTGTCAGCACGTTGTAGGTGTCGCCACCGGCGCCAACCATGTGTGAATGCTCTGAAAAGCTAATCATTTGCATATCGCAGCATCTTCTTCGTGCCGGTTAAATTTCGCGTCAGAAGCACGTCATCTTTGAGGTGTAGCAATTTTAATGGCCAGTAGTGTAATATATCAAATGAAAAAGCAACTCAAAACAATTTTGATTGTATACCTCTGCGCAAATGGGGCGTATGGACCCACCAAGTGTCAATGAAGAACATTTTGAGCGAGTGAGAGTGCTTCACTCTTAGGTCCAAGATATCAGCTCGGAAAGCTGGTCGTGAATTAGCAATTCCAGTGACATCTGTGTGGAGTCTTTTAACACTTTGACTACCAACGGGACATTTGTGTATCACGATAGGTTATCAGAGAACCAGTACCAATTTGATGCATAGTGTCAGTGCCCCACTATTGCTTAGCAGAATCCTTAAAATTACAGATTGCACCTGTAGGTTGCGTTATCCTCAATGCTTCATTGTTGACTCTCCCCTCCGCATTCTGACGTTAAATAATTTCGCACTTGCAGATAGGCAACCCAATTACTACATTTGCAAAGCGGGCTCTCGTCCCGTCTTCTCGGATACATCGCGTCAACGACTCTCACCCACGTATTGACGCTTGCCACATCACAACGAAGCCCGTATCGAGCACCTATAGTTACAAGCTTGGAGAGAGGGCCTGTCGAATGATATGTGTCTGCTCTCATATCTTGAATTTTTGCGCATTCGTCTTCCCAAATTCTGGACGTACTTAACAAATAGTTCTCTATTTTCTACCCCCAACCCCAACCGCCTTGGAAAACGAAACGGCGGGAAATATTCTTTTCACGTTGTTAGTTCTAACAAATAAGTTAATTACAATAACCATAAAGTAATGTTTCTGAAATAAAATTGGTAGTCAAGGGGTTAAGAAGACGGCTACAATTACGCCCTTACCGTCTGCAGTAGTTACAAGCCCTAAAACCTACAGACTACGGTTTACGTGCCAGCTTTGCAAACGAAATGATCCTGCATGACAATGAAGACTTTCTGGACCGCGTCTTCTTCACTGACGAATCGACACTTTGCCTAAGTGGAGATGCGAACACAGACATACAAAAAAAAAAAAAAGACGTGTGTGACATCTGATGGGATTTAAGTGCTAAGATCATCAGTCCCTAAGCTTACACACTACTTAACCTAAATTGTCCAAAGGACAAACACACACCCATGCCCGAGGGAGGACTCGAACCTCCGCCGAGACCAGCCGCACAGTCCACGCCTGCAGCGCCTCAAACCGCTCAGATAATCCCGCGCGGCGAACACACAAAGCATGCGCATCCAGGCGTCAGCAAATCGCCATGAGATGGTACAGTTACAACGGGATTCTCCTAAACTCCATGTTTTTTATCCCAGATCTCAGCGTAAAGTTTATGAGCCTTTCTTTTTAGGTGAAGCATCTGTAACTGGTTTTTGATACCTTCATACGCCAGAGCTTTCGTTCTTTCCTCGAGTGGAAGAAGCTGAAATATAGAACTTCCTTTGGCAGTAAAACGGTCTGGCGTAACTCAGTACGCTGTTGGTTAAACGACACTGTACCCCATCAGTAGGTTGGTCATACGGGGCCGGATGACAGAGCTTCTTTTGCATGGCCTCCACGTTCACATGCGATCTGGCGCCGTGCGACTTGTACCTTTGGGGTCCTTAAAGGATGATATCCATGTGGCTCCCCTACCAGCTGATCTACCCGCCTTAGGAACAGCACTGTTGCAACAGTTACTCCATACACACTGATCACGGTTTGGGAAGTGCTCGCCTATCGGTTCAATGTGCGAAGAATGGTGCTCACATTGAACACTTGTAAGAAAAAAACTGTTTGAGTTGCTCTTCCATTTTATGTATTATTTTTTACTGTAAGTGGAATGTCATAAATGCCTTACAACCCGTATTTTCATTTTTAAAATCTGTTACTTTTGCGACTTTTACATTATTTTCTTGGAAATATTTCTGCTAGTGCCTAAACAGTGCGGTAGTAATAGAACAAACACAATCAGTTGTGAGCTCTCACTTTGAACTGCAGAGTCGCTCTGCACGTCAGCTAACTGCGCTCTCTTTCGCTTATGTTTTCGATTGCGAAAACAGGGATAACCTCGATGTGCGCTTCCTTTTAGCATAACACATTTACAAGAATTGCACGGGTCAGGAAACTGACGTTTTCACCTACGACTATATCATACTGAGAAATCCAACCCCCCCCCCCCCCCCCCCCACCTCTACATCCACCGTCCCTTTTTCCCGTTTCTCTCCCGAATGGCACGAGGGAAGAACGATTCTCTGTACGCCTCCTGTGTTAGTTATGATTTCTAGAATTTTCTCGTCGTAGTCATTACTCGAGATACTTGTGGGAGGAAGTAATATCTTGTCCGACTCTTCCCGGAAAGTGCTCTTTCTGATTCAAATCAGAAAAAAGTGCAGTATTGCACTGAATTGCCAAGACGACGCATGGAACACCTCCCATAATATGCACGAATGTACTGTGAATTGGGACATGTAACCTGCTGCAGTAGTGCTGCAGTTCTTACTGACGTTAGCCATTGGAGAAACTTGAACCCAGTAACATGGGGACTTAATCAAAATTCAAATAGGTATCTATTGTGAAAGTCTGTAGTTGAAACTACGAATAGCAGTAACTCAAAAAACATAACAAACTCTGACTGCCGGAATCTGTCACCCCTTCCCTTCCGAGTGGGATAATAGGAAAAAAAAAAAGAAAGACATAGCAAGAACTCGTCTGTCTGCCTTATAGGCGCCGCCAGTAAGAAGTTCAACCGCTACATTTGTGTATATATTATTTGTAAACCTAGTAGTGGGTGGATATTTCTGTATCTTTATTAATAACTTTCAGTGATGGGCAGATGGGGCGACCTCTCTCATGGCCTCTGTAAGTCTAAAACGGAATGTAGAAAGAAAGAACACAGCCTTGCTCTTAAGGCCAGATGAATAATGTTTTTACATAATTTGCATCCCTGAAGTATACAAATATGCCGGGAAAAGGACTTTTTGATTGTGGAAGTGTTAGAGTTTGCAGCTTGTAGAATGGAACCTTACGCTATCCAAAATATAGGCAGCTGTAGGCACTCGATGAATAAGTTCCAGAAAAGGTTCGACCGGTACACGAACATCTGTCTAATGAAGATTTGCTTGAAGGATGTACCGATGCCAAAACGCAAAATGACAACGAGCGCTTCAAGGCCTACGTGTGGAAGCTGGTACCGAAAGATCTTCATTGTGGGGCAACAACTGTTGAAATAGCAGCGTATATACCTGCAAGCACATTCAGCGAAGGCTGTTAATTTATTCTGAAGACCACGAATGTATTAGGAATCGTCACAGGGACGAACAGCAAAAACTTCACTGGTTTATCTGACAGGTAACTCATGGCCGCCACGGAGCAAGGAATGTCTCGATTTTTTTTTAAAAAAAAGCCAGGCTTTAAATAATACAACACCAAATTCAGAACTAGAGCATGTTTCAGGAAGAGAAAAGATGCCGGTATGGCCCTGGGATCGTAGAGGAACCGTAAGTTTTGAAATAAACTATTTTATGTTACTACGAACTTCAAACGCGTCTTCCTCGAAACAACATTTTTCAACGCCTGAAGCACTCTAAGAGCCTCAATAGATTAAACGATTCATATCGTTCTATTATGAAGGATAATTTAATTTAGAGAGTCTAAGCGAGAGGTTTTTTGTTCGAATTTCAAAATTTTTTAAACACTTAACTTAGAAAAATATGCCAAAATAGCCACGAGTCTGTACAAGACTTCCTGCAAATCAAGGTGCATATTTTGACCGGGCTGCAGCCGCCATTTTTAATTTTTTTTGTAAAATGAAAAATGTTTTTCATGCACGAATGTATGTATAACAAAGCGGCACAACCCCAGTTCAATAAAAACAGATCCTGTCGAAAAAAAAAAAAAAAAAATACTGAGCTTCACACATTTTTCTTGTCTCTCGAGCAGAGCCTCACTTTAAGTGTACACTGTGCCGGATCACAGTTTGGTATATGTTAATGAAAATAGTTTCACTATGTAAGAAGAAGAACTGGTAGCTGCCCTTCTACATCGGCAAAGTAGTGGACGCAAAAGCCATTGCCATGATGGGGACGAGAAAGGACTGTCCAGAGTTCTTCAAGCATTCAAATATTCCGCATATTTTCCGTATACGACACATAGTTCTCCACGGGCTAGTAACGTCAGGGACGGAAACATCTGCCTTTTGTAGTTCCACGTGGGGAATAAAGCAAACGAATGTCAGTGTTTGACTAGTGTACGTAAGCTACCCAACAAAACGATTTCGATTTGGATGCACGGATGATTTTTAAAAACGTGATTTCTTTTAGCGCGTTAACTACGAACCCTCGAAACATACGATGTTTAATAAACAGTTAAGTTCCCTAATTAATAGTCGTAGTGTACATTTCTATCTATCAAGATACTGAAGCAGCCTTGTTTATTTAATGAACCAACGTACTTGTAACAATAGTAATCCTTGTCGCTTGGAAAGAAAATAAATATTTTGAACGCTTGTTAATAGTCATGGTGAAACTGCTCGAGAAACTACCTACCAAACGAACTTCGAAATACAATTAATAACAAGACCCAACAATATGAAGTTACATACACTGCACATATTTTTGTATAGTCTGATTTTTTCATGATTAGAAAACAGCTGATGACTGCGGAGCCTCATCGAAACTAATTTGTGTAATACATATATAGTGTTTTACACAATGCACTAATCACAAATACCATAAGAGCAATATCACTATATTATTCTTCCTAGAACTCTCCAATAACGGTGATGGCTGGGTGTTGTGTGATGTCCTTAGGTTAGTCAGGTTTAAGTAGTTTTAAGTTCTAGGGAACTGATGACCTAAGATGTTAAGTCCCATAGTGCTCAGAGCCATTTTTTTCTCCAATAACGTAAAAGAAAAAAAGCTAGATTATAAAAAGAACATTGTAACCTTTTAGTTCGCAGCTAGATAAAAATGTCGTGAGTTGTAACAATCCAGCAAAATAATTACCAGTTTAAATAAATCACTTCTCAATAGACTTGTTTAAACATTCAAACCATTTATTAATAAAGTGTCTCACTTTCTATTGGACGTCCTGAGCCATCTTAGTGCGCAAAAATTGCCTGCAAGGTCGCAATTGTCCGGTAGCGCACGCCACATATTTAGACCATGAGCTAACGGCTCTGATAGGCAGCTATACTTGGGAAAGCAAGAGGGACCGGCATAAATTGTAAAGGTCGGAAGTTGACGGATAAAGTTGCCGTGAAAGCGAGCCCAGTATGGAGAGATACCGCAAATATTCAGAGCAGCTGTTATGCATGCATGTAGGCTAAGCTGATGTGGGCGTCATACTTTCTCGATCGACGCAAATTGTAGCGAACTACAACCGAGTGCCAGGCTAGATCTGCAATCCGGTTTCTCTGAGACCCGCAGACACTATTTTCATAAACTAAATGATGTAGCCATGCCGAGGAGAACAGGGGACAAGATTGTTCGCCAACGAGAGTATGAAAATGGCACCCACAAACGAGGCCCGGGGATCAGGGTCGACCTGTGGCTGGTTGCAGGACATCATCGCAGATAAAATTCAAAAGATCTTTCCAAACGGCACGAAATCGATGGATATAAAGGTAATTTCAGCGATATTTAATAGGACTATTCCAAGGCTGTTACTATTAACAACACATACAAACGATGTAGTGGATAACGTCGAAAACTATATGTGGCTGTTCGCAATCGACGCTGTTGCCGGCAAGCCGACTGCGGTGGCCGAGCTGTTCTAGGTGATTCAGTCCGGAACTGCACGACTGCTACGGTCGCAGGTTCGAATCCTGCCTCGGGCATGGATGTGTGTGATGGCCTTAAATTATTTAGGTTTAAGTAGTTCTAAGTTCTAGGGGACTGATGACCTCAGATGTTAAGTCCCACAGTGCTTAGAACCATTTTTTTAAATTTTTTTCTGCCGGGAAGAAGGTTGCAACCAAACAAGACTGTAGCGAAATTAAGGAAGATCGACAGAGGATGGGCGATTGGGAGATATAACGTAACAAGTAAGTAAATGGGTGGAAAATTGCCGTTCATGCATGATGTTTAAATTTATTTGTTCTGTGCTACTAACTCTATTCGCAGCATATTTCGCAGACAGCATCCACATATGCCACTGAATGTATCTTTGTTGAAATATATGTTAAGAGGTATCATAAATAAATACCGAGATGCGTGAAAAAATCCCGCATAATATATATTTTAATACATTTTTTTCTTTATTGCTAAGACACACCTACAATCGAGTCATCATAAGCTGCGAAGCGTAAACAATTTTAGGTGAAAACAGACGTCGTATATGGAGCCATGAAGCGGCGTTTGCCATATAGGCGTTTATAAAATCTCTTAGACAAGCGAAGCAGCTACCCCAACATACAGTAATACTATCTTTCTTAATTTTGATACTGCACTTATATGGTTGAAATGGCTCTGAGCACTATGGGACTCAACTGTTATGGTCATTAATCCCCTAGAACTTAGAACTACTTAAACCTAACCAACCTAAGGACATCACACACATCCATGCCCGAGGCGGGATTCGAACCTGCGACCGTAGCAGTCTCACGGTTCCGGACAGCGCGCCTAGAACCGCGAGACCACCGCGGCCGGCTGCACTTATATATCTGTACATTATGCATATTTCTTTATACGTCTGTTTCATAATTTCAAAGATGTTTTCATGAATACGTGGAAATGAATTTTTTTCGATATTACGCAACGAATACTGTTCATTTTTTGATTTCGTTTCTAGTTCAAAATCTTCAAAACGAATACCGCGGCAATGCCGTGTTTGTGAGCCAGTGATCGAAAGAAACTAGATGTAGGGAAATCAGATACCGGGCTGATATTCATTGCAAAAATATTAAGGAAACGTAATTTATATACGAAAGATACTGCTTATCTATTCTGTGTATCACTCGTTTGAGTCCTTTTCATTTTGGTTTAATAGAAGAGACAGAGAAGATTCAAAGAGCGGGGCTTTTCGTCACGGAGTAGTTTACTAAGCACGAGAGCGTTACGGAGGTGCTCAACGAACTCCAGTGGTATACGCTACAAAAGGAGTGTGGTGCACCACAGAGAGGATTACTGCTCGGGTTTCCAGATCGAATTAAGAAAATTATCGAACATTGGCTGGCTAAAGGATCTGCTGAGCTGAGGGCAGTACAATAAAATACGCAGTGAATATTAAAAATTATGTTTATCGCTGCTACAGATCTCATTGTTACAGATCTCTTCAAACAGTTGTTACATTTAACTTTTTTGGCAAATGTAGTTGCCTGTTGCAAACTTCAAAAATAAAGAATGCAAAATTCTTTCTGGCGTCACACCACAAATAATTCATGTGACTGAATCCTCCTTTTGATAATTTAGTGATATGAATGGAATTCTAAAAATACCGTACCACTCAACCCTGAACACTCGACAGTCCAGTTCACTGCTGAAATTCCAAGAGCGTTTGTTCCAGTAACAGGGTGACAACTTGCTTTCATTAAAATATTTCCCCGCCGTGCGTCACCGTTCCTTGTCACGCCTTGTGGTCATGACATAACCTCAAGGACATGAGAATTCCTCGCAGGAATACGCTTCGAACAGTTGTTACCGAAGTATACTATCAAGATTGATAACAACGACCCACTATGTTTCAAACCGGACGCTCTTTCACTATGGTTACTGGTAACTTAAAGATTAACACCGCGAGAAAGTTAGCTAAGTAGCTGTGAGCACTATGGGACTTAACTTCTGAGGTCATCAGTCCCCTAGATTTAGAACTACTTAGACCTAACTAACCTAAGGGCATCACACACATCCATGCCCGAGGCAGGATTAGAACCTGAAACCATAGCAGCAGCGCGGTTCCGGACTGAAGCTCCTAGAACCGCTCGGCCACAGAGGCCGGCGAAGACCTTGACAGTTTTTGTGTTGGTGCTTCAGTCTGGATTTCCTACCTGGACTTAGAGCTGTTAACCCATTATGAGTTGGAGTTTGAGTGTACCTGCATAGAAAAATAAGAGTTTGTTGTAAATAGCTGTTTATATTTCTCTGTCATCATACGATAAATAAATAAAAACATTATCGTTGAAACTTCCTGGCAAATTAAAACTGTGTGCCGGACCGAGACTCGAACTCTGGTCCGAGTTCGAGAGTGGTTCGGCACACAGTTTTAATTTGCTAGTAAGTTTCATATTAGCGTACACTCCGCTGTAGAGTGAAAGTTTCATTCTAAAAACATTATCGTAGTTTCATGTTTCTTGATGTTTACTTGTAATCAGTCCTGGTAAGTACTGAATTTATCACGCCACAGTACCGTTGTACGTCGTTAGGAGGCAAAGCAAAACGGCATATTAGCAACCTCTGCCACACACCGTAATTTGGCTTGCGGAATATAGATGTCACAGTAGGAGAGGAGGAGGAGGAGCAGGATAAGAGAGTACTCTAAAAAGCAAACGATGTTAGTAAGTGACAGAAGAGGGACGCAAAACCTTTGCTAGACAAAGATGCTTGGAAAATACGATGCGCGGAACAGTTGATAAGGCTACAACGAACAGTATAAACAAAGTACCCTGACAAGAATCCCAGCTGGCAGTGAATGATGTAATGACGAATAGAAATAAAAATTAAGTAATATACATCTACATCCATAGACCGCAAACCACCTGACGGTGTGTGGCAGAGGGTACCTTGAGTACCTCTATCGGTTCTCCCTTCTATTCCAGTCTCGTATTGTTTGTGGAAAGAAAGATTGTCGGTATACCTCTGTGTGGGCTCTAATATCTCTGATTTTATCCTCATGGTCTCTTCGCGAGATATATGTAAGAGGGAGCAATATACTGCTTGACTCCTCGGTGAATGTATGTTCTCGAAACTTCAACAAAAGCCCATACCGAGCTACTGAGCGTCTCTCCCGCAGAGTCTTCCACTGGAGTTTATCTGTCATATCCGTAACGCCTTCGCGATTACTAAATGATCCTGTTACGAAGCGCGCTGCTCTCCGTTGGATCTTCTCTATCTCTTCTATCAACCCTATCTGGTACGGATCCCACACTGCTGAGCAGTATTCAAGCAGTGGGCGAACAAGCGTACTGTAACCTACTTCCTTTGTTTTCGGATTGCATTTCCTTAAGATTCTCCCAATGAATCTCCGTCTGGCATCTGCTTTACCGACGATCAGCTTTATATGATCATTCCATTTTAAATCACTCCTAATGCGTACTCCCAGATAATTTATGGAATTAACTGCTTCCAATTGCTGACCTGCTGTATTGTAGCTAAATGTTTTGGTATCTTTCTTTCTATGTATATTTTCCATTGTTACAACCTCTCGATATACCACAGCATCATCCACAAAACCCTCAGTGAACTTCTGATGTCATCCAAAAGGTCATTTATGTATATTGCGAATAGTAACGGTCCTACGACACTCCCCTGCGACACACCTGAAATCACTTTTACTTCGGAATACTTCTCTCCATTGAGGATGACATGCTGCGTTCTGTTATCTAGGAACTCTTCAATACAGTCACACAATTGGTCTGATAGTCCATATGCTCTTACTTTGTTCATTAAACGACTGTCGGGAACTGTATCGAATGCCTTACGGAAGTCAAGAAACACGTCATCTATCTGGGAACACGTGTCTATGGCCCTCTGAGTCTCGTGGACGAATAGCGCGAGCTGGGTTTCACACGATCGTCTTTTTCGAAACCCATGCTGATTCCTACAGAGTAGATTTCCAGTCTCCAGAAAAGTCTTTATACTCGAACATAATACGTGTTCCAAAATTCTACAACTGATCGACGTTAGAGATATAGGTCTATAGTTCTGCACATCTGTTCGACGTCCCTTCTTGAAAACTGGGATGACCTGTGCCCTTTTCCAATCCTTTGGAACGCTACGCTCTTCTAGAGACCTACGGTACACCGCTGCAAGATGGGGGACAAGTTCCTTCGCGGCCTTTCCTCTTTTGAGCGATGTTATGGGAAGTAGTAGAGGGGAAACATGCAGACAAAGTATGGTGAAGGTTGCGTTGGCCTTCAAAGGGCGGGTGGGCATATGAGACCAAGTTACCGCCCGGCACAGTGGGTTTTACTGCACGGGGGGACAGGGCAGTAAAGAGCAGCGCCGTTGTCCTCGTTTGAGAGGCGAATGCCGCCGCGGCACGCCACTTTCCCGCCGGTGTTTATTATGGGCAGGTATTAGTGAAGGCGGGCGCTACCGGCGGTCACACTGCGCATAAATCCCTGCCGGCTACCAGGGTAGCGGCTATCGGCGTCGTAAATCCGCGCTCGTTAACGCTGCTCGCCTGGTGCAGACACGCCGCCCGCGCTACCGTGGGGAGCAGTGTCACCAAGCCGTGTCAGCACTGCTGCCAGATTCGAGTAGCAGGTACCTAAGCAGGCTACCTGCTGTGTCGCCTGCCGCTTGACGCTTACTACTGGCTTTCATTTCGCCTTCTGCAGTGTCCAGTGACATTAATGTGATCACCGCCTGTATTCGACGTCTACGTCCAATAACCACTCACAGAAGACAGTTGGCAGCACTAGTAGCGTGGAGTGTACAAAGCGTGTCGGGGGACGCGGAAAACAGTGCAGTCGTTGTTCGATGAGATTTCAGGATTGTAGCCGTATCACGTTGACTTCTTGGCATGATATTTCGGCTGACAATCGTCCAGCCATCTTCAGGTTAGTGTCCGTCACTGGAGACTGCTGGTTCCCGGAGTCAACGTTATAGCAAAAAATTGGCGCGGAAACGCATGCGCATTGGGATCCGTCACAGGAGCGTCCTCTATCGAAATCCGCGCCATCTGGAGCTACTGTTCTATATGTGGCGCATGCGTAAGGTGTAAACTACATGTCCGCCCTCTGTCGGAATGCGCTCCACGTCGCTAAAAACAGACGTCACATGTCGCCAGACGTGTCATTATGAATAAATTGTCTTCTCTCAGGGGAAATTAGAGAGATCACTGGGTTTCAAGCCTTGTCCGGTTGAAAACCACCATCAAGATTTTTAAGATTTTGCGCTAGGCGTATCTCCACAGACTCTTTAATTACTGAATCCCAGTAGTTCCAGAGGGCGCGGATTTCGATAGAGGACGCTCCTGTGTCGGAAGCAAATGCGCATGCGTTTTCTTGCTAATTTTTTGCCATAAAGTTGACTCCAGGAACTTGCAGTCTCCAGTGACGGACACTCACCTGAAGATCGCTGGACGATTGCCAGCCGAAATATCGTGGCAAGAAGTCAACATGATCCGCCTGCAATCCCGAAATCTCATAGAACATTCAATTCGCCGGGAAAACCTTCAAGAATCACAGTGTAGTTGTTGTAATGCGAAAAGAGAGCGATTTATCTCACATCCAAAAGGGCATAATCATTGACTTCGGTCCAAGGTTGGTAGCATTTTTTTTTTTTTTTTTTTTTTTAAAAAAAAAAAAACTTTATTAATAATACAACAACATTAATTTAATTATACAACATCTTAATATATAACTAAGTATGATACAAAAAGTCAAATACAAGAAACTATTCCCATACTATTAACCCACCACCTCAAATAATTAGTGGGTCCTTATTACAAACTACTAATTGGCAGTGTATTACTTGTGTGGCACTAACTACGGGCATGATTAATAAGTTACTTGTTAGACTACCTTACATGACTATTCTAGTGTGATCTGCAGTGTTACAGTATGTGCCAGAAGTTATGCATACAAACCTACTGTTATTTAGCCTGCCCACCGAGCTAACCCCAGTGGGCGTGCCCCTGGCACTGGGCTGGCTACGACTTTAACTTCACTGCAGTCCCTACCTGTTAGTATGTTAGTATTTCTAGTTCTTACTTAAACTACTTTCTACTCAAAAAATAGTTGTGCGATAATTCCAATTCCGGGTAGTGCACCTGCCATCCTTGTCCGAAGACGCGGCGGATTCCAGCCATGAAATGGCTGGCCAGATCCGCGCCTGGCGGTAGTGCAGGTGCAACTCGGTCAAGTTCGGTTTGGTACTTGATTAGTTCCTTGCCCTAATAAAGTCCCTCATGACTTTCATTGAGATCTCATTTGCCAGACTGTTGAGGACTCTGAAAGTGTCGGCACGCCGCAGCAAGGTATATGTATCTTGGCTAGGAAGTTGCGCTCTAAGTTCACTTGCCACTCCATCATACAACGTGCAGTTGTAGATGACGTGTTCGGGAGTTCCTTCCGGAGCACCACAGTCACACGCTGGTGTCGCCTGTTTACCAAATCGGCAAAGGTATGCCGGATATGGCCCATGTCCTGTCAGGAAGTGCAGCAGACCCCTACTTGGCTGAAAGTATCCCATTTTTAATCTTTCTGCAACATCTGGAAGTAGCTCAAAAACTCGTCTCCCAGTTCCTTCCCCTTCCCACTGACTCTGCCATAGTTCCTCCCCCCTTCTCTTGATTGCGTATTTGTCCCCTACTTGCACACCCATGATTTCCCTAGTCTTTTCAACTTTCCCCTTTGTTACCCAATACCACGCTGCCTGCTCCCTAATTTTTATATCAAGGGGACATAATCCCATAATAACTAGCAACGCCCCCCCAGGAGTAGTTCTGTATGCCCCAGCAGATCTTAGTAGCATACTTCGCTGCACCCTCCTCACGGCCATGGCAGGCGCCACCCTCGTGAGCCTGTGTGCCCAGACCCCGCTGGCATACCCTACTAAGGAAGTCAGAATACTATTATGATATAATTTTATTAGGTGGGGGGGTAAGTGAAATCTCTTATGTCCTATGTTTATTAAGTTATTAAGGATTTCTATCGCGCGCTGTGCAATCATGTCTATGTGCGTCGCGTAATTCCATTTTTCGTCTATTATTACTCCAAGATACCTAGCTTCGCGTCGCCGGAGAACTGGGGCTCCCGCAATCCTGACAGTTGGATTTCTTATCAGACTGCCTTTTAGTAGAAGATATGTTGATTTGTGTGGTGCAATTCTCATTTTTGCCTCTCGGCACCATTCCTGGAGAATTTGCATTGACCTTTCCACTTTTGGCTCTAAGTCTTCTCGGCTACGGCCACCTACCAGCAGGAGGAGGTCGTCAGCGTAGGCTATCACGTCTAGCACATCTCTACATTGTTGTAACCTGACTAACAGGGGCTCTATGTTTACGTCCCAAAAGAGTGGCCCCAGGACCGATCCCTGGGGGCACCCCTTCGTACAGGTCTTACTTACTCTCTCGCTAGGCGATGATAGCCAGACCTCCCTGTCCATGCAATAGCTCCTCAGACAGCCATACAGGGGCCCTGGACACTCCATCTCACGCAAACGTGAGAAGAGCGAGGGCCACCAGAGGCTGTCAAAGGCGCCACTGATGTCCACCATGATGCCTACGACATACTTGTGCGTGGATGAGCCACAGACCTCAGCCGCGAGGGCGATTGCGTCAGACGCTGATCGCCCCGGCCTAAAGCCGAACTGCCTGTCACTCATTCCACGCAGCATCCTATGTGCGGTCAGTCTGTCCGCCAGCAGCCTCTCCAGCAGCTTCCCCATGGTGTCTAACAGGCATATAGGTCTATAGGATTTGGGATCCATAGGGTCCTTGTCCTTTCCTTTTTGTATGATTACTACATTTGCAGTCTTCCATACTCTCGGAAATTTCCCAGCTGTGAGACACTCATTGAAGAGCCGCGTTAGAGGAGCCACCAGCTGTGGGGCGAGGAACTGTACCACCTCTGCTACAATGCCGTCCGGTCCTGGCGCCTTCCCCTTCTTTAATGATTTGATATGTGCTGCGACTTCTGCTTCAGAGAAAGGGTACACTCTAGTATTATTGGTATATTCTAGAGAATCCTCCCTGCGGATTTGCCTTTGAGAGTCATCATCATCATGTTCATCATCGTCCGGTAGCAGAGTGCGCAGGAGAACTTCAGCAGTTTCCTTCCACGACTCTGTCACTCGGTCTCCATCTCGGATGGTCGAGAGAACCGCGGGGGATTTAACCTTTTCCCTTACGAGTTTGTAGGGTATTCCCCAGGGATCGGTATCGAGCTGATTTAGCACATACTTCTCCCAACTCCTTGTTCTTACTTCCTTTAATTCCCTTTGAAAATTTTCTTTCTCATCTCTGTAGCGCTGCAGCCAGTATTGCTTCTCTTGCCAGACGGCACTTCGCTGGTAGTACCTCCTCGCCCGTCTAACAGACCGACGCATACCTTCCAGTTCGGCAGTCCATGGTGATGGTGAGGCCGCCACGGCCCTCCTCCTGGTTGGCACGGCGACCTTTACCGCCCTAACGATGGAGCCTACCAGTTCTTCGGCGTACCTGTCGACATCCAGGCCACCCTCAGGCAACGGAGGAACGTCACACTCCTGAGCCAGGCATTCCCAATTTGTCTTGTGATAGTTATATTGAATCTCCCACCCCAGGTCCCAGCGGCACTCTTCATCTCCTATGCAAAAAGTAATCAGGTTGTGATCGCTTGTGGTAGCGTGCTCTATCACATTCCAGCTGTGGATGAGGTTTATAGCATTCGGTGATGCTAACGTCACATCGATGTTAGTGCCTTGTCCCC
This sequence comes from Schistocerca gregaria, assembly GCF_023897955.1. Classification (NCBI taxonomy): domain Eukaryota; kingdom Metazoa; phylum Arthropoda; class Insecta; order Orthoptera; family Acrididae; genus Schistocerca; species Schistocerca gregaria. The sequence continues at coordinate 604,763,856 of NC_064923.1, read as the reverse complement.
CTCCTCCTGCATAGGTGGGGGGGTTCCCTGCTTTATTTACTACCACCAGCTGTGACGCCATTATTGCTTCCTCTGCCCTTTCACCATTTTCGTCCCTAGTGCCGCTGTGCCATAGGGGGGATTTCGCGTTCATGTCTGCTGTGACTATTACCTTACGCCCACGTAACGCCATCATTACCCTGGAGAGATGTTCTATGAAATGTTCGAAATTTCCCCCGTACTGAAAGTACATATTGACAATATATAATATCCCAGCGGGTGACTGCAACTCGATGACGTTACAGTGGCAATCAGAGAGTTGCGCTATTTTTGTGGCTCTGAGGGCCTTATTTGTTATTACTATTAACGCCCTTGGCTCCTCTCCTGTAAAGATGGTTTGCCATGTTTTCGACATGAATGATATTTGCCCGGCCCAGTAGTATGGCTCCTGTAGACAGAGTACATCTAGTCTCCTCTCCTCCACTACTTTTCGGAGTTCCTGCATGACCAACCGACTATTATGAGTGTTTAGCTGCCCTACCGTGATTGAATTTAGGGTTGTCATTAAGGAAAATAAGTGTGAAAGTAACATTCAGGCCATGATTTGTTAAAGTCGAATGCTACTCTACCATTAGCTAGGACAGCCTGTGCATAAATTTCGTCCAGCTTGAATTCTTCACCTCTTCTCTCAAATACTTTCTTCACCAGGTCACGCAGGGCTCCGAAATCAGTGGGAAGATTCACTGACTTCAGCTGTATTCTATCTACAGCCTCCATCGCCGTGAAGGTGACCATTCTGCCATGTTCATGACCTACGCGTACGACGTGCCTCAAAGCTGTAGTGAGGATCGCTGGTTGCTCCAGACGCGATAGCTGCATCGCGAACTCCAAGTTGGGATAGATCCGTCTTGGGTCCGCTCCTACAGCCGGTTTATCGTCTTGCAGCTGTGCCATATTTGTGCTCGTAGTGGTGCCTGTGACTGTGCTGTCTTGCAGGGTAAAAGTTGGAAGACTCCCTGGGACAGGAGCAGAGCTGTTCCTTCTGGGTAAAGATTGAGGCTGTGAGCCTGGGTTAACTGCTTTTCCGTCATGCTCCTCATTTTCTTCTTCAGGTTCTGTTTGAATACAAAGATCAACCATTTTTACTTCCTGTGTCCCTTTTAATTCAAGCTTTGAGACGAAAGTTTCAGCTTCAGGGTTTAATTTTGAGTGAGGAGCTGGAGATGTTGAGGGTGGAGACTCACTAGCAGCCCAGAAGTCGTCTACAATTACCTCAATTTCTTTTATTTCGTGCAATTATTTCTCTTATCTCTTCGAATCTCGGATCAGAGTCAGTTTGTGTACTGAAGTCAATCATCGTTGCTTTTCGTTCCTGCATTTGTTTTAGAGACTTCAAAAATTTATTAAACCTTTCTGCCCTTCCAGCGTCCCTTTTTCTTTTGCTGGGAGACTTCCTTTTGATGTTCGTCCTTCTTATGTTGCCAGCATCAGCCATAGTCAATTCGGGATATGAGTCTCTGCTCTAGCAGTTTGTAGGTCGGGCAGTTTCTTCCTGCCATACCACAGGTTTTCTTTCCTCTCCGTGTGCAGGGAATGCACACCACGGACTTCTTACATTCCTTCCTCATATGTTCCTCCTCTCCGCATCTGGAGCAAGCAGGTTTCCTACTACAGTATTTGTGTATGTGATCAATATCCCCACAGTTCTGACACCGGGGGACAACAAGGTAGTCCTTGACATTAACAGAGTGAAAACCTATGTATACCCTGCCCATAGCTGTCAATTTCCTCCATAGGGATCCTGTGACTTCTGCTACGTGGTGGACTGTATCTTTATCCTTAGGCCCAGTTTTAAACCTAAGTTTAAAGTCTTTTAGGAAAGTTTCCATGTTGCTTTCTGAGTCAAAGTTTTGCTCATAGATCGTCTTACACAGGTCCTCGTCCGTTATGGACTTTGGCACATCATAGAGAATGACCAAGGGGTTCTTCTTACGGGGGGGTTCACATCTGACTGCCTTACATAGCTGTTGATTCGCCAAAAGCTTGTTCTTGTCCTCCTCAGTGGCAACGTCGACAATCACTACATTCTTTGTAGCCTTAATCCTGTTAATTTTAATTTTGTCCTTAACTGGGTTGACTGAAGTCGCGAAGACTTCTTGGACCTTCTTTATGTTCTGGCCAGGCATTGGTCTCAAAAAGACCGCTGTTTCCGGCCGCTTGGACACTTTGACAATAGTTTCTCTAGTTGTGGGAGCCTTGGGTGCAGCTTGCGCCGCGACCCCGGCCCATGTCCTAGCAGGCTGTTTCCGGAGCCTTTCATTCTCTCTTTCGAGCTCCTCTAGTCGTCCTTCGAGTTTGGCGTTGGCTATTGCCCATGCCGCCAACTCGTTTTTCAATGCCTGTACCGCGGTTTGACTGATTTTACCGTTCTTTACGTTATGGTCCAGGAACTGGCTTAATCTGAGATGCCTTTCCATGCTGCGTAGCATTTACGAAACGGCTAAGTTTGTAAACAGTTCGCGTACCGCCGTGGTTAACGTATATCGTGCATGGCAAAACTATGCTATCCAAAAGCGGCGCCGAGGAGACTGTAGCCCACTGCCGACAACAGATAACAGGAGAAAATCATGGCTGCGGAGGTGTGTACCGACAAATAAACGTGCAACTGCTGAACACCAGACTACCCAGATGTACCAAGGGGTACCAACAGCGTCTCCTCAACCAGCGTTCAGTGAACAATGCTGTTAATTAACCTCCGCAACAGTGTCTGGTTTATGTACCCACGATGACTGCCGTCCATCGGCGACGAAGGCTGGAATTTGCACGGCATTATCGCAACTACAATTCCACTGAGTGGCGACATGTGGCCTTTTCAGATAATTCACCTCTTGTGCTACGCAGCACAGATGACTATTGGCGTATGCGACCCCGCGACACTCATCGAAAGGGTCCAGGCCGAAGGAGACCACGTTATGCTTTGGGGAATGTTTACGTGGAATCCTCTGCGTGATCTTGTCATTCTGGTCCGAACAATGGATAAGCACAAGTATGTATCTATCCTTGGGCACCATGTCCACCTCTATTTGGAGTTTTTTTTTTCTTCCACAACGCAACGTCCCACAAAGCTCGCAGTGTACTTGCTAGTTCGACGAGCACCAGGATGGGCTTATCATACTCCCCTGAACACCAAATCACTATCGAGTGAGGTGGCGCAGTGGCTAGCACACTGGACTCGCATTCGGCAGGACGACGGTTCAATCCGGCCACCATCATTTAGGTTTTCCGTGACTTGCCTACATCGCTCCAGTCCAATGCCGAGATAGTTCCTTTGAAATGGCACGGCCGACTTCCTTCTCTCTCCTTCCCTAATACGATGAGACCGATGAACCCGCTATCTGGTCTCCTCCGCGAAACGACCCCAACTCTGGTTCAAACCCAGTCGAGAATCTGTGGGACCACCACGATTGGGCTTTTCACGCGGTGGATGCTCAACCGTGAAACCTGGCGCCCTGGCCATGGCACTGACGTCGGCATGGTCCCACGTACGCTTCGGTACCTTGCAGAATCTCACTGTCGCTCTTCCTGGGCGTCTCGCAGGGGTCCGTGCTGCAAAAGGTGGTTATTCACACTTTTGACAAGTGGTCAAATTAATGTGACTGGACATTGTAGAAAATGAAGAACGCGTATGCGAAGTGCAACTATTGGGATACTCCTGTGTTTGCCTCAAAAGTGCAGTGCTACATTGGTTACCCGGAGCAGTGGCAAACGCTGCAACCGACTTGTGAGTCCGTCCAGCCGGCCACACAGAAACGAACTTTGCAGCTCCGGCAGAGCATACACTGACTTCCGCCGATGTCAACACCATAGGCGCCTCGTACGAACACCGAGTTCGCATGTGGAATAACTAACTCGTCGCCTGCATATAAGTGGACGCATCATCCGGTTCAAGTCCCGCTACCACTCTCCACACTTACAAAACCTCGATCCTTAACATATTCTGCTATGCAAATGTAGCCTGGGTATCTGCTTCACCAAAGTTCTCTCATTCTCTACAAACCCTTGAACGTCACGCATTCCACATTGCTCATACCCGCTACTTGTTCACAAATAAAAAAAAGTTTTAATATCAAAATAATAATTATTTGTGTAAATCAGTGCGTAGCATAGCATTTTTAAAGCTTTCTTCCAATAATCTGAGAAGTGTAGGAGTAATAAACTCTTACAGTTTTCATTAAATGTAAATAGTAATGGCCGGCCACGGTGGCCGAGCGGCTCTAGGCACTTCAGACCAGAACCGCGCGACTGCTACGGTCGCAGATTCGAATCCTGCCTCGGATTAGGTTTAAGTATTTCTAAGTTCTAGGGGACTGATACCTCAGATGTCAAGTCCCATAGCGCTCAGAGCCATTTGAACCAATTTAAATCGTAATTTACACAAGACAGGGTGGTTCAGCTGCCCCTAACATTGGTTTTTAAGCAACCCACAACACCTTCAAATACATACACAAGATTTTTTATTTTCTCCCACACGTCCAAACTATTAGTCCAACATAAAAAATGAACAGGACTTTTTTGGGGGGAAATTTAATATTGTTAAATTTTGCACTGGGATGTGTTTTCGCTAGAGGCTATAGTCTTTCAATTATTCACGAAAAACGTACAAAAGTGGCCTTCAAAACGCGTTTTTCGTGAATAACTTGAAAAGTGCAGACCCCAACGGAAATGTATCCCAGCACAAAATTTAACTGCGTTGAATTACCTACACGAAGGTTGTGTTCATTTATTCTTTAGGACAAATAATTTGCACGTAGTGAACGACAAAATACGAAAATCTTGTGCGTGGTATTTGAAAGCATTGCAGGCTGCATAATACGCAGTGTTAGTGGCAGCTGAAGCACCCTGTGCACCTACAGTTATCATCAATATTTCACTTAGCTCTCCAGTTAGGAACACACGTCTGCAGACTATGGCTTCATCGTCCTTTAAGAAAGGAGGGAAGGGGGGGGTGGGGGGTGGAATGCTTTTTCAGTCGTTTCTGCCAACATTCGAGAGGTCAGTTTTGTTTCTTTTTTTTGCTATTTTTTTTCCTAGTCGAGTGTCATTCCCTTCTACTTTGCATTACTTCCTGTGGTTTCTGGTCCCACTTGTGGGCACATGAACCATGTTGGATTTATCATCGACTACAGTTACGCACAGCCTATGGATGTGCGATTTTTCCAGTGTGAAATGTTCTCTGCTGGCAGAGCAACCACAAGCCCATCCACACGGGCAGGTCTTCACACCAGGTGTTCTGTGTTAAACGCAGTTTATATGTTCTAGAATCCATCGCAACTATCGAGATTTTATTCTCCTGTCTTATTCCGAATGCTGGTGCTCTGCCGTTGCTGCCATTTTCGAGACTTATTTTTCATGGCGATTTATTCTCCGAAAGTTAGCTGAGAAGTATGAAAATCACATACAAATATACGTCCGCAGTTCGTGGGCTAGTGGCTAGCGTTGCTGCCTCTGGATCACGAGGTTGGGGATCTTCTCTGCCCGGGAACTGGGTGTTTGTGTTGTCCTTATTATTTCATCATCATCATCATCATTCGTGGCAGTGGCTAGGTTGGACTGTGTAAAAATTGGAACTTTGTACGGGTGCTGATGACAGTGCAGTTGAGCAGCCCACCAACCGATCATCATCATCATCACATACAAAAGTATAAACGCTTTTGGTGAAAAAATTTTTGGGGCTCATTGGTACCAACGACACAACAGTATACTCTCTCCCTTCTAATCCTGGTATTCTGCCGTTGCATCCCATCAACTCTACTCCTTCGAACTCTTCGTGTCCTCTCTACTCAATTTTAGCAGATTTCCTCTCCAGGATAATGAAATCTCCCATGACAATTTACCCCTCGTACCAGAAATGGCCTACTCCCTATCCCTCAAATGATTGCTGTAACCCAAAAATAACTGATATCCTTTTGATGTACAAGAATTAGTAAGCAACATAACAGAGTGCACCTTTTCTGGGTCAAACAGTACTGCTGTATCGTACATAATGAAACCTTCGGTCTCTTAGTAAGGGTACAATCACAGAAGGAATACCTTTTTATAGTGTGTCCACCATATTCAGGTTTTGAGGTTAAAATATATAAGGAACATACCCAGAGGTAAGAAGAGGAAAGGGGGGGAACTCATGTTAGTTTCACGGTAAAATACTTTGAGATTTCTTTATAAACGGCTCTGGGTGTACTTGCTGTTACTCAGTATCCATTACTTGTTATGACTTTTCCCGACCGATACTGAATTGATGCGTCTATATGTTTGACGGGGCATAATGCGGATTCGGGTGGAGAATAATTTTTCCTAGCGAGCTTTAACCTCTCCATAATGCTATGACCACACTTCAGATTTGGCTCTTCTGTCATTTGCTGCTCGGTCATACTCAATGTGCCAATAGCAAAACTGCGAATTCCCCTAGCTATAATTTTCAAGAATATTTGTAGTTAGCGCAGAATACACGTCTCACAGCAAGATGTTTTCAAGGAGCGGTCATTCATCTGTGAATTACCGACTGGAAAACCACCGAGCCATGGTAACCGAACTATCTGTTGTCTTCCAGATAGGAACACGCTGGTCGATTGGTGTCTGAAGTAGAAACCAGCAGTCATGGACCTGTTAACCTCTTATTTGTAATCGTGGCTTTTACTTCTAACCCACCAAAGAGAGACAGTCACTGGATGAACTGGAATAGGAACGTAGTTGCAAGCTGCAGACATACAATGTGGAAAGCTCTGGAGACGGGAAGCTTGACGTGACTTGGTGGTACCGGACTGCAGACTCGCAGATAGCGGTCAGAGGCGCCCCTGAGGCCATGGCGGACTTCCGCATTCTGCGCGCGGGTCTCTGGTAATGGCGGGCGCTGGGCAGATAGCCATCTGGGCCGGCCGCCGAGCTCGCAAACCACTGTAATTTATGGGAAGCCGCTAAATGCCGGCGGGCGGCGGTGGGCGCTGCCGTCTTCATCCGGCCCTCCAGTTCATAGGGCACCATCACGAGCCACTGAGGAATTAGCTGGCCATTCGAAGCGATTGGCACGCTCATTGGACCAGGGATAACGTTGTTCGGCAACTAAGAATCATCTTTGTCTTTCTTTATCTGGAGCGTTTCTCTCACCATAAGGCACCGCCTGTTATGTTAGTACATCGCAGTTTTCATCTGAATCGGTATGAATGCGGACATAACACGTTTCCGGTGCTGATATCCATTGGTGATAAACGATAGGGTCAAGTGTTTTGGAGAGCGGTCGGGCTAGGGACCATCTGTACACCCAACAGAAGTATCGTCTTAGTGTCACTATCCTGTATTACTGGGTTAGATCATTAATATTACACAGTCCCTCCTGCTTAGGCAAATGGAGCAAATCGGTTGGTTCTTTTTGCATTTTATGTGGTCTGCACTGGGCTTGTTGGGACATTTGGAGACACCATTACCTAATGGACGGTTCCACGGAAAACACCACAAGAAGGTTTTTTTAATACTGTATATTTGCCGTCACCAGCGGACCAAAAATCCAAACGAAGACATCAAGAAGGCTATGCACAGAAAAAGGCTAAAATTTTTACGATATGTTCCTAAGCTCCCATGTCGGAACAGTCTCGAAAATTTTCTTCACATCTTTATCTGCTTCCGAGACAAAAATGGTTCAAATGGCTCTGAGCACTATGTGACTTAACTTCTGAGGTCATAAGTCGCCTAGAAGTAATTAAACCTAACTAACCTAAGGACATCACACACATCCATGCCCGGGCAGGATTCGAACCTGCGACCGTAGCGGTCGCTCGGTTCCAGGCTGTAGCGCCTAGAACCACACGGCCACTCCGGACGGCGTTTCCGAGACACAGAGTTTCGAAGATACCCTACTTGTACGCGTAAAAGCCAGTGTGAGGCGAAAACATGGTTTATTGATTGACGTAGCACGAGATATACGCTGTAAAGTGTCTCCATTATCATCTGAGAACCCCATGTTGTAACACTGAAGCACAAGCAAAATTTTTTTGTTCGTAAATTCCGGTCCGAGATGTGGAATTACTTCCTCGTTATTTCAGTTTCATTTTAGCAAACTAGCTAATTTTTACTGACCAATACGTTTGTTTTCATATGAGTTACCCTGCCCTGCTGAAGCAGCGAAAATAAGGCAACCAGCGGAAAAATGCTCCTATCACAGCACAAAAAATGCGAATACGTTCCTGTTTATCTAAAAGACTTTGACTGAGAAGTGAGATACCAGCCGCCTCATTTCTACCTTAAACACCATCTACAAAAGTTTTGGATTACTAACATATTCATGCGTTTTTTATGTCGAGAGAGAAGTAGACAGTTGCATTGTCAAAGAGATGGAGAAGTAATAAATACTGGAAGATAATAGAAGTGGCTATGTTACCAAACAGCGAAGGAGACAGTGGCAGTGTGAGAGAAAGACATGGACACAGTGGCAGTGGAATACAATTGATACTAGCAGAACAGTAGTAGGAGAAGAGTGAAAGAGACAGTGCCATGGAGGAGGAATAAAGAGAAAGAAAAGGTGGAATGGCAAGGAAGAGAGAGACAGTGACAGTGAGAAGAGACAGCATCGTAGGAAAGAAAGAAAAAGATATTAGAAGTAAGAGAGAGCAAGAGGGAGACAGTGAAGGGAGCGTATGGAAGTATGATAGAACTAGCGAGACTATGACTGTGATACAGGAGACAAGACAGGGAGACGCACAGAAATAACAACAGTGAGTGGGTTTAGTCAGTGAATGAGAAGGGGCGATTGGGAGTGGACGGGTATGAGCGACTTACAGCGATGGACTAGTGGGTATGAGTGAGTTACAGTTAGGTTCGCATGTGTTCGCATGCCAAAATTTGTGCGAAAATTTTTAAAGGTGCCGAGGGAGGTAAAAAATGTTCAAATGTGTGTGAATTCCTAAGGGACCAAACTGCTGAAGTCATCGGTCCCTAGACCTACCCACTACTTAAACTACCTTAAACCAACGTATGCTAAGAACAACACACACAACCATGCCCGAGTGAGGACTCCGGCGGCAGGAGCCCCACAATCCGTGACATGACGCCTCAGACTGCAAGCCCACTCCGCCGGGCGACGAGGGAGGTAGAATGCAGCTGGTACCTCTCTTTTCAGTCAGTCTTTAAATAAATAGGAACATTTACGAACTTCCAGCATGCTGGAGTAGCTGTGGGTCAACAACTTCTGTTAATCAGCACAACAAAAACTATGGATTGGTTTCGTTGTACCAAAGTGGAACATATTTGCATTTTTGTGCTCCCATAGGAACATTCTTCCTATAGTAACAATATCCTCAAATATTCTGTCCTATTCCATCGAGCTATAGGGGTTCGGGTTCTTTAGTGTGTAGGCGAGAACAATTACGTTCAGACTGGAGTCAGTTTATTTATTTAGAGCTACTAAACAATACTCGTGCGCACATCTGGCGGGCGTGGGACTCAACGGCTCTCGGTTCACGATGCGCAGCCATGAGGAAGCTGGCAGATGCTGCGCCCAATGCGACCCAGTAGTGTGGGGCCAAGTACTGTACTCCAGGGCGGAAATGCGGGGCTGTGACAGTTGCTGCTGCGGCAGTCTGACCCTGCTAGGTCTTAAGTAAGGCAGGCTGGCAGTCTGCCGTGGCGAGAGTCGGCTGTGCTGACATCTGGCAGTGAAACTTGGTCTAGCGTCTGGCTGGCTGGTGGCATCTGGCATCGGTGGATGCCCAGTCGATCAGCGGCTGAGAGGGCTTTAGTCTGACACTCACCCCGTCGGTGTTGCGTCTGGACTACCAAATGTAGGATGGCAAATGGAGTTAGGTGCTCCAGCAGATGGTGGGTGGCTTGGTTCAAATGGCTCTGAGCACTATGGGACTTAACTGCTGAGGTCATCAGTCCCCTAGAACTTAGAACTATTTAAACCTAACTAACCTAAGGACGTCACTCACATCCATGCCCAAGGCAAGATTCGAACCTGCGGCCGTAGCGGTCGCGCGGTTCCAGACTGCAGCGCCTAGAACCGCTCAGCAGATGGTGGGTGGGCGGCGATGGCCCCACGTTAGTAGCCCGCTCTACAATGGCCCCCGATTCAATGCCACTTGCCGGCTGCACGGCCAGGGAGGGTTTGTTGGTGAGCAGACGTCCCATGTGTCACGTGTTCCACCTGCACAATGCCGCAGAAGAGTCCCGGTTTCCGGTAATACTGTTGATCATTGACCTATCGATCGTGTCAGTGTATTACCGAATGGGCGTGGTTGTGAAATGCTGGGCCAGCTTATTACGGCAAGCACTGTGGTTACGGTCTCGCGCCCTGCAGCATTTCCGCACCGCAACTGAGTATTCTGCGAAGGAATAATGACTGACTACATACATTTGTACACTCTCCAAACTATCTCATTTTATTCTCATGAATCCTACGCGCGATATAAGGCAGTGGCAGCAGAACTGTCGTACGCTCTTCGTCGAATAACTCTGAACCTTATAAAGAAGCTTTTCATCATAATAACGCTACAACACAAATGGAAGAAAACTTCCACCTCCATAAAGTCATTGCTGAAAACAAGCATGTGATAAATGCGCAAACACACTTCAGTACAGACTCCCTACTACACTTAATAAAAGAAATGATAAGGTAAAAATAATCCCTCTTGCACATGCAGCCACACTAAAACAAATACATAGCTACCTCTCTCTCTCTCTCTCTCTCTCTCTCTCTCTCTCTCTCCCCCATTTCACACACACAAAGTTACAGGAAAAGTGTACCAAAACAAATGCCATCACACACACACACACACACACACACACACACACACACACACACACACACACACACACAAAGAAGAGAGAGAGAGAGAGAGAGAGAGAGAGAGAGAGAGAGAGAGAGAGAGAGGATGAGGGAGAGAGAGAGATCATAAAACCGAAAGTCGGCTTAATATTCGATCTTTGGCAATAACACCCAACAATTGGTAACACAAAGCAAAACATAGCATCAAAAGAAGTGTTTAGTTCCTAGTGCTGTGAAGTGTGGAAAATAAAAACCAAAATGACAATTATAAGAAGAAAAAGAGCGCCAAAATGGCACAAAAACACAAAATGTAGAAAATCATCCACGAAACCCGTAAGAAGAATTTAAAAAGTACTACGCCACAGAGAAGCCAACCACCAGAACTGTTTCTAACCCATATATACAGCAATAAACGAAAAGCATTACTCTGTTTTTGTTCTACTGAATTCCTTTTATTGTGTTAACAGGTTTTCGGCTTACAAGGGTATCTTCCGACATTTACTGATTATTGTCAGTTATATATACAGTGTCCCAAAATGTCAACTAAATAGTAAAAATATGTACATATTCCAGAATAAAGGCGAAACGCGTATGGCACGAGAATTGTGTTTCGTTCAATTGTAGTTAGCCGATTCACAAGTAAAAAAGTTGAAAATGCTATTTTCACCCTAACTTTCTGGGAAGGTGAGATAAAAGCAGCGCTCCTATTCTTCACGCCATGGAATCACTGTATTTGGGCACCGCTGTGAGAGTAAATGACTACACGGCACCAAGATAAGGAGAATCTAGCCACTACCACCACCCGATATTTCGCTCATCTTGGTGCCATCATCGACTTTTGTCCGGCAATTACTCATTAATGATGGAACTTATTCATATCAATGACAATCCGTAAATCCAAATGTGCGTGAGAAGTACTTCACTTACTAACATTTCAGAGTGTTCCTGATTTCCATACGTTACCAGTAAATAAGATGAGAATTATCACTAACTAAACAAGATATTAAGGACAAGCATAATGCAATTAAAATTTGCCCGCTCCTTGTCTCTCATTACCACTTTGTTGTTATCTGAACATTACTCTCAACTTCGTGGTGCATTAAAAAACTTTTTAAAAGTAATCAGAATCAGAACGAATGCGTCAGCCCAATTGCAAACGTCATCAAAGCACTAGAAAAAAAAACACACACACACACACACACACACACACACACACACACACACACACACACACACACAAAGAAACACACCTATGCACCTGGCTATGAATTAATGGCAATGTAAGTTTCTTAGCAGAAAGAGGCTGGCTTGGAAAAATCTCAAGAGAATCATGTCTTACCAACCCAGAAGTCACGAAACAAGTGTGTCGTACAATTGAGGTGTCATCGTCGTAGCGAACCCGACTGAGAAGCGTCCGATCAAGACCCCTAGATCCTCCTCGTCACGGCTCGTTACTTATAATTCAATTTTGAGAAACCTTTCAAGAGTTCAGACTCCACACTGGAAGAAGTCAAACAAGTAATCTGAAATATGACAAACAAGAAGAAACTCTGAGGAAGATATTAGAATCAAAATACGAAAATAGGATTTGGGTGCAAAAAAATAAAGGAAATCTTTCAAGTTACAGAAAAAATATTATTTTCAATCAGAAAATGGCGATTACGGGATTATGGACATTTGCATAGCATTACTAAAAACAGAAACAAACGAATTCTGAACTTTGCTTTATCGATGAAAAGCGAAACGACTGCCAAACAGAAATTCATGACGACTTAAAGCAAAGTGGTATACACAATTTACTATTTCAGATTTGCTGATAAGCTCTCTCGGCATGCCGCAGGGTGGACTGAAGAATGGAAAAAAAACGACAAACAACTTGTGAAGAGATTAGAGGAAACAGAAGAAAAGTGTTACACAAGATCAAACGTGTTCCTCTGTCTGGCACAGCGAATAAAAGAACTTGGCCTACTTCCGCGTGTATCGAATAACCTCTTTCGTCAAGCTTTATATTTTGGGTCAGGTGTTTAGTTATTGCTACAGAAAAATGTTGAAGGTTAGATGGGTCGTTTAGATAACTAATGAAGTACTGGATCGAGTTGGAGAGAAAAATATCTATGGCACAACTTGAGTAAATAAAGAGATCGATTATTAGGACACATCATCAGGGTTCGTCCGTTTAGAAATGGGAGAAAGTTTGGGTGATAAGAATTCCAGAGGGAGTCCGAGGCTTGAATACAATAAGCAGGCTACGATGGATGTCGGTCGCAGTGGTTATCCAGAGATGAAGAGGCCTGCACAAGATAAAGTAGCATGTAGAGCTGAATCCAACAAGTCTCCGGACTGAAGACTGCAACACATTAATTCTAAGAGACCAAAAATATCTGCAGTGCTAGCTAGCTTCTTATTCGCTCAATCACAAGGCACTTGAAAGCGTTCCAGACTTATTCCCACTCCTCTGGAAGTTACAAAGCCTTACAAGAACTGTACCCAACGCACCTGTCGAAAGATCTTTCATCTTCCTGTGAGGCAGACAGTCATTCATTACTGCTAAGCTTTTCCTCGTCACCAATGAAACTCGAATAAAACCACTCTTTCCTCGCAATGTCCCACCATTATTTTGTGTTCCATTTACATAATTATGTTCCGTCACATCTTTCAGTATAGAGCACTCACATTGCGGACACTCACATTGCGAACCTTGCATATCTTCGGGGCGAGCTCCGACCTTTATAATTCCATCAGCATAAATCATGTCTACATTCCCAGCTTGTCATCGCCTTCTGTAATAACACACATCCAGAGACGGACGCGGTCACATTAGATATTCCAACAAAACGAGTCAGCTCTCCGTAGCGTACATTACTAGACGGCGCCGAGGTACGCCACCTTTATCATCCAAACCCATTACGTTGGAGTTGGGGCTAAGACCTACAGATTAGTATTGCCCGCCGTGGAACTTTACCGTACTTCTCTCTTCACTGTCACAATCATATGTATATGCATACGAGCGATTATTTGTGTCATTTACATCTGAAACCACATCTCACACGTAGGCAGAGATGTGTTCTTCTCAGAACACTCGGGGCATTTGCAACTTCACAGGCAGAATCATGTTTGCGAATTAGGGATTATCATGCTGTAGATGTATCTGTTAGGTAGATTGCATTCCAGAAATAAAATTCTGGGAAGTGTGCAATTTCTCTTCATCTCCATTTGCTGTTAAAACGGATGTGCTGTCAACTTTCCAGAACAGTACGTAATGCGAAAACTGGTATTCCATGGCATCTGTCATTAAAGACACGCACTATGACGCACATTTAGGATGCGACTGTAGCTTTCTTTCGTTGGCCCACATCGCATTACACACTTAAAGTTGTGAGTCATGCCGTAGCACACGTTATGAAACAGATGTAGGATTTGGAATGTAGTGTTAGATGCGCATTGTGTTTCTTGAGTTAGGAGAAGGAAAACAAATTAAAGCAGTTATTGCAATGTAGTTTACCTTTTGCTATTTATGTACATGTGTCCCAGTAACGGACGTCATATGCAGGTTCATTAGCGGTGTACTTCAGACAGCTTTTTAAAGCAATTGTGTTCTGTGCATTTCAGAAAACAGACAAAGTTGGATACTCTACCGCCACAAAATTCTTTAATTTGAACGTTTTATTGCCAGCGGAAGCTGATGACGGGTCTGAAGAGAAAAACGATGTTTCCAAAAGTTAAAAAAATGGATGACTAAATTTAACATCACCAGGCGCAATTATAGATGAAGTGCACAATATGGACTTGAGCGATTCCTCGATTAAGTTTGCATGAAGATGCTGATGCAGTATGTAAAACAAGAAAGAGCACAATGCCTTTTTTTTACATGAATGACTATCTATCAAAAGAGCTGCGAAGGCTGTACAGTATTCAGGCTGATTCAGCTGCCCTACCGGCCGTTTTATGCAACCCGTCTTCCTTTATCTAGCGTTCAAAAAATTCACGCTAGTTTTTCATATTATCTTACTCGATATGCGCAAACAGCTTGAGAAAATGACCAAGACCTTTTTGTAGGAAATTTAATACAGTTAAAATTTGTACTGAGCCCGTTCTCGCTAGAGGCCGTGGTCTTCCAGTTATTCCAAAAAAACGTACAAAGGTGACCTTCAAACGCAACCCCACTCCCACACTCATCCCCCACCGGTCAGGACTTCTAGCGTGTTGTTTAAGGTTCTCCGTCCTACCACTGCACAAAAATTTGCAACTGCACGAATTTTTCCAACTTTTATAGTCGTCACTGACTGGCATTATTACGCCACCGGCTTAGTCGAACACTTACAAGTTGTAAAACTGACGTTTGGTAAATTTTACCTAACAATTTTGTGAATTTTAAGAGCACAAAATAAACAATTTCATATTTGTATTCGTCAGACCTTCTGACTACGCAACTACTGTGCTTGTGAGGGCTAAGTTTGGGTGTAATTGTTAACAAAATTAGTTTTTGAGTTGTTTTTGCAAAACCACCGTTTATCTTTCATTACCCTCACTGGCACGTTTCAATTAGTGATATTAACAAAATCACGATATAGGGAATGATTCGTGTAGTGAGATATTTTTGTACAGCCGTAGGAGGGAGTGCCACGAACAACATACTATCCTGAGTGTGGGAGTGTGGGTGCGTTTGAAGGTCACTTTTGTAAGTTTTTATTGAATAACTCGCAAACCTTGGCCTCCAGCGAAAACCTGTCCCAGTACAAAATTTAACTACATTACATTTTCTGAAAAAGGTCATGTTAATTTTTTCTGTAGGACGAACACTTTGAGCGTACGAATGAGAGAATACTTAAGTCTCGAGCGTCGTTTTCAAAGACCGTATATAGAATTATGGACTGCTTAAAACGCCATCGTTAGGAACATATTGTATATTCTTAGCTTGGCCCTTTAATGCTCTTCCATGTAGAACCTCTCGTTAGCTTTGTTGCTCTTGTTCTTTCTACATTCTGTTTCTATGGGTCTGTCGTTGTCCTACCATTGATGCGTTTCTTAATTTCAGACTATTTTCTTTATGGGGGAAGTCTCCGCCAGTATGCTTGTTTCTAGCGGCTGATGAACTGAGGGGTGGCGCCGGACTTGATTTGGGTCGTCGGCCCGAGTCTTTTGAAGCCTTGTAGCAGGTTGAAGGCATCACAGTGGCCGCAGTTAGAGTATGTGGGGATGGATCGAGGAGTCGGTTGTTGGACGGCCAACGAGTACGAAACCTATTGGAAAGCTGGTGCGTCGAGCAGCCGCGCCTTTGAATCCCGTAACGGTCGATGCGGGTCATGACACGACAGAACAGGAGGGCGACTGGTGAGTTCTTCAGACACAGGACGGTGATTCCGGAGTGTAGGCGGATAGAGGCTTCCGCAGTACAAGAGGAGCACCAACCGTGTGCTTTGAGGACCGACAGTGGTGCTGATCAGTGCCGTATGCGGTGTACAGTGCAGGGTGCCCGCAGTGTGCAGTGGGGGTACCAATCCTGCCAGTCACACTTCTGGCGGGAGCACTGTGTGCACAGTGTTGTGTGCTGTGGTTTAATGTGTTTGGCTCCATGTTGGACACGCGTTTGCTGTCTCGAAACGGGAGCTCTGTAAATCGGGTTTGTAATCGTTACATTGCGAGCATAGCCAAGATTGCATGTACATTTGTACAGAGTATTGCAATCGCTTATTTTGCGTAGGTAGTATTTCAACTGGTTGCTTGTTGTGTTGCTAGTTGTGAGTAGTTCATGGAAGGAGTGCTCAGCATACCTAGGTTTTCAAAAATGGTTCAATGGCTCTGAGCACTGTGGGACTTAACTTCTGAGGTCATCAGACCCCTAGAACTTAGAACTACTTAAACCTAACTCACCTAAGGACATCACACACATCCATGCCCGACCTTAGCTTTTACTTTTATTGTAAACATATGAATGTCAAATCATGAAGTGTGAGGACTGGTATTCTAATTTTATTGAAGTATTAAGTTGGTTTTGACTGAAGGCTGCTTTCCATTTTGTACTTATTATATTTTTGGGCCAAAAGATGACTATGGTGAAATATTTGTGTTCTTGTTATTGTCCCCAATTCTTCTGCTGCTGGAATGGTATTAATTTCAAATTGATATATTATTCTGCCCAGTACTTCAGGACCTGTAACTTGGCCATATATTTGAATTCATCTTGGGTAATAATAAACCACTTCAGCTGTATTTATTCTTCTATTTTTACTTCATTACGGCAGTCGGACCCGCATTTTCAGGTGAACATACAACTAAATCATTAGAGTTAAGAAACTCGGAATTTGGTACCCAACATTCGTTGTCCGTCAAAATAAAACCCGGTAAAAGGCGGTGTGTCATTGAATAAACCAGCCGCATCAGTGAATTCCAATCAAGTATGGTGTATGAGACCTAAACGGATTATCACAGTGATCCACTGGTAACGTGAAAATATGTGGAAGCCTATTAAGACCTAATTTTCGACTACCAGTGGTTCCCTACGGCACAGTCTGTTTAGGCCCCATCCACCGCAGTGGATTGGAATCCGCACATCCGGCTGTTATATCCAATGACATACCGTCCTTTAGCGACGGTTTATTTTGACGGGCAACGGATGTTAGGTACATAGTCCCGATCTTGTTAGCTCTAACGTTTTAGTTATATATTCAACTGAAGATGTGGCTCTTAGTGCCACAAAAGCGATTGTTGTTCTTGTGGTCTTCAGTCCTGAGACTAGTTTGATGCAACTTTCCATGCTTCTCTATCCTGTGCAAGCTTCTTCATCTCTCAGTACCTACTGCAACCTACATCCTTCCGAATCTGCTGAGTGTATTCAGCTCTTGGTCTCCCTCTACGATTTTTACCCTCCACGCTGCCCTCCAATGCTAAATTTGTCATCTCTTGATGCTTTAGAACACGTCCTACCAACCGACCCCTCCTTCTTGTCAAGTTGTGCCACAAACTCCGCTTCCCCCCAATTCTATTCAATACCTCTTAATTAGTTATATGATCTACCCATCTAATCTTCAGCATTCTTCGAAAGCTTCTATTCTCTTCTTGTCCAAACTATTTATCGTCCGTGTTTTACTTCCATACATGGCTACACTGCATACAAATACTTTCAGGAACGAGTTCCTGACACTTAAATCTATACTCGATGTTAACACATTTCTCTTCTCCAGAAACGCTTTCCTTGCCATTGCCAGTCTACATTTTATATCCTCTCTACATCGCCCATCATCAGTAATTTTGCTCCCCAAATAGCAAAACTCCTTTACTACATTAAGTGTCTCATTTCCTAATCTAATTCCCTCAGCATCACCCGACTTAATTCGACTACATTCAGTTATCCCCGTTTTTCTTCTGTTGATGTTCATCTTATATCTTCCTTTCAAAACATTGTCCATTCCGTTCAACTGCTCTTCCAGTCGTTTGCTGTCTCGGTAAAGGACTAAAAATACCTGAAGTGGCCTATTAATACGCGAAATGATTAATCTTAACTGTGGTTGCCCTATCTACAAGGTTGCCTATTTGGATAGAGTTTCAAATGACTCTGAGCACTATGGGACTTAACATATGTGGTCATCAGTCCCCTACAACTTAGAACTACTTAGACCTAACTAACCTAAGAACATCACACACATCCATGCCCGAGGCAGGATTCGAACCTGCGACCGTAGCGGTCACGCGATTCCAGACTGAAGCTCCTAGAACAGTACGGCCACACCGGCCGGCTGGATAGAGTTTGTGAAACTGCAGTTCTGTTTATTGAAGAAGAATACATTTTATTCAATAAATATTGTTTGTCAAAGTAAGCCCAGGTGTACTAAACCGCCAACCCCGACCCACTCCACCCAAATCCTACGCCACCTTTCTCTTAACGCTTCAAATCCTGCAGACATCGCTGGCGATACGACACCGTCCCGTCAAAGCACTGCTTCGCTCGATCACGGCTGAGATTTATCGTATCAAGATAGAAAACAAAAAGAAACAAAAAATTCTAAACAAACAAAAACTTGAAATTTCCTGACAGATTAAAACTGTGTGCCTGACCGAGACTTGAACTCGGGACCTTTGCCTTTTGCAGACAAGTGCTCTACTGACGGAGTTAAAGCTGTGAGGACGGGTCGTGAGTCGTGCTTGGGTAGCTCAGTTGGTAGAGCACTTGCCCGTGAAAGGTATAGGTCCCGAGTTCGAGTCTCGGTCCGGCTCACAGTTTTAATCTGCCAGGAAGTTTCATATCAGCGCACACTCCGCTGCAGAGTGAAAATCTCATTCTGCAAAAAAGAACGTTCTTCGACATTAGACGGCCAAGACGGAGAGAAGCAACCCGTAACAGCACATGATGAGAAGACGAGGGAGGATAGCGCCGACATGAAACGGTAGCTATGACTGGCGCTAGCACTTATAGCTGTGGGTCGCAGCTCGCGTGGAAAATGAATGGTGTGAATGGCGGCGCCTCGGGTGGGAGAAGCCGTTCGCGACGGCAGATGCCGGGACCCGGAAGCCGGCCGGCGCCCCGCAGCGCACGGCGGCCCGCCTGCAGGGGCCAGGAATGCGGGCCACTTGCCGCCGCCTGCGACTTTCTCCGGGCGCGGTGGCGCTGGCGGTCGCGCACGCACGCAGCTGCCGCTAGGCCAGGCCAGGGGCGCGCAGGCACCGGGAGGGCCGCACTGCACACGGTGGTTCAGCTGCCCCTACCGATGTCGTTTCATCCAACCCACAATGTTATATCCGGCCTTCAAAAACCATGTGCGAGATTTTCATATTGTCTCGCTCTTTAAGCGCAAACTATTAGTCCTATAGAGAAAATGATACCAGGCCAGGGGCGCGCAGGCGTATACGCTAACACCGGGAGGGCTGCACTGTACACGGTGATTCAGCTGCCCCTACCGATGTCGTTTTATGCAACCCGCAATGTTACACCCGGTCTTCAAAAACCATGTGCGAGATATTCATATTCTCTCGCTCGTTACGCGCAAACCATTAGTCCTATGGAGAAAATGAACAGGATCTTTTTTTGTAGGAAATTTAATATACTTAAATTTTGTACTGGGATACGTTTCCGCTGCATGTCACGGTTTGCGAGCTATTCAAGAGAAACTTACAAAACCGACCCCACCCATGACGCTCAACAGTGAGGATTTCTAGTATGTTGTTCATGGTACCCCCTCTTACCACTGTACAAAAATTCCCGCTTACAAGAACTGTTCTCGATATTCGACCTTCTTAGTCCTCATTCATTAGGCTATTACATCACCAGTAAAGTCGGCCATTTGGTTAACATTATTAACTTAAACGTGCCTGTGAGGGTAATGAAAGAAAAACGACATTCGTAAACGTTACACAGAAATTAATCACGTTGATAATTCAGTCCAAACTTAACCCTTAAAAGCACAGTAGTTGCGTAGTCAGGAGGCCTGACGAATACAAAGATGTAATTGTTTATTTTATGCTCTTAAAATTCAATAAATTGTTAGGTGAAATTTACCAAACGTCAGTTTTACAATTTGTAACAGCTTGACTAGGCCAGTGGCGTAATAAGACCAATCAATGAATATCAAAGAAGGTGGAATGTGAGAAATAATTTGTGCAGTCGCAAATTTTTGTACAGTGGTAGGAGGGAATGCCATGAACAACAGACGAGAAATCCTGATGGGTAGGGGTGCATTTTAAGGTCACTTTTGTACTTTTTCTACAAGGTATTAAAATTCATGGAGACGAAGTAAAAACTTTGAGGTTCGCCGATGACATTGTAATTCTGTCAGAGACGGCAAAGGACTTGGAAGAGCAGTTGAACGGAATGGACAGTGTCTTGAAAGGAGGATATAAGATGAACATCAACAAAAGCAAAACGAGGATAATGGAATGTAGTCAAATTAAATCGGGTGATGCTGAGGGAATTAGATTAGGAAATGAGACACTTAAAGTAGTAAAGGAGTTTTGCTATTTAGGAAGTAAAATAACTGATGATGGTCGATGTAGAGAGGATATAAAATGTAGACTGGCAATGGCAAGGAAAGCGTTTCTGAAGAAGAGAAATTTGTTAACATCGAATATAGATTTATGTATCAGGAAGTCGGTTCTGAAAGTATTTGTTTGGAGTGTAGCCATGTATGGAAGTGAAACATGGACGATTACTAGTTTGGACAAGAAGAGAATAGAAGCTTTCGAAATGTGGTGCTACAGAAGAATACTGAAGATAAGGTGGATAGATCACGTAACTAATGAGGTGGTGTTGAATAGGATTGGGGAGAAGAGAGGTTTTTGGCACAACTTGACTAGAAGAAGGGATCGGATGGTAGGACGTGTCCTGAGGCATCAAGGGATCACAAATTTAGCATTGGAGGGCAGCGTGGAGGGTAAAAATCGTAGAGGGAGACCGAGAGATGAGTACACTAAGCAGATTCAAAAGGATGTAGGTTGCAGTAGGTACTGGGAGATGAAGCAGCTTGCACAGGATAGAGTAGCATGGAGAGGTGCATCAAACCAGTCTCAGGACTGAAGACAACAACAACAACAACAACAACAACAATTCGATAACCTTTGCTTCCTATTATAAAGGTTTAAAATAGTTTGCGAGCGAGAGAATACGAAAATCTCGCATCGTTTAAGGCCACATATAACACTGCGGGTTGCATAAAGCGACATCGGTAGAGGCAATTGAACCGCTCTGTATATCTGTCTCGGGATGCGTGTAGCCCTTGGTCTTGGGCCTATATTACACCATCAAAGTTATTTGCTCAAAAATCTTAGTCAAAAATATCGTTCACTTTCTATGACCAAAGTAATTCACAAGAGCCATCACACCATCGTTAAATTTTTCGACATACTTGATCGAGAATGGATGCCGAACTGTTAATCGTTTGAGCAGCAGAATTTAATGCAATGTAGCCGGCGACGGCATTCCTCAAGAACAAAGAGGAACTAAAACGAGTGTGGGTCAAACCATGGATAGCGAGAAGACAAGTTCAAAACATTCACCAGAATTTTGCTGTGTGAGCTACAGTGCGAGGATGTAAAGTACGAAAATTATTTGAGTACGGACGAACAAAGGTCCCGATTTGTTCTAATGACAGTAGGTACTCATATTTTCAAGAAAGCTACTTTTTCAAGAAATGCGATTTCTGCAAAAGATCGCCTCATTCTTAAGTTAAGATTTTTAGCAATTGGACAAAGCCGTTCCACCTTTCAATATATTACTCGCATCCCACAGCGCAGGATTTCACTTACTGTTTCAGAACGATGTGAAGTAACATTTAAAATCACTTCAGCGTGAATTTATGAAGGTTAACTTATTTACAGTAATAAATAAACATTTATTTCACTTATATACAGCTTATTAATAAAACTTGGATTACCGCCACAAATAATGAACCCTTAATTCATTAAGGTTCTTCCTCTCGTCACTTACGTTGCACTACTTCGACTACAGTTTCTGGCCGCAGTTATTTCCTTGTGAGAGTCTAACAGCTTATTGCTGTTTTTATAATCAATGTCTTTTGTGTTATGAAGAATTTCGCATCCCTTATACCTAAAAATTATCACTGTGGCGATAGCCACACAACGTGTAAATCCTCCGGCATCATTTTACTCGTTAGAGGCAAGCGAAGCAAGTAAAACAGGTAGACGATATGGTGAACTTTGATTAAAGCTAGGACCATGTTCCAGCTCTGATCAAAGCTGTCTTTGATAAAAGCTTACATAACGCACTGTCTAAGAATTGACACAGCATAGACCTAATAAAAATAACTAGGACGCTCACTGGCGCTGGTGTATCGTTCCCGCACTGAAGCTGCCATTTGCAGGACAAGCTGTGTTTGTACTTAGTAAATGACGTCAAGTAACTGATAAAACGTTGCATACACAATAACTTAAGAGATACCAATAACATTTACAAGAACGTTGTATCCCTATTAGAAACAACTGTGAAAATGAAATGGCTAATTCAGTTGTATTGGAGATCAAAATTATTCAAGTCGAAGCTAGTTGAAGGAAAAATACGATAACATTGTGGAAACGGTGGTAGATAAAATTTTGCTATACGACGAAAAATTAAAGATTGAAAATTACGTGCGAAAGATAGACGCAGAAGATGTGCCAGGAAATACTAAACAAAAAGCGAAAGAGAAAAACATGGTGAATGATAAAATCATACCATTATCTGCTACTTCGTAAGTTTCATACAGTTATATGTAATCGATACATGCGACAAGTATTAGTACCTGTAAGAAACGAAACCTACATTTTTAGACATACCGTATACTACTTCCCACCATTTAATACAGATCTAATACTGATATCTAGAGAACGACATTAATTTGAGACATACTTAATTACTCAGTATAAATTGAGAAGTAAACATCCTTTTATTTTGTTATTCAGTTTTCTGTCATCGATTCTCGTACCCTTCAGGTCACAAGGCCAGTATTTACATTCGTCCCTGCAAATGTCGGCTTCAGTTCGGCAACAGTCACATCTTCGCTAACATCCTTTTATTTTGTTATTCAGTTTTCTGTCATCGATTCTCGTACCCTTCAGGTCACAAGGCCAGTATTTACATTCGTCCCTGCAAATGTCGGCTTCAGTTCGGCAACAGTCACATCTTCGCTAAAGGAATGATAGGGTCTCGGACCAAAGTGCTTCGATCGAAGATGTTTCTCATATAAATTGAACAGTGTAGTATATGCATTTCCTACACCTACAGACAGGATGGGTCAGACTGTGACTTGCCGATAACAGTGATTTTTGTGAATTGTACTTTCGGGTAACTGTGATTTTTAGTTGCAGTTTGTAACGACTTGGAAACGCTGTTCACGAATTCAAAAGTTGTATCCTTCCACACTCTACACTGATGTTAAAATGCGATTTCTGTGACTTCTGCGATTTATCGCCGTAAATATTACATTGGCACTGGAAACCATAGCTGATAACTGATATTTCTGGCCAAGTGAACTGTTTCATTGACACGGAGGTGATATTTTCCCTCCTATAAAGTGTGCAAATTGGGTACTTCAGCAGTCTATCATTGAAGTAGTATGCAATTTAAAAGTAGTGACAAATAAATATGAAATACATTGTGACTGAATAATGAAAAGTCCATTCCCTCCTTGTCAAAGCCGTTTCATACACCTAAATTTTTATAAAGAATTTTATATTCCACGGTCGCTGCACAGAAAGGAAACCTTATGGATCCCAACATTCAAAATCTAAATTTTTCTCCCAAGTAGTTGTTGATAAAGACTTGATTACGTGTTTTACGGCTGATGATAAGCAAGTGAAAAGAGTGGGAAGTACAAATTTTCCATAAAAAATTGACTTCAAGACTAGTTTGAGTGCAGCATTTGAAGTACGCACACAAAAGTTTACCTGTCTATCGTAGCGCTATAAAAAATCGTAAGTTACGTAGTAGAACCCCTTGCATTTTTTTCGTAGTTTATGTACGGTATATGAGTATAAAATACATCAAGCTACTATCGTCGAAGCCTTGCCTGTTATCTAACATTCGTTTTCTGAATTTACGTTGCAGTTTTAGTTTGGAAGATGGAAAATGTGCGAAGTGCATTTAAATATGGCACGAACATAAATAAGCTGCGCTGTAGGTCAGTCTGTTACAGCAACCTTTATTCGGCATTTACATTCCTTGGCTTCACCGAATCTCAATCGGTACACTACACAACCAAGATTTCAGGAGGAGGGGGGGGGGGGGGGGGAGGGAGTAGTATCATACTCTAACCAAACATATGAGTGCTGCTGCCGATAAAACAGTAAGGGTAAAATTTTTCTCAGCCGATTGCTTCTTAGTTCATTTCTTCGACCATAGTTAGGCTATACATCCATAGCGTCACGCACAAGTCAGAGGATCTTAGAACGAAGCCCGAGCGCCTGTCAACACATGGCACACGTCGTCGAATGTTAAATGCTGCTTTCGTTGCTACTTTCGACCTCTAGCTGCGACCTGTTACTGAAATCGCAACCACACTCTACAGCATGACGCAAGTTCTTAGTACGAACTTCGGAAAGCAGACGGCATGCGACGATGAATATGAAATGCTACTTTTAGGTACTGCTCGTGACGTCTAGTTGTGACGGAAATCGCAGCCAGGCACTGTAAGGCTGTTATTGTGAAAACTGTGTCTTGTCAACCTCTGTGATCTGCAAAAGCTGCTCGATAGCTTGCCCATCCCTCATCTACGTCCAATCTCTGCAAGCCAGGTGTATAGTCGGGGGTTCTTTTTATTGCGCTACGTATTAGGTCCTATTAATTCGGTGGTCTCTTTACGAACCATGGACCTTGTCGCGGTGGGGTGGCTTGGGTGCCTCAACAGTACTGATGGCCGTGCACTGGGTGTAACCGTATAAGAATTGTATCTGTGGACAGGCCAGGCAAACATGTGGTTCCCGAAGAGTGACAGTACCTTTTCAATACTTGCGTGGGCCTCGGCGACAGCCTAATTTAGCCTTGTAACATTAGCCATCATGGAGTTGTATGTTGGTATTGCGAATATCATGAATGAGAGACCTCGTGTCATACGTAGACCTTTCGTACCATAATATTGGCACAACTGGGCAACCTAAAGACGTTCTAAGGGAATGAAACCGGTCGTGACACAATAAATGTGTATAATTACAACTGTGGGGTTCTCCCTAATCACAAATATTATCAGTCAGCTGTGGAACGCTTTGAGGTGGTAGGTGTCAATGCAACTTTTGAACCGTTGCAACATAATGAATAATTTAATACACTGTCTGAGCAAATTTTTGAAGAAAAATTTGTCCTTGTTAAATACTACGAGGAACATTCTAAGGTAGGCAAGGATGAGTCAGTGTGGCAAAAAAAGAAAGAACTTCACGTAGCTGTTTGTCATCATATTCGTATATGTACCTTCAAAAAATGGTTCAAATGGCTATGAGCGCTATGGGACTTAACTTCTGAGGTCATCAGTCCCCTAGAACTTAGAACTACTTAAACCTAACTAACCTAACACACATCCATGCCCGAGGCAGGATTCGAACCAGCGATCGTACCTGTCGCGATGCTCCAGACTTTAGCGCCTAGAACCGCTCGGCCACTCCAGCCGGCTATGTAACTTCAATTACAGTTCAGTTACGATCATTTAATTAAAAATGTGGGTATAAATGACGCAATAATTGCTCTTCATGTTGTAAAAAAGATATCACCAGCAACATACATCGCCCACAAACCAGAAAGAACTGAATTCTGTTTCTTTTAATATAGAAATTTCATCTAAATGCGAGAATGAGAAGACTCACATTTGAACTTCACCTTTTGTCTCAATGTTAAAAACAGTCTTGGCTGAACTACATGAATGGAAGATCTTCTTAGTCCTTAAATGAGGTTAGGGTAAGCCTATTAAAGAAAAACATAATAAAATATATTGGAATAAAAAAATTGTTGATCATTATAACTGAAAGATATATTGTGGAACTGAAAGACAGGTCCTCTGAAATACTAGTCCTCTCGTTTGCATTCCAAAGCACGTACCTCTGAGTAACTTATCAAGCACTGCAACAAGAAGGAGTACTTAATTGTCCGTTGCTTGTGTGGGAAGTTGGCAGGCAGTCTAACTATGCAAGGACGAAACTTTCGCCAATGTAACAACTTAGCGTCATGCCAGATGGAGCAGCTTCCCTATAATTCTTTGCCAGATCGCAAAGAAGAATGTGTCCCAACACTCTCGCTTGAAACAAGTGAATTCACGTTGCTTGTCTGAAGAGTACTCATCCTTGATAGAAATGAAATCTGTAGTGTATCTGTGGAGAACTTTCTGTTTTGGCACCACTTTCTGAGAAGCGCAAATTGTTGTAAACAAATTATTTCGTATTTTTCAACAGTCAGATAAATGTTGCTTCAAGACCTGTCCAACTGTGTGTCATACGCATGTGTAATGTGTCTTTAATATTTGTTATTATTTTTATGAAAAGTTTTACATACAAGTATTAAACACTTCCCTAATTTTTACTTTCTACTTTTTTTAAATATGGTAATAATTTTAGTGAATACGTCTCTTTACATTATCGTAATTAATATTTACAAAAAATAAACACACGTGTACTCATACAGTTATAACGCGAAAACGATATCGGAAACGCAAAAATAAATTACGTGATAATTATGACGGACTATTCTGTGGTGTTATAACCTGTTCACATACTATTGCTGGTCGTCATTTCTGCAGTGGCTATTGCTGTCTGTGTAATAGAGTGTTTTATCCTGACATACTCATGCATTAAATAACCGTAGGTCTTTTCGTAAAATTTTCTCTGAAATAAAGTTGTAGTATATTGCTCAAGTATCTGTCAAACGTTATGGTTTGGTGAAAAACATCGGTCCAATAGTTCGTGTTGCACTACCTGCACATGACACTCCTTTTTTCACTGCATGCAGTGGCTCCTTACATAACGGATGACGATTTTCATAACTTTCAACATCAGTTATTTCGACAGTTCACGTACGCCGATAAAGGCAACGATCCTCATCAGAACAAAAAAAAGACTGCACTAGCATTGTACGTGAACCACACTGCTGTGGCTTCTATTCACCTTCAAGAGATTCACAGATCCGTCTGAATTCTGCTGCCCACTTTTAACTTATATAAAGAAAAGAGGAGGCTCCTTACATAAGATCTTCAAATCTGGTTGAATATGTGTTGTGAATAAAGCGTCCAAAACATAGACTTTCATGATGGAACTGTATTCTAATGTATCCCTCTGAACGAAACACACACAATTCGTCTTTCTGAAAGAAGCATTTTTACAAAGCCTTTCCATTCCCTTATATTCCATCAAAATTATAAGTAGTATGCTCTGCACCCTCTAACCATTGGAGAATTACACCTAAAATTGCTCAGTTTTGCGTTGGTACTGAGGCTATACAACAAGTCGTTGACATATTACGAGAAAGGAATGGTCCACTCGCATTTCGTTGCGGCATCATAAATTACCGCCATGCTGGTGAGTATCTCTTCTACGGGACTAGCGTGTTGTGCTCCGCCTGTCAACAAAGAAAGGCAGATTAGACTTCAACGTTCAGTGAACGGCAAAGTCATGAAGGGTCGAGTTCTAACTCAGACTGGATGAGAAAACCGCCCCTCTTTTTTTCTTTGGGGGTGGGAGGTGGAGGACCATCAGCTATCTCTACATCCAAAATGCGTAATCGGTTTAAGGATATCTGGCTGGGGGTGAAAAAGACTGTTTCCGAATTCCGTCCGACGTCTTAAGCAATGGTATATATATATATGAAGACAGTAACTGTTCTCGAAAGAACAGATACCACTGATGACCGGGCAGATTCTCTAGAATAAATGATAATTAGTTGAAACCCTCAGCTGCCGGCAGGTGTTGTTGATATACCTCGAGGGGTACAGCTGAAAATGTGTGCCCCGACCGGGACCCGAACCCGGGATCTCCTGCTTACTTAGTGTGTGCGAGTAATGAGTGGATAGGCAAATATATATTAGATACATTACGTATGTAGATTTCGAACAGTTGGAAAAGTGAGTCTCACGGGAAGCGTGCAATGGGTAAGTCCCTGCAGTCGCACTATTCGTTTCCTCGGTAGCTCAGATGGATAGCCGGCACGGTAGCTCAGCGTGTTCGGTCAGAGAGCTGCGTGCTCTCTGTAATATAAAAACTGAGTCAAGGACTCAACGATCAACTTGAACGGTTGTCTTGTGACGCCCGCCCAGACCAAACGCAACGAACAATACCGAACAAAATGGAAAAAAAAGATGGATAGAGCGTCTGCCATGTAAGCAGGAGATCCCGGGTTCGGGTCCCGGTCGCGGTACATATTTTCAGCTGTCCCCATCCAGGTATATCAACAACACCTGTCGGCAGCTTAGGGTTTCAACTAATTTAAGCAAATGGTGCCCGTACAAAAATAGTATGAGACGAGTCTTTCTCTCTCTCTCTCTCTCGCTCTCTCTCTCTCTTTCTCACGCACATACGCACACACACAAAACACACACAGCTACGAAAATCACGTACTGTGTCAGACTGAGCACCGACAGTAAAACCAAGAAAGTAGGGGAAGGACTAAAATAATACAGCCGAGATCTGTGGCTGGCTGAGTGCTGGAATAAAGGGAATGAACTACCCACTGTGCAGCACGTGAATATCTCCAGCCCAGAAGCTTAAGCCGGCCTCCTGACACATCATGACACTCCTTGACTGGGCCCGTCTCGCCATCAGCTAAAATAGAGGAGGCCAGATCCCCACCGAATTTCGCTTCTGCCGTCTCAACACAATATAGAATGCTTTCAGTTAAAATGTGACGTACAGTGATTTACACGCTACAGGCATCGCAAACTAGGGGAGCACCTCGTTGGAGGAGGAAGCCGTGCGTAAGGGGACAGTGCACAATCTGCAGGCGGGTCAGGTCACTTCTTCCTGCCTGTGTGACCAGCAGGTGGTACGCCATGGACAGATAGTTGGCTTCTCCAATTGCAGCGTCTTGTCCCAATCTGCTGGCCGCTCCCACAACTGCGTGGGACTTCGGCTCTACAGTGAATTGATAGTTTGTAGATGAATAGGGTAATTTCACATCGTGTCATGGGAAGCTGCATGCAGGCCTGCTTGGCGGGTTGGGCGTGATTGAACATTCCCCAAATGCACACATGCCCTCGGATCCAACAGAATGATACTTGGTTTCCCCGGTGTCGAAGGAAGTACAGTTCATAATGTATGAGCTGGTCTATTTTCTCTTCTGGGTGCTGCGCGAAGTGTAGGGCACTAAGAGAACGATGGAGATGAGAAATGTTTGCCCTGTTGACGCCTCATCTGCTCCAGTGCCTTCAGGATCGCAGTAAACGCAGTATATCGATGAGGAAGGCTGTATATGTCCGTGACTTTTACAATGTCACGTACGAATGACGCAAATAATTACTCAATTTCGCAAAAAGTAGCATATCGATATCATCCAAGAAGGAAAAAAATAGGGGCAGCGTCTGACTGGGCCGAGACCTGCTAACTATAAATCAACGGGACGAAAGTAGAACAGCTGAAAGTGACTAGCACCATTAGAGCGATAATTAACGACTCATTAGAGTGTAGGATTTGCATTCGACTGTTGTAACCGTTACGTTCGACCATCACCAGCGTCTAAAGGCTACGCAGGCTATTGGAGTAGAAAGTGTGCAAGGCGTAATTGATTGGAATAATCACATGCTGCCTAGACCAGCAGCTGTGCTATTATTATACTGGAGCGTGTCTGCTGTCGGCAAGAACATAAGCACTGTCGTAAAGAGCGGGAAACCTGGACGCGGGCGTTACAATAAGGCGACTGGTCCACATCTAAGCAGGCAGCTCCTCAGGCGTACACGCGCTACCAGGCCAACACGTGTGCAACAGCGACCGCGTTGCGAAAAGGCGAACTGCGATTAGAAAGGAAGTCCGCGGCAGAAACGACGCTCTAGCGAAGTAACACCCTATGACATTCACTTTTATCTCTGCCAGAATTGTGGGGCGCAAGCTGTAAGCTCTATCACAATGCGCTATTTGAACAAAACGGACCTTTCCACAACGACAAGCATGCATTACGAAAGTACCTATTATCCGAAATATAATCGCAGTACTCGTACGTGACATCCTAGAAGCCGCGGACAGATAAATCGGGAAATTATCTGCACTTGCCGAAAGCTGCTTATTAATTGCGCCATCGACATCTACTAAGGGAATACATACCTAGGAGTCTTGCAATTACACTGAGAATTTCATGATAGGGTGGGCTACTCGAGATCGGACAATAGTTAAGGCATCGGACGGAATTCAGGAGCAACTGAGTTCATATCCACTGAACAGATTTCCTTAGAGAAGAAGTTCGGATGGAGAGATTATGCTTTCTTTAAAATAAATCACGCGACCCATTTCCTTCGTTATCCTTGTTCAATGTGAGTTTTAGCTCTGCCTCTTATGACTTTGCCGTTGACGAAACGTTAGACTCTAATCTGCTTTCCCTTCTTTACAGAGTGCAGACGACACTGTACTCTCGTTGCAGAGACATTCACTGACACAGTAGTACAGGTGGATGGGCCCCAAGGAGGTGCGATAGCAGCGTTCAGTTTATGTAGTGTGTCAATGACTTGATGGATAGTGTTAGTGTTAACACCAGTTCCAGTTAGATTTCCCAAAATGTGATCCAGCGCGAGTGTGATCATCCACCTCCAAATGTGGCGAAAACGTCAGGTTGAATTCTACATCAGAACAAACGACAGATTATGATTCTCTGGTGGAATACTGGGTAACTGCAATTTGTAAAAGGTTTTATTTACAAACAGTTGCAAGCTCCACAGTGAAATAATGCTCAGCTTCGTGAAACTCACATCGGGACGAATAAACGCTCTCTTTACTTATAAGTTTTTAATTATTCTCAGTTAGAAACTAATATCGGTTAAGGACTTTTCCCTTCGTCGGTGAATAAGCTGTTTATGGCCCTTTAACCTATCTTTATAGCATTTGTAGATTTAGAGAGACCTTAGTTGACGAGAACACACCAATATTCTGAAGGTAACCTGGATAAAATACAGGGCGCGAAATGTTACCTACTACTTGTACAGAAACCAGGCTGCAGTTAAAAGAGTCAAAGGACAAGAAAGGGACGCAGTGTTTGAGAAGGGAGTGAGACAAGGTTGTAGCATATCCCCGATATTACTCAATATGTACGTTGAACAAGCAGTAATAGAAACGAAGATGAAATTTCCAAATGTTTTTAAGTTTAGGGGCAAAAAAATAAAAAAAATTAACTCTGATGTTTCCCAGTGACACTGTATTTCCGTCAGAGACAGCTAATCACTTGGAAGAGTATCTCAACGGAATGGGTAAAGTCTTGAAAAGAGAGTATAAGATGAATAACACCAAAAATACGAGGCTAATGGAACGCAGTCAACTGAAATCAGGCGATGCTGAGGAAATTAGATTAGCAAATGAGACTCTTAAACTAGTAGGTAGTTTGATATTTGGGCTACAAAGTAACTGAAGACGGCCAAAGTATAGAAGAAGTATATACGATGCGGAAAAGAATAGCAAGAAAAACGTTTCTTTAAAAAAAGAGAAGTTTGTTAACACCGACTATAAATTTAAATGTTAGGTTTTTTTTCTAAAGCTATTGGTCTGGAGAATAGTTTTGTACGGAAGCCTAAGTGGACAATAAGCAGTTCACACACGAAGAGAATAGAAGCTCTTGACTCCTGGTGCCGCAGAAGAAAGTTAAAGAGTGAATGGATTGATAGGATAACTAGCAAAGAGGTAGTGAACCAAATTGGGGAAAAAATAAAATTAATAGCATGACCTGACTGCAGGGAGGAATCGGTTGATAGGACACAACCTGACGCATCAAGGAATTTTGTAATGGATCGAGGTGTGGCAGGGGGAGTGGGTAGAAGTTTTAGAGAGAGACCAAAGGTTTGACTACAATAAGCAGATTCAAGCGGATATAAACTGCAGTAATAGTTCAGAGATGGAAAGACCTGCTCAGAATAGACGAAAATGGAGAGCTGAATCAAACTAGTCTTTCGACTGAAGTCCAACGACAATTCTAACCACTATTTCTACAAATACTCAAATCAGACTATACAGTCTATAGCGTGTTTGCTGTTTTAGCACACAAAATTTCTATCCCACCTCGGTGCGCAAAATTTATATAGCATTTTGAAGTACAATTTTTTAACATAACATCACAAACATTTTTAAGTCATCAGGCTTTAGACCGATTTGATGCTTTCTACATACAAACTACTAATCTCCAAATACATATTTCAATCTGCCACCTTTCATTCGGTTTGATCTGCATATCAAGGGTATATCGATTCCTTCTCTGTTTGATGTTTATATAAAAACGCTCTTTTTGCTTATGAGTCCAAAAACTGGAATTCCTTATTCAGAAGTAATTCAAGAAGTACCCATTTGTTTATGTACGAGAAGTGCAGTGTGGTACGTGCTGGCTAGATTTTAAAAATAATCTTAAAGATAGACAAGTTTCGTTCTTTGTAGTTTTTTCGTTTGACGCTTATTTCGTGAGATATTTGGCCCGGGCACGATGAATGGACCACCCTTTATAGCGGATATTAAATGGGCTATAAATACACGATATCTTTCTAAAAAAGATGCAGTTCTGTCAGTTACGCAAAGAAGTACGTTTTCTGAAAAAACCTTCCGCTTTCTTAGATGTAAAGGAACCTTTCGTGCCCACTGTCAAATTTCTGGAAAACAATAGTTCCTCAATTACCTCGTCATCCCTATTAGCCAAACGTAAGCTATAAACAATTCTCCTTTGCCTCTAGCTGTTGATTCATCAGTTTCAGTTACAAGTTCTGTGTTCTTCGACACATCGGAAAACTTTTCCTCCACTTCAAATGAAGTCTCGTAAATTGTTTTTCAAACCTGGTCATTACTCAAAGGAATTTATTTCGACATGGCGCATTTGTCGGGCCCCGCCATTGAACTGTCAATTTTGTTTTTCATGTAGTAGAAGTGTTTTCCCGATAATACTTCCACATTTAGCTATTAATAATGAGAATTAATGTAAAACTAAGAAGAATTTTGTCCGTGTTGAGAAAAGTTTTACATGCCTACAGAATTGCGCTTCTCTGAGTTTGATTGTAAAGCTGGAGAAAACAATGTTGGTTTATCCACTTCAACAAGAAACCGTTTCGTAAGCTGAGCATTTAATCTGTGAGCCTTGGCGGCTCGGTTTGCTGGCCTCACTACCTCTGGCGCCGGTATCGATAGTCAGCTCCCTTGTGACTTATCTTTGCCTTTCCTGGTTGACGTGTGGAGGCTCGGCGCGGCGGTTGTGAGTCGTGAACGGTACGTGATGGAAGGAGGAGGGCTGTAGCAGCAGTGCCTGGCGGCGGGGTTTGGTTGAGCCGATTTGGTTTTGACAAAGCGTGTACCCAGCCGGATCGCCGAGCGACTTGTCGAATGTTGGGCAGCCACTAGAGAAGGTGACGAAGGACGTGCTCTGGAGCTCTGGTGACGGGGACCTCCCTCTGTTATTTGAAAAGGAGTTAAAAAGGTAATTGATGGTGGGGAGAGTGCACAGTAACATACTGCCTATAAATACTCTGGCCCTGTGGTTTTGTTGTTTAAAGGAAAATTGGGGCAGTATTATTGCGTCTTGTTCAGTGAATAACATGAATTTGTTTGTTCTGCAGTGTGCCTTGGCTTGAGAGTGGCCAATAGTTCAAATGGCTCTGAGCACTATGGGAATCAACTGCTGTGGTCATCAGTCCCCTAGAACTTAGAACTACTTAAACCTAACTAACCTAAGGACATCACACACATCCATGCCCGAGGCAGGATTCGAACCTGCGACCGTAGCAGGGCCAATAGTTGTTAGGACCTCTTCTCTAAAGCCACCTGATTCTGTCATTTGGTAAACCGCTTGTGTGCTCCCGCTTGGGCTGCGATGTTATGAATTGAAGTGTCAACACCGGTGAGTGACACTGTAACCGGTGGCAATGTCATGGTACAGGCGGTTGGCGGAGTTGGTGAAGGAGGAAAGCCTCGTTCGCGGGGTGGAATCAGAGCTAACTATTTGTAGTACCGTTCCCAGAACCGATCGCGGTCCTCTGGTTTGGAGCCGAGTGGAAGGCTTAAACCGGAGGCTCAGACGATTGTGCGGAGGGCTGGGGTGCAAATTTCTCGACCTCCGCTGTCGGGTGGAGAAATGTAGGGTCCCCCTGAATAGGTCAGGCGTGCACTACACGCCGGAAGCGGCTACAAGGGTAGCGGAGCACGTGTGG
Source organism: Schistocerca gregaria (assembly GCF_023897955.1). Lineage (NCBI taxonomy): Eukaryota > Metazoa > Arthropoda > Insecta > Orthoptera > Acrididae > Schistocerca > Schistocerca gregaria. The sequence continues at coordinate 604,729,302 of NC_064923.1, read as the reverse complement.
AGTGCACGTGGGGGTTTTTTAGGTTAGAGAATTCCCTCCCTAGGCCCGACAAGACGCCTCCTGAGACGCGGAAAGATAGGAGTAGGCAAAATGCAACAGGGAATAACAATATTAATGTGCTAATAGTAAACTGCAGGAGCTTCTATAGAAAGGTCCCAGAAAGGCTCTCATTAATAAACGGTCACAACGCCCATATAGTACTAGGACAGAAAATTGGCTGAAACCAGACGTAAACAGTAATGAAATCCTAAACTCAGATTGGAATGTATACCGCAGAGACAGGCTGGACAGTGAAGGGGGAGACGTGTTTATAGCGATAAGAAGTGCAACAACATCGAAGGAAATTGACGGAGATCAGAAATGTGAAATGATTTGGGTAAAGGTCACGGTTAAAGCATGCTCAGACATGGTAATTTGATGTCTCTATAGGCCCCCGGGCTCAGCAGCTGTTGTGGCTGAGCATCTGAAGAATAATTTGGAAAATATTTCGAGTAGATTTCCCCACCATTTTATAGTTCTGGGTGGAGATTTTAATTTGCCGGATATAGACTGGGAGACTCAAGCGTTCATAACGGGTGTCAGGAACAAAGAATCCAGTGAAATTTTTGTAAGTGCTTTACCTAAAAACTAGCTTGAGCAGTTAAACAGAGAAACGACTAGTGGCGATAACATATTAGACCTTCTGGTGACAAACAGACCCGAGCTATTTGAAACAGTTAATGCAGAACAGGGAATCAGAGATCATAAAGCGGTTACTTCATCGATGATTTCAGCCGTGAATAGAAATATTAAAAAAGGTAGGACGATTTTTCTGTTTAGCAAAAGTGACAATAAGCAGATTACAGAGTACCTGACGGCTCAACACAAAAGTTTTGTCTCAAGTGCAGATATTGTTGAGGGTCAGTGGACAAAGTTCAAAACCATCGTACAATATGCGTTAGATGAGTATGTGCCAAGCAAGAACGTAAGAGATGGAAAAGAGCCACCGTGGTACAACAACCGAGTTAGAAAACTGCTGCGGAAGCAAAGGGAGCTTCACAGCAAACATAAACATAGCCAAAGCCTTGCAGACAAACAAAAATTACGCGAAGCGAAATGTAGTGTGAGGAGGGCTATTGGAGAGGCGTTCAATGCATTCGAAAGTAAAGTTCTATGTACTGACTTGGCAGAAAATCCTAAGAAATTTTGGTCTTATGTCAAAGCGGTAGGTGGATCAAAACAAAATGTCCAGACACCCTGTGACCAAAATGGTACTGAAACAGAGGATGACAGACTAAAGGCCGAAATACTAAATGTCTTCTTCCAAAGCTGTTTCACAGAGGAAGACTGCACTGTAGTTCCTTCTCTAGATTGTCGCACAGTTGACAAAATGGTAGATATCGAAGTAGACGACAGAGGGATAGAGAAACAATTAAAATCGCTGAAAAGAGGAAAGGCCGCTGGACCTGATGGGATACCAGTTCGATTTTACACAGAGTACGCGAAGGAACTTGCCCCCCTTCTTGCAGCGGTGTACCGTAGGTCTCTAGAAGAGCGTAGCGTTCCAAAGGATTGGAAAAGGGCACAGGTCATCTCCGTTTTCAAGGAGGGACGTCGAACAGATGTGCAGAACTATAGACCTATATCTCTAACGTCGATCAGTTGTAGAATTTTGGAACACGTATTATGTTCGAGTATAATGACTTTTCTGGAAACTAGAAATCTACTCTGTACGAATCAGCATGGGTTTCGAAAAAGACGATTGTGTGAAACCCAGTTCGCGCTATTCGTCCACGAGACTCAGAAGGCAATAGACACGGGTTCCCAGGTAGATGCCGTGTTTCTTGACTTCCGCAAGGCGTTTGATACAGTTCCCCACAGTCGTTTAATGAACAAAGTAAGAGCATATGGACTATCAGACCAATTGTGTGATTGGATTGAGGAGTTCCTAGATAACAGAACGCAGCATGTCATTCTCAATGGGTAGGGGAGTGTCATAGGACCGTTGCTATTCACAATATACATAAATGACCTGGTGGATGACATCGAAAGTTCACTGAGGCTTTTTGCGGATGATGCTGTGGTGTATCGATAGGATGTAACAATGGAAAATTGTACTGAAATGCAGGAGGATCTGCAGCGAATTGACGCATGGTGCAGGGAATGGCAATTGAATCTCAATGTAGACAAGTGTAATGTGCTGCGAATACATAGAAAGATAGATCCCTTATTATTTAGCTACAAAATAGCTGGTCAGCAACTGGAAGCAGTTAATTCCATAAATTATCTGGGAGTAGGCATTAGGAGTGATTTAAAATGGAATGATCATATAAAGTTGATCGTCGGTAGAGCTGATGCCAGACGGAGATTCATTGGGAGAATCTTAAGGAAATGCAATCCGAAAACAAAGGATGTAGGTTACAGTACGCTTGTTCGCCCACTGTTTGAATACTGCTCAGCAGTGTGGGATCCGTACCAGATAGGGTTGATAGAAGAGAGAGAGAAGATCCAACGGAGAGCAGCGCGCTTCGTTACAGGATTATTTAGTAATCGCGAAAGCGTTACGGAGATGATAGATAAACTTCAGTGGAAGACTCTGCAGGAGAGACGCTCAGTAGTTCGGTACGGTCTTTCGTTCAAGTTTCGAGAACATACCTTCACCGAAGAGTCAAGCAGTATATTGCTCCCTCCTACGTATATCTCGCGAAGGGACCATGAGGATAAAATCAGAGAGATTAGAGCCTACACAGAATCATACCGTCAATCCTTCTTTCGACGAAACAACAATACGAGACTGGAATAGAAGGGAGAACCGATAGAGGTACTCAGGGTACCCTCCGCCATACACCGTCAGGTGGCTTGCGGAGTATGGATGTAAATGTAGATGTAGATCAGGTACGGGGTATGAATCTGAAATCTAATTATGATTTAGTAAAGTGTCTTTATTGTGTACGACAAAATCCATTCTAATTAACTCTGACAATCTTAGCGAGCTACCCCTGATCTGATTAAAGCCATGGTGAAGGCGTATATACAGTGTGGTCCAATGATTGTAACCGGGCCAAATACCTCACGAAATAAGCATCAAACGAAAAAACTGCAAAGAACGAAACTCGTCTAGCTTGAAGAGGAAAACCAGATGGCGCTATGGTTGGCCCGCTAGATGGCGCCGCCATTTGTCAAACGGTACCAACTGTGTTTTCTTAAATAGGAACCCCCATTTTCATTACATAATCGTGTAGTACGTAAAGAAATGTGAATGTTTTAGTTGGACCACTTTTTTCGCTTTGTGATAGATGGCGCTGTAATAGCCACAAACATAAGTACGTGGTATCACTTAACATTCCGACAGTGCAGACGCGATTTGCTTAGTGATACATTACCCGTGTTAAAATGGACCGTTTACCAATTGCGGAAAAGGTCGATATCGTGTTGATGTATGGCTATTGTGATTAAAATGCCTAACGGGCGTGTCGTATGTATGCTGCTCGGGATCCTGGACGACATCATCCAAGTAACCGGACCGTTCGACGGAAAGTCTTGTTATTTAAGGAAACAGGAAGCGTTCAGCCACATGTGAAACGTCAACCACGACCTGCAAGAAATGATTGGGCCCAAGTACGTGTTTTAGCTGCTGTAGCGGTTAATTCGCACATTAGTAGCAGCCACATTGCGCCATAATCGGGAATCTCAAAAACGTCGGTGTTGAGAATGCTACGTCAACATCGATTGCACCCGTACCATATTTCTATGCACCAGGAATTGCATGGAGACGACTTTGAACTTGAGTACAGTTCTGCCACTGTTTCAAGAATTCATTAGAGTGCTAACGGCACTTCTTTTCCTCTTTCTCAGACAATTTGAGAACCTTTCTCCCCGCGAACCATTCTCAACTGGAACAGGAAAAGGGGAAAGTGGCAGTATACACAAAGTACCCTCCGCCACGAGCTGTAAGGTGGCTTGCGGAGTATAGATGTAGATGTGAAACACTCGTTTCCAAAGTGCACTGGTTATGGTGAGTAGACGTCAAAGATTTTCACCATGCTCCGCCAAATATAAGATAATGTACCACAAGTTTCCGGTTGTACAGCTACTGACAGAGGTCCAGTCTGAGCTGTAATAATCGTATGGAGCGAAAATCTGTAGACAGTCTAATGCGTTAATGGGGAACCGATTTACGCTGGAAAAAATTAGTTCCAGTTTTGGCAACCAGGTGCGAACCTGGCGCTGTAAATGCAAGAAAGCCGCACGGAGTAACTGCGGGGTCGGGACGCCTTGCCACAATTCGCGCGGCTTCCCTCGTCGGGGGTTCGAGTCCTCCCTTGGGCATGGGTGTGTGTGTGTGTGTGTGTGTGTGTGTGTGTGTTGTCCTTAGCGAAAGTTATTTTAAGTTAGATTAACTAGTGTATAAGCCTAGGGAACTTACCACAAATTTCCAAAAAAGAAAAAGAATGCAAGAAGGACGTATAAAAATATTTCCATATGTAATGAATTAGGAACGGGATGTGGACAGAAAACATCACGTAAGTGAGAATCGTTAACGCTGATTTTACTGTTAACCGCCGCTTACACTATTTGTTCAGTATGACCACCGGTGACATGATGAGATGTACAGCACCAGATTTGCACCTGGCGGCCACAATTGGAACTAATCCCCCCCTGGCGTAAATCGGTTCCACACTAACGCGTTAGTCTATGATAATACAGTCAACACTGGACCTGTGTAGCTCCACTTTAATGACAAACACTCGGAAAATTCTGCTTCAGTACTCTCGCAACTGTCACTTCATTGCTTCTAAATGGAGTCTGTATGAAGAATTCCGGGAACTCTGCTTGAGTCTGAGCTCCTCCACGTCGGGTGCACTTACTGTGTCCTAGACAGTAAACCTTCTTATATTACAGAGGCATATAGAAAGAAAACTATTAATTCTTATTAAAATGCATCAATTTTCAATTATATATTTCAGCTTCATAACACTCAAATTTTATCATTACCGATGTCGACTTATTACCAAGTCATTTGATAATAACTTGCAACTGTTGATGATGAGGTCCCATACTCCGAGGAGCGTAGGGGACGATGCGGGAGACCCCCACCGCCGTACCAGGCAAGATCCTAGCGGAGGTGGTTTCCCATTGCCTTCGTCCGACCGCAATGAGGATGAATAATGATGAAGACGACACAACAACACGCAGTCATCTTCAAGGCAGGGAAAATCCCTGACACCGCCGGGGATCGAACCCGGGACCCCGTGCGTGGCAAGCGAGAACGCTACCGCAAGACCACGAGCTACGGGCATTCGAAACTGATACTTATACCATTTATGTGACCTGACGGTAAAGTATATAGCAAACATTTTTTGTAAGACAGTTACCGTGTTTCTCTGAGGTAGTATTCCTACCCTGTGCATTTAAAAATATTTTCATATCTATGTAGGGTGTCAGAAGTATAGGTACAGATAGTACCATCACTGGTAGCTTAATATGTACCCAGTTCAGCTATCGAACTGTCCTCCTACGAACACATCACATAATTTACTATCTGATGTTTTCTGCACGGTCGTAAATTTGCCTCGAAGTGCCTTATGCATGCCAGTACAAACTAACTGCGTCCACTAGTTCGCACTTCACTATATGAACTACTGCCCAGGAAAGATAAACATTAATGGTGCAACGTCCCCATAGAAAAATTATACATGACTGTGCTTAAACTGACACACAATATTTTTAGCGCAACGCAATCTGACTTTCAATAATGCCTACAAAAAAATGGCCCTGACTGACATTAACCTATACCTTTCACAAATCACTTACCTCACCAAAAATCTTCGTTACTCGAACTACTGAAATACAGCGAGCGCCACTACTGCCAACTAAATAAAAGATTCAAACTACTGAAAGCACTAACTACTGATAGGCATAGTTAGCAAATGAAAGATTTTGATAGAGAACAAACAATGTATTTACCTTAATAGTCATAATATATATATAGCAGTTCATGACATCCAGTCTTACAAATTTCAAAACTCCACCATCTCTCTCCCCACATCCACCACTGCTGGCGGCTCGCCTCCAACTGCGCAACGCTACGCTCTGTTAGCATCCAGCTGCCGCTGCCCGACACTACAATGGCAGACAACAATGCAAACCAGCCACAGACTGCACACGGCACAGCCAGTGATTTTCATACAGAGCGCTACGTGGCGGCGGCGTTACCAATAAAAAAAAACCTAAACAACCTACTTACAATGGCTTACCTGTGACAGTAATACTTGGAGGTACTAACCAATCTAAAAACACACTACTCGTAATAACTATAAACACAAGTCTGCAAATTAAGTAAATACCGATGAAATGTTCTTCAGTATATATTGTCCTCACTCATCAATAGAAATATCTGCACTTGTACTCCTAACACCCTCTGTATATTATTTAAGTTGTTCTGGTGTCATTTTTAAACTGGACGGTAGTCTTAATCAAGAATAATGGATTCATTTGTCATGTATTTACGAACAAATGCCTAGCAAATTGCCGCTCGGGATTAGCCGAGCGGTCTAGGGCCCTGCAGTCACGGACTGTGCGCCTGTTCCCGGCGGAGGTTCGAGTCCTCCCTCGGGCATGGGTGTGTGTGTTTGTCCTTAGGATAATTTAGGTTAAGTAGTGTGTAAGCTTAGGGACTGATGACCTTAGCAGTTAAGTCCCATAAGATTTGACACACATTTGAACATTTTTGAACCTAGCAAATTAACTTCACGTACATTCCGCTTGTTAATCCCTAAAAGAACTGTCAACAAAGAGAACGTCCACCCCCACAGCACCCTTTTCTTTAAAACGTTCCCCTGCTGCTCCATTTCGTTCTACCACCACCTTGTGCAGTCAACCCCGCCCCCCCCCCCCCCCCCTCAGGAGGGGGGGAGGTGCGTTAGCTCCCCGGTTGTAAACGGCTGAATTAACCAACGCCTCTGAGACACAGTGTCTGTTCCGTAGAGCTGTAGACGGCAGAATCTCTTTAAATTTTGTACTCCAAGAGTACAAGTATGTAATAAATGGATTTCAGTAAAGTATACGTTTGATACAAAGCCGTTCCTGTAACTCAAAAACGGGAGATGTCCTCACTAACTTAAAAATAAAGTTCAACTAGAGGCCACAGTACACGTGGCATACCACTTCTGAACATATTTGGGTTCGCTATATTAAGGGACATATAAGAAAAAAATTGGCTGTAAACGAATTCCGAAGTTCTGACGCACAGTAACCGAACCAGCTCATCGGTCGTTAATGATATACAGCGACCGCATGCTTCGTTTGACGTTGTCCGTACTCATTAGATGCACAGACGTACCGCGACACGCGAAGTGACAGATAGCACCGGTCCTATAATAAGGCGCCGTGTCGCTACTAAAAGAAAAAGGTGAGAGCACAACATTTTGTGTACTGGGCCGCGGGCACATTTCGCCGAGAAACCAGCGAGGCGTGAACGAGCGATACGACTTCTGCGATACCGGCGCGGCGGAAGCGACGTCTGCGCCAGATTGTCATTCTGACCTTTCCATCGCGAGCCGTGTCGCAACCGCTCTAAATCAACATTCCTCCTACGCAAGACCAGTAATGTCACCGCTCGTTACGACATACGGCTCCCGTTCGGAACGCTGCATTGCACCACTCCCCACGCTTTGACCCTACGCTACGCTTTTGCTAACCCCATACACTGCACCTCGTCTAGCATATGTTCAGATATTAATAGCCACGTTTCCTCCATTAAAATGCACACAACGGAGTAAAAAACGGTGAGCTATGCTACTGACATTAATTATGCAGAAAAGGATGTAGAAAGTTCTCCTTACATGGGCAACGTGTTTACGTAATGATTTCTCGTAGAACGGCACGGCACACCCACGGCGAGCAGTGGGTGGTGCCCGGGAACATCAAAGGGAAAGGTAAAGTAAACATGATGTGGCATTAACGTCTAACAAACCCCAAAGGCACGCCAGCCGAAAGGTTTTCTTCTGGACTCGTGCAGATTTGTGACTTGCTGTCAAGCCAGTGGGTGGGCCGCGCAGAACGTACGACTCATAAACACATGTAGGACTCGGTGCTGCGTTTGAGTAGTTGTCACTGCTGTGCAGAAAGTCTGCAGCAACGATCGACAGAACCACGCCCTGGTTGACGTTTACAAAGATTTGTAAAACGAAAAACCGATGTCAGGTAGTCATTAGAAGGAACACTTGTCCATGGAGCAGCCAGGAGCCGCAACTGTGACTGCTGCTGTGATGCTTAACACACTTGTATCCCAACGAAAGATGGTTTTGTTCGGTACTGACCCATTTGGTAATCCCTCACGAAAGGGCAATTCTGAGATTCTCGAGGCATGACCCAAGTAACGATCAACAAATCGTGAAGCATGACACAGGTTCCAAAAGCATCATTCTAAAGCAACATATTATCATCATCGGACGTTCGATATTCCAAGGTTGAATAAAGGCCTCCCACAGATTTCTCCATGCATTAAGGTCATCACCTACATCGATGCTTGTCGCTCCTCACAGTGTTTCATGACAGCTACCCGACTTCAGTCAAGTCGCCGCCATCGTCTTTCCTTATCTCTTGGAATTCAGCAAAGTTATGAGAACGTAGTTTTTCTTGGTAAATTCTAGGATAAAATGAAACTTCCTGGCACATTAAAACTGTGTGCCGGACAGAGACTCGAAATCGGGACCTTTGCCGTCAAAGGTCCGGTCCAATCCGGCACACAGTTTTAATCTGCCAGGAAGTTTCGTATCAGCGCACACTCCGCTGCAGAGTGAAAATCTCATTCTGGAAACATACCCCAGGCTGTGGCTAAGCTATGTCACCACAATATCCTTTCTTTAAGGAGTGCTAGTTTTGCAAGGTTCGCAGGAGAGCTTCTGTAAAGTTGGGAAGGTAGGAGACGAGGTACTGGCAGAAGTAAAGCTGTGAGGACGGGGCATGAGTCGTGCTTGGGTAGCTCAGTTGGTAGAGCACTTTCCCAGGACAGGCAAAGGTCCCGAGGTCGAGTCTCGGTCCGGCACACAGTTTTAATCTGCCAGGAAGTTTCATATCAGCGCACACTCCGCTGTAGAGTGAAAAATCTCATTCTAGGATAAATGTTTATCTGATTTTTTGCCACGTTAGATGTATTATCTCAAGCTTTCAACGACTTCCTGTGCCAGCATTGTCAAGCGATATCTGGCGTACTAAAAGACCCTGCGGTACCTTCACATGTAGTTGGCCGAATCATATTATAGAGACATAACGAATTCACCAGACTTCCATACGCTACTGGAGATAACACCAATGTCTGTGATGGAGGAAAATTAGTAGCGACGCTAATTCCTTTAGATGATAGGTAACTAAATTTCTTGTTCTATAGCGCTTCACTACAGATCGCTCGTTTCCATGCATCTCTAAGGTACAATCGCTGTTCTGATTACAGTTGCTGGTGCACATTCCGATTTCAGTGGCTTCTTTGGTAACAGAATCGCAAAGAGTACATTCATGGGACAGGATTTTCTTTTCATCAGACACAGTCGTATGTTGTTTCTAAGGATATCTCATTTAGCCCCTAACGAAAAAAGTGTCATTACTAATGATCCTACACACAGGCACCGACATAATCTCTCGTAGCATGTGGGAGTTCCACGACTTCATGATCTCTCCATGGCATAATTCGCACCAACTACTTGTGAAAGTACCACACAGCCTGTTAGTGCGGGAGTTTGCTAGTAACGATGCTGACGCAGGAAGTAGCTGATAGAAACTAACACAAAGCAATCTGACACCGAAAGACAACCGAGAATGTTGTCCAGAGACCTTTGTTGGTCCATTTACTATCCATTTGCTTGGCTAAATACCTACCCACCTCGTATTCGTTGCAGTCATAATTACGTCTTCCTTTCCAGTCTGCGGCGGGGAGCTGAGTATCACACACACACACACACACACACACACACACACACACATATATATATATATATATATATATATATATATATATATATATATATATTAAAATGTGTGGCAGAAACACTAAGAAAATAATTCTAGTACACCGTGGAAACTTAAAAATTTCTGGAACTGCCAATGAAATCTAAGATATTCCCCTCATCCTCTTACATATCACGGCTACAAATGATGAAGCAATATATCAGGAATAACAGCTCTCGCAAATGTATACATTTCATGTTTCATCCGTGAAACGAAGAGAAAGAAACATTTGTTAAATTAAACGTACCCTTCATTACGACACTACATTTGTATGCAGAATGCGCGGGAAGTTCCTATGATGATAAAGATACAAATACACTCCTGGAAATGGAAAAAAGAACACATTGACACCGGTGTGTCAGACCCACCATACTTGCTCCGGACACTGCGAGAGGGCTGTACAAGCAATGATCACACGCACGGCACAGCGGACACACCAGGAACCGTGGTGTTGGCCGTCGAATGGCGCTAGCTGCGCAGCATTTGTGCACCGCCGCCGTCAGTGTCAGCCAGTTTGCCGTGGTATACAGAGCTCCATCGCAGTCTTTAACACTGGTAGCATGCCGCGACAACGTGGACGTGAACCGTATGTCCAGTTGACGGACTTTGAGCGAGGGCGTATAGTGGGCACGCGGGAGGCCGGGTGGACGTACCGCGGAATTGCTCAACACGTGGGACCTGAGGTCTCCACAGCACATCGATGTTGTCGCCAGTGGTCGGCGGAAGGTGCACGTGCCCGTCGACCTGGGACCGGACCGCAGCGACGCACGGATGCACGCCAAGACCGTAGGATCCTACGCAGTGCCGTAGGGGACCGCACCGCTACTTCCCAGCAAATTAGGGACACTGTTGCTCCTGGGGTATCGGCGAGGACCATTCGCAACCGTCTCCATGAAGCTGGACTACGGTCCCGCACACCGTTAGGCCGTCTTCCGCTCACGCCCCAACATCGTGCAGCCCGCCTCCAGTGGTGTCGCGACAGGCGTGAATGGAGGGACGAATGGAGACGTGTCGTCTTCAGCGATGAGAGTCGCTTCTGCCTTGGTGCCAATGATGGTCGTATGCGTGTTTGGCGCCGTGCAGGTGAGCGCCACAATGAGGACTGCATATGACCGAGGCACACAGGGCCAACACCCGGCATCATGGTGTGGGGAGCGATCTCCTACACTGGTCGTACACCTCTGGTGATCGTCGAGGAGACACTGAATAGTGCACGGTACATCCAAACCGTCATCGAACCCATCGTTCTACCATTCCTAGACCGGCAAGGGAACTTGCTGTTCCAACAGGACAATGCACGTCCGCATGTATCCCGTGCCACCCAACGTGCTCTAGAAGGTGTAAGTCAACTACCCTGGCCAGCAAGATCTCCGGATCTGTCCCCCATTGAGCATGTTTGGGACTGGATGAAGCGTCGTCTCACGCGGTCTGCACGTCTAGCACGAACGCTGGTCCAACTGAGGCGCCAGGTGGAAATGGCATGGCAAGCCGTTCCACAGGACTACATCCAGCATCTCTACGATCGTCTCCATGGGAGAATAGCAGCCTGCATTGCTGCGAAAGGTGGATATACACTGTACTAGTGCCGACATTGTGCATGCTCTGTTGCCTGTGTCTACGTGCCTGTGGTTCTGTCAGTGTGATCATGTGATGTATCTGACCCCAGGAATGTGTCAATAAAGTTTCCCCTTCCTGGGACAATGAATTCACGGTGTTCTTATTTCAATTTCCAGGAGTGTAGGATAATGTAGAATAGTAAATATGACTTCGGAGTAAAACCTCGTAAATACATCACTTTGGAGGATAACAATTGTCTAGAAACGAATAAGATGAAAGTGATGGATAAAAAGGGTGGTATTTCAGATTTACAGTAGGAAAATCCGTTAAAAACCATACAGGAACTTCTGTTGCCAGTGAATGTAAACCCATGCCAATCAGTTTCCGAGCGAACAGCCAGAATGGATCTGCAATGATTAACATATGGAGTCGGCTATGTCACGAAAGGCTACTGAACACAGCGGCACACAAAGGTGTACTGCTTCAGTGGGACAGGTAACACAAAATCTGGACAATACCTTACTGTAGGGGGGTCCGACGAGATGCGATCTCGTGACTTTTCAAATGAGACAAGGCAGTGAGTGCAGCGTGGTCTTTAACCCGTAGTGCCCCAGTGGTGGCATGGTAATTTCATCATTCTAAAGGACCATGTGCACTGCTGTGCACGCTTTGGATACTGTCTTCTCCAAAGCTGATAACAGCCGTGTCCAGAGGGATGCGTGCATACATTCCTGGTCTGACAACTCCCCCTTAGCGCACCGCAACTCGACTGACCCGCAATATCACTCGATCTTAATAACGCAGGAAATAATTGGAACCATTTGGCGCAGCGTTTGAAATGTAACAATCAGTATTCCCGAAATTTAGTAGTTTTGCAAGATCAAATAATGACCGTGTCCTGAAGATACTTGTGGTTTCTGTTCCTCGAGTAATTGGAGCCATTACCAAATCTGGCGCCATTATTACGGGGTATCAGTGTAATGTTTCCTGGGGTGATTAATTTTTGCCCGGTGAGCTTAAATGTGTTCGCAATTTTTTCTTTTTTACCTCACAACAGTTGTTCAAAATGGCATCCCTCAGCTGGATCGCAGGCATGACACTGTCGTATAAAAGTTGTGCCGTACCTGCCCGAGTGCTGTTGGAACTACACTCCTGGAAATTGAAATAAGAACACCGTGAATTCATTGTCCCAGGAAGGGGAAACTTTATTGACACATTCCTGGGGTCAGATACATCACATGATCACACTGACAGAACCACAGGAACATAGACACAGGCAACAGAGCATGCACAATGTCGGCACTAGTACATTGTATATCCACCTTTCGCAGCAATGCAGGCTGCTATTCTCCCATGGAAACGATCGTAGAGATGCTGGATGTAGTCCTGTGGAACGGCTTGCCATGCCATTTCCACCTGCCGCCTCAGTTGGACCAGCGTTCGTGCTGGACGTGCAGACCGCGTGAGACGACGCTTCATCCAGTCCCAAACATGCTCAATGGGGGACAGATCCGGAGATCTTGCTGGCCAGGGTAGTTGACTTACACCTTCTAGAGCACGTTGGGTGGCACGGGATACATGCGGACGTGCATTGTCCTGTTGGAACAGCAAGTTCCCTTGCCGGTCTAGGAATGTTAGAACGATGGGTTCGATGACGGTTTGGATGCACCGCGCACTATTCAGTGTCCCCTCGACGATCACCAGAGGTGTACGGCCAGTGTAGGAGATCGCTCCCCACACCATGATGCCAGGTGTTGGCCCTGTGTACCTCGGTCGTATGCAGTCCTGATTGTAGCGCTCACCTGCACGGCGCCAAACACGCATACGACCATCATTGGCACCAAGGCAGAAGCGACTCTCATCTCGTCCCCTACGGCACTGCGTAGGATCCTACGGTCTTGGCGTGCATCCGTGCGTCGCCGAGGTCCGGTCCCAGGTCGACGGGCACGTGCACCTTCCGCCGACCACTGGCGACAATATCGATATACTGTGGAGACCTCACGCCCCACGTGTTGAGCAATTCGGCGGTACGTCCACCCGGCCTCCCGCATGCCCACTATACGCCCTCGCTCAAAGTCCGTCAACTGCACATACTGTTCACGTCCACGCTGTCGCGGCATGCTACCAGTGTTAAAGACTGCGATGGAGCTCCGTATGCCACGGCAAACTGGCTGACACTGACGGCGGCGGTGCACAAATGCTGCGCAGCTAGCGCCATTCGACGGCCAACACCGCGTTTCCTGGTGTGTCCGCTGTGCCGTTCGTGTGATCATTGCTTGTACAGCCCTTTCGCAGTTTCCGGAGCAAGTATGGTGGGTCTGACACACTCGTGTCAATGTGTTCTTTTTTCCATTTCCAGGAGTGTATGTCATATGTTACGAGTTCAAATGGTTCAAATGGCTCTAAGCAATATAGGACTTAACATCTGAGGTCATCAGTTCCCTAGAACTTAGAACTACTTAAACCCAACTAACCTAAGGACATCACACACATCCATGTCCGAGGCAGGATTCGAACCTGCGACCGTAGCAGTCGCGCGGTTCAGGACTAAAGCGCCTAGAACCTCTCGGCCACCGCGGCCGGCATGTTACGGGTGTCCTAAACAGGAGATCTTTTCAAAACAGGAAAAATCAATTGAACATGTAGTCCACGAAGCACAATTTCAAGTTTTTAGTCACCTTTCATGGAGTATCTGACGAAGATTATTACGGGCAGGCTGTGCAAAGAAAATAGGTCCATCACGTTAGAATCACATTCGTACAAGAAGATGAAGCAGAAATGAATGGGTTTAAACACGCACTGACGATACCCAAGCATAGGTCCACCGCAGAACTGTGTTAATGCTCTTCACATCGGTAGTGTGGGAATTTTCAACGAGACATACACGTGTATTACGGTCGTTGAGCGTTCTGTTCCTGGTAAAACAGGTTTCAGTGGGGAGAAGTCCATACTCAGTCAACTGGGGATACTTGAAACTTCGAGGCAGCACTTTCCGTTCCTGTGTCTTTACTATAACTAACGAACAATGAAAAGATACAGAAAATGAATCTAACATTGAAATTAATGTGTAAGAAATGTGCCCTCAAAGTTTGACCATACCTTTTAGTAGCGCCCTGTATTTGCTAAATATTTTTCTTTCTTAAACGTTTTGGTTTCCTCATTATTCTCAGAAAATGATAGATGAACCAGGCTCTTGGACGATATTTTAAGCTCTTCGTGGACGAAATGTTGTGTGTTTGGCCTTAAAACTGTGGTCGTCACTATCGGAAAACGATCAAGAGAATGTACCTGTGCCGGCCGGTGTGACCGAGCGGTTCTAGGCGCTACAGTCCGGAACCGCGCGAACGCTACGGTAGCAGGTTCGAATCCTGCCTCGGGCATGAATGTGTGTGATGTCCTTAGGTTAGTTAGGTTTAAGTAGTTCTAAGTTCTAGGGGACTGATGACCTCAGATGTTGAGTCTCATAGTGCTCAGAGCTATTTCACGATTATGGCATTCTCGAGAGTAAAACGAAGGACTGAAGATTTAGATCTTGCTGGTAGACTGGTTCAGCCTCTGTAATCACACTCACACCGTCTACACCTGACACCTTTGCCTCCGCAAACTACGGCATCGTTCGGCTGTTACGCCCATAGTCGTGACGTTGCTCTTCAGTTTATGATTTCTATATATATTTCTATATATAAAAGAAGGTTTTGTACACGGAAGAACCATGGAAAAACTAAAAGATATCAGATAGATTATATAATGGTAAGACAGAGATTCAGGAACCAGGTTTTAAACTGTAAGACATTTCCAGGGGCAGATGTGGACTCTGACCACAATCTATTGGTTATGACCTGTAGATTAAAACTGAAGAAACTGCAAAAAGGTGGGAATTTAAGGAGATGGGACCTGGATAAACTGAAAGAATCAGAGGTTGTACAGAGTTTCAGGGAGAGCATAAGGGAACAATTGACAGGAATGGGGGAAAGAAATACAGTAGAAGAAGAATGGGTAGCTTTAAGGGATGAAGTAGTGAAGGCAGCAGAGGAACAAGTAGGTAAAAAGACGAGGGGTAGTAGAAATCCTTGGGTAACAGAAGAAATATTGCATTTAATTGATGAAAGGAGAAAATATAAAAATGCAGTAAATGAAGCAGGCAAAAAGGAATACAAACGTCTCAAAAATGAGATCGACAGGAAGTGCAAAATGGCTAAGCAGGGATGGCTAGAACACAAATGTAAGGATGTAGAGGCTTATCTCACTAGGGGTAAGATAGATACTACCTACAGGAAAATTAAAGAGACCTATGGAGATAAGAGAACCACTTGTATGAACATCAAGAGCTCAGATGGAAAGCCAGTTCTAAGCAAAGAAGGGAAAGCAGGAAGGTGGAATGAGTATGTAGAGGGTCTATACAAGGGCGATGTACTTGAGGACAATATTATGGAAATGGAAGAGGATGTAGATGAAGATGAAGTGGGAGATACGATACTTCGTGAAGTGTTTGACAGAGCACTGAAAGACCTGAGTCGAAACAAGGACCCCGGAGTCAACAACATTCCATTGGAACTACTGACGGCCTTGGGAGAGCCAGTCCTGACAAAACTCTACCATCTGGTGAGTAAGATGTATGAAACAGGCGAAATACCCTCAGACTTCAAGAAGAATATAATAATTCCAATCCCAAAGAAAGCGGGTGTTGACATATGTGAAAATTGCCGAACTATCAGTTCAATACGTCACAGCTGCAAAATACTAACCCGAATTCTTTACAGACGAATGGAAAAACTAGTAGAAGCCGACCTCGGAGAAGATCAGTTTGGATTCCGTAGAAATATTGGAACACGTGAGGCAATACTGACCTTATGACTTACCTTAGAAGAAAGATTAAGGAAAGGCAAGCGTACGTTTCTAGCATTTGTAGAAAGCTTTTGACAATGTTGACTGGAATACTCTCTTTCAAATTCTAAAGGTGGCAGGGGTAAAATACAGGGAGCGAAAGGCTATTTACAATTTGTACAGAAACCAGATGGCAGTTATAAGAGTCGAGGGGCATGAAAGGGAAGCAGTGGTTGGGAAGGGAGTAAGACAGGGTTGTAGCCTCTCCCCGATGTTATTCAATCTGTATATTGAGCAAGCAGGAAAGGAAACAAAAGAAAAATTTGGAGTAGGTATTAAAATTCATGGAGACGAAGTAAAAACTTTGAGGTTCGCCGATGACATTGTAATTCTGTCAGAGACAGCAAAGGACCTGGAAGAGCAGTTGAGTGGAATGGACAGTGTCTTGAAAGGAGAATATAAGATGAACATCAACAAAAGCAAAACCAGGATAATGGAATGTAGTCGAATTAAGTCAGGTGATGCTGAGGGAATTAGATTAGGAAATGAGACACTTAAAGTAATAAAGGTGTTTTGCTATTTGGGGAGCAAAATAACTGATGATGGTCGAAGTAGAGAGGATATAAAATGTAGACTGGCAATGGCAAGGAAAGCGTTTCTGAAGAAGAGAGATTTGTTAACATCGAGTATAGATTTAAATGGCTCTGAGTACTATGGGATTTAACATCTGAGGTAATCAGTCCCCTGCAACTTAGAACTACTTAAACCTAACTAACCTAAGGACATCACACACATGCATGCCCGAGGCAGGATTCCAACCTGCGACCGTAGCAGTCGCGTGGTTCCGCACTGAAGCGCCTAGAACCACTCGTCCACCACGGCGGGTGAAAGAATAGCGTAACAAGCAATTTGTATAATTAAAAGGAAGGTCAGCGTTGACCGTAATATTGGTGTTTTATTGATAGCAGAATCGATTTTCGATCACATGGTGATCATCTTCAGTGCTGTATAAATTAAACTCAGACACTGGTATCAAATTATCAATAAGCAAAACTGAGAAGCCGTCACAATAACTCAACACCAATATTACGGCCAACGCTGACCTTCCTTTTAATTTAACATATATGGTCGTTGTGTACACAGCACTCCATGGAGTCGCCAATCAATAATTTGTATAATGCTTGAAGTGAAGTAATAGAAGACAATGAAGGTTTTCATGATCCATGTGTCTTAGCTGCTGTTGATCCTTCCGGGTTATATGGTCGTGGTCCATGAAACTTTTACAGCCGGCGGCAAGACTTAGCGGAACAAGGAGTACCTTTGAGGACGTTTGGCGGAGCTGTAGACGAAACGTTAGGAACGGAAAATTTTCACTGATCACGACTCAGGAACCAAGAATTGCCAACAGCAACATTCCATGTTGGAGTAGTGATCCGAAAAAGTATACACTCAACAGCACAGGGAAAGTTTCATTCTGGATTGAAGATTTGTTACAGATGCGATGGCGCGTCTGCCAAGGAAGTTCTCTGACTCTGGCATTAGCTGACCAGCTCAGTGCTAGAGGTAAGTAGGTCGTGTAAGTAAGCTTCTGTGTCTGCGGGAGGGAGAGGGGATGTAAATCTGCGTATTTTATTTCAATGAACCTAGCTTCAGTTTGTATGAAACAGGTTTCATTTGCGTTAAATCACAAAACCTCTCTCAATGATTACAAATCGTGATGCAGGTGGTAATCGAGAGAGCGGAGTCCATTTGCAGAGCCGCTCGAGGCGGGTTTTCTCCGCCGTCAGGAGCACGACGGCTGCAGATTGCCGTTCGGACGGCGAACACGAATTTGGCGACGGTGGACAAGCGCACGTGGGAGAGAGAAGCAGGCAGCCCTGTTTCCACACCGCGCCGTAGCGCAGCGCCGTCCCGACAACGCAGCGGGAAGGCGCGGCCACAGCCTCGTGTGTGTGTGTGTGTGTGTGTGTGTGTGTGTGTGTGTGTGTGGAGGTGGCGGGGGAGCAGCGGTGGCGCGTGGCTGTGGGTGCGCGGCGTGGGCGGAAAGCGCGGCGAAAGTGCCGCTGGTACAGCCCGCCAGCGACCATATTGTCGCTCTCCCACACAGTACTGGGAGCAACACTGCAGCTCCAGACAGCCTCCCGGCTGCAACGATAGCGCCCCCATTCTGATGGAGCATAGTCCGCGTCCTGTTGTTCGCCGGAGAAAGATGATGATGCGTATTTTAAGCCTGCCACTAGAGACTCCCTTTCATACTCGATACCCAAGGACAAGAAAGTCAGGCAGTAATTCAGAAACGGGGCGAGACGCAGTTTAATTCTATTCCCGCGTGGTATCCAGTCTGCACACTGAGCAAGCGGATAATCTGCAGAGAAGAATTCTAGATCTTGTCTTACATTGGGCTGAATACACAACTGCAGTCTGTAAAGATCCAACAGCCTGAGCTTTACAGTGCACTGCAGGAATATGAAAAATGTATTCCTCCACTGCTCACTCGTGCAATCACTACTATTCCCAGTCACTGGTTACGATGATACTATTCTCGGTCTGTCTTAGAGGGCTCAATCCGGATGCAAGTGACGACGAACGATAGTGTGTGATACATTTATGACGTTCGTTTCCTTGATTACGTCACTCCTGTTTACGAACTTTTATCGTGGCTACGTCTACAGAACTACAGAGTCTATCACACCCTGTCCATGCTTTACCGTTTGCTCACTCACTGCAGTCTCTTGTTTGTCTTCGATTCTAACGATACTGTTTCAAGAGCATAGCACAAGTATACTCAACAAAACCAAATGTCACCGTACAGGGTGACTTCGTGAAGATATTACAAACTCTCAGGGATGATCTAAAAGGGTAAATGTATCAATTTGAGGTAAGGGACCCTGGTCCGAAAGCAACCGAATCGAAAGTTATGAACGAACTCGTTCTGAACCTTCCGACAGTGGAAAACATGTCTCCGTACTGTTGTTGCCAAGATTGCAGGGTAGGCAACATTTAAAGGTGGTAGTGTGGATCAAAACAAGAAAAAAATGTCCAGTAAACATACCTTAAGAGCTATGAACACTTATTCTTCTTTACTACTACGAAACACATCTCTTCGACTGAACAAGCACCCATAACTCTTACGATTTTCGTTTTAGAACCCATGTTTACTTAACATTCGTTTCTTGTTTTGGTCCATACTACTTCTGCCAAAAATATGGAAACCAAAGATCTTACAGTGACACAGAAACGTTACACAGTGGTGATGATGTGGTAGGATAACATCATCACAGTAGTACACGAGAATCACCATAACTTCCACCATACTGGGGCTCTGACGCACTCTCGACTTTCGCGGTGACCCATAATGACGCCATTCGTTGGATTGGCGTTTCGGTTGTGGCTCGTACGGTGCAGCCCACGCCTCATCCAGTGTCATACGGCGTAAGAAAGCCTGTCCTCCGCGCTCATAGCGCTCCAAGTGAGCCTGAACAGCGTCGTAACGCATCCATTTCTGCATTTCCGTCAAGTCATGCGGAACTCATGGTAATGCAGTTTTTCGCATGCCCTTGCGTTCCTTCAGGATGCGAAGCACAGTCGTACGCGCTAATCTGGTTTCGTGGGAGAGCTCACGAATCGCCGATCACTGTCCACTAACGCGGCTTCAGCCTACACTTCTTCAGAGACGCTAGGACGACCTGCCCGATGCATGTCTGCCACAGTTTGCCGACCTTTGTTGAAGGGCCGGCCGCGGTGGTCTCGCGGTTCTAGGCGCGCAGTCCGGAACCGTGCGACTGCTACGGTCGCAGGTTCGAATCCTGCCTCGGGCATGGATGTGTGTGATGTCCTTAGGTTAGTTAGGTTTAAGTAGTTCTAAGTTCTAGGGGACTGATGACCACAGCAGTTGAGTCCCATAGTTCTCAGAGCCATTTGAACCATTTTTTTTTTGTTGAAGGCTTTTACGCAACTTGCCACTGTTCTCTACGACAATGCCGATTCCCCGCACACCTCTTGAAGACCTTGTTGACACTGTTGTGCTGTACGACTTCTGGCACATTCAATCTTGATCCAACTCCGTTGTTCCTGTTTCGAAAACGTCAGACCGCTCGCTCTCAAGTGGCTATTTTTCCCTTGATCGTGCGCACGCCGGTGACGTGGGACGGGCGAGTCCATTTGCTCGGAGGTAAGGTTGGTATGTCTGCAACGTGTGCTATCAGCGACAATAGTAGATTCCGTTGCATAGTGTCTCCACGGCAGTGTTGCCACTATTTAAGTTCCAACCCACGCGTTTTCATTTTCGCCACTTATAGATGATTTACTTGAGTATGTAGCTGAAAAGTAGAGATGAGAGTCAAGTCCTTGTCTGATTACATTCTGAATTTCACTCTGAAATCTTACCAATAAATATAACTTTATAGATAATATCGATGAAAGTCTGAAGGATAATAACCTCTGTTTTGTTATCTACGCCCAATTCTTTTAGAATTTCGGTAATTTGGTCAACCGATATGAAGTTTTTTTTTGCAAAATCTATGATCACATGAATTTCTTACGTCTACGTTTCACATTTAAGATTCACGATCTATTCAGCATACGAACATTCTTTCGAACCCTCCTTCATGTCAACCAAGTTCATTGCCGCCCCCCCCCCCCTCTTCCTCCTCTGAAGTGCTTCGGAAACTATGGTCACGGGAGAGAAATTCCACGATAAGTTTTGAATTCATTCTATCACGTTCCTTATGCAGCGCATGGATCAATGTAGAGACAGAATCACACACATGGTCTTCAGTCGCCTACATGTTGCGGAATCTCAGTTAATTTATCAGTCGCGTTATTTTTTACATTGTTCCACATTTCGGTAATTATCGAATCTTTCCCTAGCACCTTGTCGTTCTTACGTAAATTACGGTTTGTCTAATTTCTTATACTGTGGGAGGTGGTGAACGAAGTTAGATGGGTATACTGTTTCCGAACTTGAAACTGGATTTTGGAGCTACAAAGTGTGTAGTAATTCGAAATAATCCGCCAGGACATTGCAGCTTTATTATTGTTGGCAAATTTGTGTTGGGGCCTCGAAGATGTTCATTTGAACGCCATATAGAAGTCTCAGAAAATAATGTTCTTTAAGTCTTCCTTAAACTGTACTGTCTGATTCTCGTCGAGAGCACGATTAGCGCCATGGGTACTCCTAGCAGCGTGTTTTAGCGATTTCAAAAATTTGATCCAGGTACCTTCGTTCTTTTAGTGGTTCGTTTTCTACTTCGAAAGCTACGCTTGCCTCAAACCGTACCAGATTCGCGGATTCACTATGGATGTTTCTTCGGTTTTGTTAGTGGGGCAGTTTTGTTTGTTATTATTAGCACCGTATTATTATTATTATTATTATTATTATTATTATTATTCGTCACTATCATTATTTGCATTGCTAATTATAACTATTCCTATAACAATACCTCAGATGAATGCAAGTAGTCGCAGAGAAATTGCTAAGCTTAATAAACTATGCTTTGTTACCGTTTTTGATATGTCTTTTGTGCCCGCATCTCGTGGTCGTGCGGTAGTGTTCTCGCTTCCCGCGCCGGGGTTCCCGGGTTCGATTCCTGGCGGGGTCAGGGATTTTCTCTGCCTCGTGATGGCTGGGTTTTGTGTGTTTCCTTAGGTTAGTTAGGTTTAAGTAGTTCTAAGTGCTAGGGGACTGATGACCATAGATGTTAAGTCCTAGAGTGGTTGATTCGTTGTTTCGGGGAAGGAGACCAGACAGCGAGGTCATCGGTCTCATCGGATTAGGGAAGGACGGGGAAGGAAGTCGGCCGTGCCCTTTGAAAGGAACCATCCCAGTATTTGCCTGCAGCGATTTAGGGAAATCACGGAAAACCTAAATCAGGATGGCCGGACGCGGGATTGAACCGTCGTCCTCCCGAATGCGAGTCCAGAGTCTAACCACTGCGCCACCTCGCTCCGTGTCCCATAGTGATCAGAGCCATTTGAACCATTTTTGTTCACAAAAGACATTTTGTGAAAAAAAATGTTCAAATGGCTCTGAGCACTATGGGACTAAAATTCTAAGGTAATCAGTCCCCTAGAAATTAGAACTACTTAAACCTAACTAACCTAAGGACATCACACACGTCCATGCCCGAGGCAGGATTCGAACCTGCCACCGTAACTGTCGCGCGGTTCGAGACTGTAGCGCCTAGAACCGCTCGGCCACCCCGGCCGGCTTTTGTGAACAAAGACGTCTGTATCGTTTAATATATTTTCTTATTTATAACTTCATTTCAACTCCTGCCATCATCAGACCAAAGTCTGGAACTGGAAAAAACCTTAAGTGTCAGTTTCAGTCAAACTTAGGTGTTGACACTCCACTTATTGAGAATGACGCTACACGTTGTTTTACAGCTTCGAAGTGCTGTTCCGGTTATCATAGTAGCCGAAACGACGCTGTAAATAAATTAACATATTAAACTATCTAGGCGGCTTTATTCAGAAAATATTCACAGTGACCGCTGACCCCTTCAGGAAATTTATTTGTTTCAGTAATTGTTTGATATGCTTAGTCCCACGTGCAATATAAGAGAGAGCCTTAGGGCCATAATGTGGCCAGAGAAATACTTTAACAGAAACGTTAACTTTCTATATTATAATTTCTGCCTAAAATATTTGTAAGTTTATTAATAAATATTTTCTTAGTTCGAAAACTGTATATAACCTGTGTGCTGATTCCGTGGTTCACAGCAATGGTAAGCGCAAAGACGTCTCGTTTCGCAGGCAACACATGGAGCAGTTTTTGTTGAGAAAGAAGAGCTACAAAAAAAAAAAAGGGAAAAAATACTGGAAAGCTTGTTCTAATATTCTCGAATGTCAGATCGATGGTGAGCACAACCGACTGGACGTTAACAGGAGCCACAACAAGCTTCTCCACCGGGAAGAAATTAGTGGTGTCATGTATGTGGACAACACGTGATCGCGCAAAGGAACCCACACTGTCACGGACAGCGACGTGGCGGAAATCAGGAAATCAGCTGCGCTGTCGCCCCGCGCATCTCTAATGCGTCGTCTTTGTCAACATGGCCGCCGCGACGGAAGGCAGTCAGGACTTAATCACAATTACGACACGCCGGCGCTCGCCTTGTTTATGACGGATAAGGCGAGTCCTAAAGCGCAAGCGCCTCATTAATATAAATTTCTCGCGGCGATAGCATCTAGCGAATGGCAAACAAGACCTAGTAACGTGCGCCCCTTAGACGCCTAATTAAAAACAAATTCCCGGCGAAAACCGGTAGGTTAATTAAATTCCAAGACACACACACACACACACACACACACACACACACACACACACACACACAAACGATCCCGCTCTCTCTCTCTCTCTCTCTCTCTCTCTCTCTCTCTCTCTCTCTCTCTCGCCCCTGAGCAAACAAAATGAAAATGTGTTGACGCACGCTTACCTGAGAGCTACGAGACGTATAAATCTCTTGGCGTCTCCCCGACTGGAGAACTGTGTAGTGGAGGACATTTTGTACGCAGTATTTCTGAAATAGATCGTGCTGATAAAACCGAATAGAAAAAAACAGAAACTGAGACGGCGAAAAAAACTTCATTAAAATATATTAAACAAATACGGCGACCTTGAGCTGGCTAGGATTTTATGTCGGTTGGTGCTCTTTTTATGTTCCATTTCACGGGGAGAGAGAGAGAGAGAGAGAGAGAGAGAGAGAGAGAGAGAGAGAAAGCGAGGAGGAGAGAAACGTTGGCGCTTACGACCCGCAGTTTTGGACATTCCCGGCGTCGGTTAATTGGGTAATACGGCGCCCGTATCGGCGGCGCGCATCGGGCGGGCTGCACCGCGCATGCGCGCCGACCGACCAATCGGACCATCTCGCGATCTCGCGCCGCTGCTGCCCTCTCATTAACGGCGGCCGATCACCGGAGATCTGAATACAGCGGGACACTGCGGCCTGGAATTCTGTTGTAAAAAAGGAACACAGAGGAAAAAAGGAAACTACAAGGAAATACGCCGTAAGCACCGAGATGGGTCTTTATAGGCAAGACAGAGCGATAAAGAGATGTCTTTCGTGAGGACCACATACCCCTCGTAAACTTTTTCGTCTCTTCCTGATACCCCTAGCCACGTTTCAACGAAAATCTCCGATGGTACAAGTGCGAGCAGGTACATCAAAGTAGGCTAACACGTAACTAAATTCCTTACAAGCCCTGATAATGCACTCGTATTCAGTAAAAACAGAACACCTTGAACGACTAGAGATGAACGTTCATATTCACATAACTGTTCATGGCGTCAGCGATCCTATTGTCTTTGGTGTGTACGTAATATCTCTGACTTTTAGTTTTCTGCAGCGGACTCTAGTTTTCTGTATATCTTTGCAACTTGAAGAAGTGTCTGTTCCTCATCTGAACGGCAAAATATTTTGTTGCGTTTTATGTAGCTTTACACTTAAGTTGGCATTAAGACAGCTCAAATGTAGCCAGTATATGAGTGCGACAAGAGTGGAACAAGTAATCGGCTCGGTTGTTGCTGAAGAACCAATATAGCATTTCCCTTACGCAGTTAATGGATACCAAACGAGCCTGCAGCATGATGGCAGGATAGATGGGACAGGGTGACTTGCTCCTAAAACGAATCCCACTGTTTTCCTTTTCTTATCTAAATTTTATGCTCTATGAAAATCTCTGACAGTGGAAGAAGTCATTAAACAGTAGACAAAGTAAACATTTATTGGAGGAAAACAAGACAGAGAGCAATATAACGTATGAAATGTCAAAATAAAAATTACTTATATTATTATTATTAGCTACAATAATAACAATGATAGTAATAATAATAATAATAACATTAATCCATACGTATTACAAAAATGTGTGTGTGTGTGTGTGTGTGTGTGTGTGTGTGTGAGAGAGAGAGAGAGAGAGAGAGAGAGAGAGAGAGAGAGAGAGAGAGAGAGAGAGAGAGTGTTCCACATCTCCTCTTAACTCATTGTACCAAACTTGGTACACATATACCCTACTACTTGACAGTGCGTCAACTACTGGGGGCGATCTGAATTGTTATATTATTCCGAAATATCAGGCTCCACAAGATCACCTGTAAATTCTTTTATTGTTCAACTGTTTCGACAGATTTGTCCTGTCATCATCGGATCTTGTAATACATCAAAAGAAGTTCATGATACTTGCTACGTTTTCTTGTAAGAAGACGCAACATTACTACATGACTTGCAAGATCACGAACTGCTGTTAATGTGTTGCAAAATCCGATGGTAACATCGAAAATCTGTCGAAATCTGCAATCAATAAAAGATTTACAAGCGATATTGGCGTACATAATATTTCAGAGTAATATTGTATACCTTGCTGTTCGACAACAACCGTTATGGGGGTTAAGAACCACCTACCTATCAAAGGGATGGAGGTGGGAGGGAATGTTCACAGGTGTGTGAAATCTTATGGGACTTAACTACTAAGGTCATCAGTCCCTAAGCTTACACACTACTTAACCTAAATTATCCTAAGGACAAACACACACACAAACACACACACACACACACACACACACACACACACACACACACACACACACACACGCCCGAGGGAGGACTCGAACCTCCGCCGAGGCTAGCCGGTGGGAGTGGAAAAGAATCATAGATTGGGACGCGTAAAGTCGCTTACTACATCAATCCAGTAATTGAGAATGAGAGCACTTAAAATTGGCAACAAATTTTACACGTAATTCAAACCTTTTTTCTCGCTGACTGCTCCTACATAATGGTGAAAGGAAAAATGTTTATCGCTTACTATTTTCTGCTGTTCGTGCAGTAACAGCGTCACATAATGCATTACATCATAATTTATTACTTCTTTACCACTAACTCTATCAGAAACACATTTGACAGACAGTATGCACATATACCACTGAATATAACTGCAAAATTATATCGTTGTATGACACATGGTTCAGGGGGTATGACTTCAAAAAAATGAGATTCGCGAAAAACAGCCGCATCACGCATTACGTTTAAATTTATCAATTATTGGCTACTAACTTTATCTGCAATAAATTTTTCTGACAGTATCCACATGTTATAATAGTCTACGACAATGTTATACAGAGTCCGCCAGAAAAATGTACACACACTTTAAGGAACGAAAAGTATTACTTATGTGTTTATTTTACATTTAATAATTGATCACCCATGTTCTACAACCTTCAGTTTAGCACACTGTTACTTTAAATGTTCACAACGTCCACCGATGGCGGCTATACACATAACAGAACGTCAGCGCATACCGCAACTACGTCAGTCAATGTTACAGTGGAGATCGCTGCACGTGTCGCTGTAATCTCCTGGCGAAGTTCCTCCAGCGTGCGTGGCTTACGTCGATAGACGTTATCTTTCTCAGTTCCCCACATCTGGCGACCGTGGAGCGAACTCAACGGGCCCTCTTCGTCCAATCCAACGCCCCGGAAATTTGTCGTCCAGGAAAGCTCGTACAGCTAGGTGGTAGTGTGATGGCACCCCGTCCTGTTGGTAGGAGACTTCTTCATCAGCTCCATAAATCGCACGTATACCTGGCAAAATTGTGTGTAACATTTCCAGGTACACTTCTCCAGTGACAGTAGTATCAAAGAAAAAGGGTGCTACTAAGACCCTAGATGTTAGTCCACACCCCACATGAGCCACTGGTAGACTGATCGCTTTATCCACATAAACATGCGGATTTTCCGGTACCTAGCACACACTGTTAAGCCGGTTCAGGGTTCCATGTAGTTTAAATTGTGCCTCGTCACTCCGCACAACTTTCATCAAAAATGGTTCATCAGTCACCATTTGCTGATACCTTCCGCAAAATTACATTCGGCGATCAGGGTCGTCATCATTAAGCGCGTTCAGTAATTGAGGAATGTAAACTTCGCAATTTACAGCTTTCAGAATTCTTCGTACACTTGTACCGCTAACCCCCGCTTCACGTGCACATTGCTTAGCAGACTTCTGTAGAGAGTTAACAGACGTTTCCAACACGAGAACCGACGAAGCAGGACTTGTAGCTGTACGCTGTCTTCCTGAGCTTTCTATGTGTACTTCGGCAATCGTTTCCTGCAATTCAAACTTGTCAATAATACGTTTAATTGTTAGGCGGGATGGCGCCGCTGTTTCAAACTCCCGCCTCCACTGACGTTGCGCTTCATCAGCACTATCAAACTTGCAAAACCACTTCACATTACATTTTCGTTGCTCCATTGTCAAGTGTGCTCCAGCCGTCTTGTTTTCTCAATAGCGAGATGAAAGAACTAACATTTGTTGAGCCGAAGACCATAGCACAAGAAACTCGTGAACGACAATATCTATATCTCTACAGAGCCTGACAAAGAGTGTATACAATTTTCTGGCGGACTCTGGATTGTCCTATGACACACAGTTCAGAAGATATGACGTCATGAACAGTGAGATGCGTGAAAAACTGCCGCGTCGTGAATGACATTTAAATTTAATACTCCGTTGGTACTGAATCCAATCGCAACACATTTTGCAGACAGTATCCACTATGCTGCCGAATGTACTTACAAAATTATATCATCGTACGATATATACTTCAGGAGATACGAAGTCATAAACATTAAACACAAGGCCAGAAACTGCATGTCTATAAACATGTGCACGGCGACCGCCTAGTTTCTCTGCTAGTAATAATAATAAAGGTACAGTAGTGGAATTTTCGTTCATTTTATGAAGCTTAATAATTGTCAATTAAAGGGGATACTTGCCTCAGCGATACAGATAGCCGTACCGTAGGTGCAACCACAACGGAGGGGTATCTGTTGAGAGGCCAGACCTGAAGAGGGGCAGAAGCCTTTTCAGTAGTTGCAAGGGCAACAGTCTGGATAATTGACTGATCTGGCCTTGTAACAATAACCAAAACAGCTTTGCTGTGCTGGTACTGCGAACGGCTGAAAGCAAGGGGAAACTACGGCCGTAATTTTTCCCGAGGGCATGCAGCTTTACTGTATGATTAAATGATGATTGCATCCTCTTGGGTAAAATATTCCGGAGGTAAAATAGTCCCCCATTCGGATCTCCGGCCGGGGACTACTCAAGAGGATGTCGTTATCAGAAGAAAGAAAACTGGCGTTCTACGGATCGGAGCGTGGAATGTCAGATCCCTTAATCGGGCAGGTAGGTTAGAAAATTTAGAAAGGGAAATGGATAGGTTAAAGTTAGATATAGTGGGAATTAGTGAAGTTCCGTGGCAGGAGGAACAAGATTTCTGGTCAGGTGACTACAGGGTTATAAACACAAAATCAAACGGGGTAGTGCAAGAGTCGGTTTAATAATGAATAGGAAAATAGGAATGCGGGTAAGCTACTACAAACAGCATAGTGAACGCATTGTTGTGGCCAAGATAGATACGAAGCCCACACCTACTACAGTAGTACAAGTTTATATGCAAACTAGCTCTGCACATGACGAAGAAATTGATGAAATCTATGATGAGATGAAAGAAATTATTCAGATAGTAAAGGGAAACGAAAATTTAATAGTCATGGGTGACTGGAATTCGAGTGTAGGAAAATGGAGAGAAGGAAACATAGTATATGAATATGGATTGGGGCTAAGAAATGAAAGACGATGCCGCCTGGTAGAATTTTGCGCAGAGCACAACTTAATCATAGCTAACACTTGGCTTAAGAATCATGAAAGAAGGTTGTATACATGGAAGAACCCTGGAGATACTAAAAGGTATCAGATAGATTATACAATGGTAAGAAGAGATTTAGGAACCAGGTTTTAAATTGTAAGACATTTCCAGGGGCAGATGTGGACTCTGACCACAATCTATTGGTTATGACCTGTAGATTAAAACTGAAGAAACTGCAAAAATGTGGGAAATTAAGGAGATGGGACCTGGATAAACTGACTAAACCAGAGGTTGTACAGAGTTTGAGGGAGAGCATAAGGGAACAATTGACAGGAATGGGGGAAAGAAATACAGTAGAAGAAGAATGGGTAGCTTTAAGGGATGAAGTAGTGAAAGCAGCAGAGCATCAGGTAGGTAAAAAGACGAAGGCTGCTAGAAATCCTTGGGTAACAAAAGAAATATTGAATTTAATTGATGAAAGGAGAAAATATAAAAATGCAGTAAATGAAGCAGGCAAAAAGGAATACAAACGTCTCAAAAATGAGATCGACAGGAAGTGCAAAATGGCTAAGCAGGGATGGCTAGATGACAAATGTAAGGATGTAGAGGCTTATCTCACTAGGGGTAAGATAGATACTGCCTACAGGAAAATTAAAGAGACCTTTGGAGATAAGAGAACCACTTTTATGAACATCAAGAGCTCAGATGGCAACCCAGTTCTAAGCAAAGAAGGGAAAGCAGAAAGGTGGAAGGAGTATATAGAGTGTCTATACAAGGGCGATGCACTTGAGGACAATATTATGGAAATGGAAGAGGATGTAGATGAAGATGAAATGGGAAAGATGATGTTGCGTGAAGTGTTTGACAGAGACTGAAAGACCTGACTCGAAACAAGACCCCCGGAGTCGACAACATTCCATTAGAACTACTGACGGCCTTGGGAGAGCCAGTCCTGACAAAACTCTACCATCTGGCGAGCAAGATGTATGAAACAGGTGAAATACCCTCAGACTTCAAGAAGAATATAAAAATTCCAATCCCAAAGAAAGCAGGTGTTGACAGATGTGAAAATTACACTGTTTGTCTTACTCACGTGCATTAATTTACATTTTTCCATATTAAGGGCAAGTTAGCATCCATCAGTCCAAGTAGAAATTCTGACCAAGTCATCCTGTATTCTCCTACAGTCACTCAATGACGGCACTTTCACGTATAGTACACTGTCATTGGAAAACAACCATCATATCTGGCAGGTCGTTGACGTATATAGATAACATGAGTGACCCTATTACACCTCCATGAGGCACTCATAACGACATCTTTGTCTGTGACGAACACTTGCAGGTCAGGAGAACGTACTGCCTTCTGTTTTAAAATCTTCGAGCCACTCACATATCTCAGAACCTGTGGGTACAAGTCGGTTCTGTGCTGGAGTCTAAACTCCGTGCGAGTAGGCCTTGGAAGGCCCAACGGTACCGACCGGCCACTGTGTCATCCTCAGACTGGATGCGGATGTGGAGGGCATGTGGTCAGCACCCCCCCCCCCCTCCCCTCCCCCAGCAGTATGTCAGTTTACGAGACCGGAGCCGCTACTTGTCAATCGAGTAGCTCCTCAGTTTGCCTCACAGTTTGCCTCTAAGTGCTAGCCCAGCCCGACAGCGCTTATCTTTGGTGATCTGACGGGAACCGGTGTTACCACTGAGACAAGACCATTGGCGCTGGATTGTGAGAGATAACAAAATACACAGACAACACCCTAATTAAAGATGCGTGGATGGCGTTGGAAAACATTCTCAAGCGAGACATTGCTGGATACCGCTAGAGGATGCGTGAAAAAGTCAAGAGGAGTCCTTTCTTAAACTGTGGATATTATCAGCCTAAGTCAACGTCAACGTGCAATAACCAATTACAGACGGTAGAAGGCAGCACTGGCAATGGAAGCTATATAAAACGTGTCTGTGGGACGCGGGTAACAGTGTGGTCGCTGTCGTAAGCTGAAAACGGAGCGGTTTACCTGACGTATAGAAGCGCATGATCATTGGCTTTCGGGCCAAGGGAGGAATCATCTCCGAAACGGCTAAGTCTGTAAATTGTTAACGTGCCACCGTGGTTAAAATGCAGCGTCATGGCAAAATGGCATTGCTCAAAACCGGCGTCGGCGCAATTATGGTGCATCATCGGTCGTAGATAACAAGGGTGAACGACGGCCGCGCAGAGGTGTACGCGCGAATCGACATGCAACTGTTGAGAAACTGCTTCTCGCTTCATGGGAACAAACTTCGGGTTATTAAGTCTCTCCCAGCGGCTTGAACTACCTCCTCTCGGCCTTCTCGCCGCGAGGAGCTGATTTTAACTAGGTTGAGTATTGGGCACTGCCTTTTTAGCCGTCGCCATTTGTTAAGTGGTGCTCCTCCACCACTTTGTGCACATTGCGCTCTAGTTTTGACTGTCCGCCATTTCTTGACGGAATGCCTTTTTTTTTTTTAACCGCTTACATTCCCGTTTGTGTTTGCCGTCTGAGTTATCGGCCGTTTTAGTGAACTACCGCGTCTTACATTTTATCCGTCGTAGCAATATGGCGGAGGACATTTAATTTTTAGTTCAGGACCTCTGTACCTCTATGGCGTACTTCATAGACCTTTCTCCATGTCCCTGTTTTCCGCTGTCTTCTCTTCCGTCGACCGGGGTTAACGTGTAGTCGTTTTTAAGTCCTCTCCTTGTCTTCATGTTGTACACTTTTGTGTTGTGTGCTTATGACGCTAGTTGTTTCTGCGCCCTAAAACAAAACAAACAAACTGGTCACCCAGATGAACCAAAGACCTTCCAACAACGTCTGCTCAACGGCTGTTCAGCGAACATTGCTGCGTATGGGCCTTTGCAACAGACGCTTGGTTCACGCATATATGCTGACTGCTGCTCATCGGCGAAGAAGGCTGGAATTTGCACGCCAGTTACGCAATTGGACGTCCACTGAGCGGCGATTGGTGGTCTTTTCAAATGAATAACGTATTATGCTCCACCAAGCAGTTGGCCTTTGACGTGCACGGTCCTGAAACAATCCAGGCCGAAGGAGGGAGCGTTAGAGTCTGAGAAATGTTTTAGTGACATTCCCTATGTGATTTCGTAGTGGTGGAGGGCAACACAAGTGGATCAACACAAGTACACATCTACCCCTTTTAGCCATGTCAATCCCTACATGCCGCTTGTTTTTCTTCGGCACAATGACATATACGAGGCGTGTTTTTTAAGTAAGTACTGCCGGCCGCGGTGGTCGTGCGGTTCTAGCGCTGCAGTTCGGAACCGTGGGACTGCTACGGTCGCAGGTTCGAATCCTGCCTCGGGCATGGATGTGTGTGATGTCCTTAGGTTAGTTAGGTTTAAGAAGTTCTAAGTTCTAGGGGACTGATGACCTAAGATGTTTAGTCCCATAGTGCTCAGAGCCATTTGAACCATTTGAAGTAAGTACTGTTTTGAAATTAAAAGATGTGCTAAGATATCTGAATAACTTTATTTTTACATGAAAGCATGTACCTTAATCTACTTTTCTACATAATTTCCATAAATATTGAGGCACTTTTCATAACGTTGTTCCAGTTTTTGAATACCCTCCTTATAGAAGTCTGCCGCCTGACTTGTCAACGTCTGCATCACCACTGCTTTGACTTCGTCATCGTCTTGAAGACGCTGACCCCTAGGTGTTTCTTCAGGTGCAGGAACAGATGGCAGTCACTGGGCGCAAGATCGGGGCTGTACGGGGGATGATCTGGAGTTTCCCATCGAAAAGATGTGATGAGATCTTTGGTCTGATTTGCCACATGCGGACGGGCATTGTCTTGCAGCAACACGATGTTCTTGCTCAACTTCCATGAACTGTTGCTTTCATTTTGGAGTGACGTAGGCCACCCATGTTTCATAGCCCCTAACAGTTTGGCTTAAGAAATCATCACCGTCGTTGTGGTACCGCTCAAGGAAAGTCAATGCACTGTCTAAACATTTGGTTTTTGGCACATCCATCAACATTTTCGGTACCCAACGTGTGCACAGTTTTCGGTAATTCAAGTGCTCGGTCACAGTGCCATACAAAACTCTACGGGAAACATTAAGAAAGTCATCCCGCAAGGAGGAAATCGTAAAGCGTGTGTTTCCTCTCACCTTATTGTCCACTTCATGGAGCAAACTTTCATTAACGACCGAAGGACGTCCACTGCGTTGTTCATCATGACATTTCTGCGGCCATCTTTAAATGCTCTCACCCACTTTCTTACCATTCCATCACTCATAATGTTTTCCCCGTATACTGCACAGATCTCACCATGAATATCGATCGCCTTTAGGTCTTTAGCACTAAGAAATCTTATAACAGCCCGTACTTCACAGTCGCCGGGACTCACGATTATCGGAGGCCTCTTAAACACTCAGTACACAACGTAAACAAGGAATAATCAGACTGTAATGGGGTCAGTGCGTAGATTACGGTACAGGCTTTCATGTAAAAATAAAATTATTGAGATATCTTAGCAGGTCTTTTTTTAAATTTCAAAACGGTACTTCCTTAAAAAAACACGCCTCGTATCAGCGGGAAAAAGCAACGTGTCACACAATTCGTAGTGTACGTGAGTGGTTCAAAGAGCACCAGGACGAGTTCACCGCAGTGCCCTCGGCATCTGACCTCACAGATGTAAACTCATTCGAGAATCTGTGGGACATCCTCGATCGAGGCGTTCGTGTCATGGATTCTGAACCGTTAAATCTAGCGCAAATGGCCAATGCACTGGCGTCGACATAGTTTCGCATCCCTGTTGGTACCTTCTAAGAACCTCTTCTTGCAGGTCCGCGCTTCGAATGGTGATTATTCAGGCTTTTGACAGGTGATCACACTAATGTACCTGGGCCGTGTAGATGATTGTTGATGATGATTGTGTGTGTGTGTGTGTGTGTGTGTGTGTGTGTGTGTGTGTGTGTGTGTGTGTGTGTGTGTTTCCTATTGCGAAAGGTTCAATGAATTTATTCGTATCCTCGTTGACGTACCATACATCCAGCGTGGAAGCGAAAGACACCCCTGCTGTTACCAATTCGCGGCTTCAATTACAAGCCATTTTCTCATGCTTCATTTGCGCAGCGGAGAGTAATGTAGGTCAGTAATACGTGCTGTAACGTGTCCCACAGGAGTTATCATAAGCGTTTAATAGCAGCCTGGACTGTAAATTGCGCAGCACGGGAGCGAAAGACGGGGCGTGAAATAATTGCTTATTAGGCGCCTACCGCGGCTGGCCGGCCGGCTGGCGTGATTATTTCCGTGTCCTTGGCAGGCGCAGCGAGCAGTCGGTACTCTAAGCGGCGGGGCTGACCCACACCAGCACGTAGTCTGTAACCCGGCAGCGGGCAAGCTTCTTATTACCGGAAAAAAAATAGTGCGCCAGTCCGCGCAGCGAGTGAAGTTGATAGATTTTGCAATATATTCTCAACGTATTCGATTGCGTGAGTTAGCAGTTCCGGTTGTAATGGATCTGTTATATGAAAGCCAATAACGCCTCGTCGATAAAGCTAATCAGTGACCGTTGTTTAAGAGACAATATAAGAGACGCTAAAAATAGACAAGAACCAAGGGCCTCGCTATTTCTTCCGTTCACGGTTTAAGTTTTTAAGAGTTTTTCTGCTAACGCAAGTAGTCAGATGGCACATAAATACTTGAATAAACGACAGTAGACGCACGAAGGTGAGGGCAGAGGTTAGTACTGCAGGTATGTATAACTAGAGATCCGGTTACAGCAACTGTAGCTGACACATTAATATCGCAGAAAATTTCTATGACTAGTATGGGATTGAGATTTAATCAGATGCTACGCGAAATATTAATTCCGAATTCGTAAGTCTGATACACGAAATTCGTCCTAAGGCGAAGAAGGAAATATAGGTCGCGTCTTCTTTGAGAGTAGATTGAATTTTGTTCGGTTTACTTGCCTGATGACACGATTTCCAAGGACGCTAAGCTTTACCGATAAATATGTGATTCTCTCGAATCGACTGACGGTAGGCCAGTTCCACATTTCGTTTTCCACGGATATCGTGCGCGATGTCAGATTGATGCGAATGCCCAGTTACACTCCTCACCCTCTTAACACCGTTTGGAAGTGTACATACAACCAATCACGACTGCTGAACAACAGGTGTTACACTAAGCCTGACACTTTCGCTGTATAAACCTATGATTGAGGGTGTTTGGAAGAAACTCGATTCTCTTAAAGTCCAAAATGACAGTGGATTTGAAAAGAACAGCTTGCAAGCAGTGTATCCTTTCTTTTTAATTTACGTCAGCGGAACTCGAGCGTTAAACGAATTGGCGAAAGGAAACAGATAACAGTGTAGTCAGGTTCGGAAAGATAAAAAAAAGATAGAAAAAGAGTTGTCCAAAGTCAGTGATGTAATACAGTGGGTTAAAGCAATGAAATGCAAATGGGCAGGACATGTAGACTGGAAACCAAGAGAGGGAAACCGTCCGCTAGGAAGCAGTCGTACGGGCAGTTTTATTCTGGCCTGGATAACTTTTACAGGGATACTGGACATAGCGTAGGGCGAGGTTTTCTATATCATGAGGCTATGTGGATGGAAATAAGAGAATACTCTACTGTTCAACCCGTGTGCGCAGCTCGGACGCCACTGTGTTACAGGACCGTTGCCAGACAAGTCGTGCACACGGGGCAGGAAGCTTTTTCCAAATTTACTGAACCCAGACAGCAGTCATCCAGACGAAAATACAAGAGGTAAGTCATCCACACATCTACACAGAAACTCCGCAAGCCCCCGTACGGTGCATGGTGGAGTGTACTCTGTACCACTACTGGTCATTTCCCTTCCTGTTCCATTCGCCAATAGAGCGAGTGAGAGACGACTGTCTGTACGCCTCCGTATGACCCCTAATTTCTCTTATCTTTATGGTCCTTACGCGCGATGTATGTTGGTGGCAGTGGATTCGTTCGGCAGTCAGCATCAACCGCCAATTCTCTAAATATTTTCAACGCTGTTTCTTGAAAAAAATATAGCCTTCTCTCCACTGATTCCCATTTGAGTTCCCGAAGCATCTCCGTAAAACTTACGTGTCGTTCAAACCTACCGGTAACAAATCTAACACGCGGCTCTGGATTGCTTCGATGTCTTCCTTCAATCCGTTCTTGTACGGATTCCAAACACTCGAGCAGTACTCAAAAATAGATTGTACCAGCGTCTCATATCAGGGATTTTTAACAGGTGAACCACCATTTCCTAAAATCCTCCCAATAGACGGAAGTCGACCATAAGCCTTCCCTACCACATGCTCGTTCCACCTCACATCACTGTGCAATCTTTACGTCAACAGATAGTTAATCCATTCCGGTAACAGATAATCTAGACTATTTTGCCTGTTATCGATATCGATACTGGCGAGATATACACTACTGGCCATTAAAACTGCTACACCAAGAAGAAATGCAGATGATAAACGGGTATTCATTGGACAAATATATTATATTAGAACTGACATGTGATTACATTTTCACGCAATTTGTGTGCATAGATTCTGAGAAATCAGTACTCAGAACAACCACTTCTGGCCGTAATAACGGCCTTGATATGCCTGGGCATTAAGTCAAACAGAGCTTGATGGCGTGTACAGGTACAGCTGCCTATGCAGCTTCAACACGATACCACACTTCATCAAGAGTAGTGACTGGCGTATTGTGACGAGCCAGTTGCACGGCCACCATTGACCAGACGTTTTCAATTGGTGAGAGATCTGGAGAATGTGCTGGCCAGGGCAGCAGTCGAAAATTTTCTGTATCCACAAAGGCCCCTACAGGACCTGCAACATGCGGTCGTGCATTATCCTGCTGAAATGTAGGGTTTCGCAGGGATCGAATGAAAGGTAGAGCCACGGGTCATAACACATCTGAAATGTAACGTCCACTGTTCAAAGTGCGGTCAATGCGAACAAGAGGTGACCGAGACGTATAACCAATGGCACCCCTACCATCACGCTGGGTGATATGCCAGTATGGCGATGACGAATACACGCTTCCAATGTGCGTTCACCGAGATGTCGCCAAACACGGATGCGACCATCATGATGCTGTAAACAGAACCTGGATTCATCCGAAAAAATGACGTTTTGCCATTCGTGCACCCAGGTTCGTCATTGAGTACACCATCACAGGCGCTCCTGTCTGTGATGCAGCGTCAAAGTCCATGCTGCTGCAAACGTCGTCGAACTGTTCGTGCAGATGGTTGTTGTCTTTCAAACGTCCCCATCTGTTGACTCAGGGATCGAGACGTAGTTGCACGATCCGTTACAGCCATGCGGTTAAGATGCCTGTCATCTCGATTGCTAGTGATACGAACGAGGCCGTTGGGATCCAGCACGGCGTTCCGTATTACCCTGCTGAACCCACCGATTCCGTATTCTGCTAACAGTCATTGGATCTAGACCAACGCGAGCAGCAATGTCGCGATACGATAAACTGATATCGCGATAGGCTACAATCCGACCTTTATCAAAGTCGGAAACGTGATGGTACACACTTCTCCTTACACGAGGCATCACAACAACGTTTCACCAGGCAACGCCGGTCAACTGCTGTTTGTGTGTGAGAAATCGGCTGGAAACTTTCCTCGTGTCAGCACGTTGTAGGTGTCGCCACCGGCGCCAACCTTGTGTGAATGCCCTGAAAAGCTGATCATTTGCATATCACAGCATCTTCTTCCTGCCGGTTAAATTTCGCGTCTGTAGCTCGTCATCTTGGTGGTGCAGCAATTTTAATCGCCATTAGTGTATTTAAACGACTTGACTGTGCTAAGCAGGACACTAGTATTAGTGTATCCGAACATTACAGGTTTGTTGTTCCTACTCATCCGCATTAACTCACATTTATCCACATTTACGACTAGCTGCCACTCATCACACTAAATGTAAATTTTGTCTAAGTCGTCTTGTATCTTCCTACGGTCACTCAACTTCAGTACCTTACCATACACCTCTGCATGATCAGCAAAGGAAGGCAGACTGCTGCCGACCCTGTCCGCCAAATCATTTATGTGTATGGAGAAAAACAGCGCTCCTATATCACTTCCCTGGGGCTCTCCTGACGATACTCTTGTCTCCCTTAGAACCCATTCGTGGCCGTATGTCAGCCTATGACCTTCTTTGCTCCTTATTTTCCCACTGATCGTTTCTCGCAGTTTCTCCCCATGTAGCAAAATCACCATTTATAGTCATTTAAATACTTATAGAGGTAGTTTGACAAGGACTGGATTTGAAAGTTCCTAGCAGATTAAAACTGTGTTTCAGATCAAGACGAGAACTCGGGACCTTTGCCTTTCGCGGGGAAGTGTTCTTCAATCGGAGCTACCCAGACACAACTCACAAGCCGTCCTCACAGCCTTAATTCTTCCAGTACCTCGTCTCCTACCTTCCAAAATTTACAGAAGCTCTTCTGCGAACCTTGCAGAACTAGCACTCGTGTAAGAAAGGATGCTGAAGAGAAATGGCTTAGCCACAGCCTGGGGGACGTTTTCATAATGAAATTTTCACTCCGCACCGGAATCTGCGCTGATATGGAACTTCCTGGAAGATTAAAACTGTGTGACGGGCCGAGACTCGAACACTGGACCCTTGCCGTTCGCGGGCAAGTGCTCTACCGTCACACAGTTTTAATCTGCCAGGAAGCTTCATATCAGCACACACTTCGCTGCAGAATTAAAATTTCATTCTTGAAACATTCCCCGGGCTGTGGCTAAGCCAAGTCTCAACAATATTCTTTCTTTCAGGAGTGCCAGTTCTTCAAGTTTCGCAGGAGAGATTCTGTGAAGTTTGGAAGGTAGGAGACGAGGTAATGGTGGAATTCAGACTGTGAGGTCGGGTCGTGAGTCGTGCTTGGGTAGCTCAGATGGTAGAGCACTCATCCGCCAAAGGCAAAGGTCCGCCACACAGTTTTAATCTGCCAGGAAGTTTCATATCAGAGCACACTCCCCTGCAGAGTGAAAATTTCATTCAGCATTGGATTTATATTCGGCTGCGGCTGTCTATTAGGAAACATCTCCGCATTCATGTGATATAATGCATTTAATGTAAATCACGGAAAAACTGTAACACCACGGCCGGATGGTGATTAGAATCTCCCGAATGCACGGCCAGTCTGTTTAAGAAAACACAACCCCATTCAATTTAATACTAATATACAACGCCGTTTTGTCTACACCCCCCCCCCCCCCACCATCACCACCAAAAAAAAAAGAAAATTTGTTTCATAACTTGAAAAGCTAAAACCACGTGCTTGTAATTAAAGATAAGCTTCTTACGGAGGTTCGGTATCGGCCGTAATTATGGTATGACAGCGAAACTTGGTAGGTATGTTAACGCATTAATGCGGAGTAGATTTACGTTGGAAAAAATTACTGTCAGTTGTGTCCACCACTTGCAAATCTGGTGCTGTACACTGAATGACGGTATGACATCGACGCTGTCATTTCCAAGCCGAAACCTGAGTGAACAGTATGGCTATCCAGCAGAGAGGTCGTGTGCTGTTAGTGGAACTGCAGCGAACTGCTGCAAACGGCAGTAATTGCGGCGCTGCATTAAAAGAAAATCGCTGGCTGGAAGGTCTGACCCGATGTCGCTAAACAGTTTAAAGAAGATGATAAGCCGGGCGGTGTGGCCGAGCGGTTCTAGGCGCTTCAGTCTGGAACCACGCGACTGCTACGGACGCACGTTCCAATCCTGCCTCGGGCATGGATGTGTGTGCTGCCCTTAGGTTAGTTAGGTTTAAGTAGTCCTAGGTGACTGATGACCTCAGCAGCTATGTCGCATAGTGCTCAGAGCCATTTGAAGATGTTAATGAAATTCGAAAACAAGGATGAGCCTGGTGAATCACCTGGATTGGCGAGGCTACTGTTGCTGTCACTGGCGGTGTCCCGGATAGTGCGAGAGCGCGTGCTGTGTCATCCGAATCAACCATCCTATGGTCAATAGGAGGGAAAGCTCTGCGACATGCTAAACTGTTACCTGTACGAGATCCCAGCGGCGCAGTAATCGAAATCTAACGACCCACAGCAACTTTCTGAATTTGCTCTTCCGTTTCTGGCACTCACATGTAGCGCTGTAGAGCGGTGAAGCACATTTCAAACTAATGGTTGCCGTGAATACACAGAGTTTACGAATTTTGGGTACTGTTAAACCGCACGTTGCGCACAAAGTACCATTGTACTCGCCGTATATGACTGTGCTGTGTGGATTCACAAGTACCTTTATTCTAGGTCCGCTATTTTTTCAAAAGACTACACCCAGAGGGCTGTCAGATGTGCCCTGACGTCTGCCCGTTATCGACACCCCCTTGTACATCATTTGCTTTGGGAAAGCGAAACTGTGAGAAAACCACTCTTTTCATGCAAGACGGGGCAACACTTTATGTCACTTGCCCTGTGAAATATCTGCTTAATGCAACTTTCCACGAACGTGTTATCTCCAGACGTTTCCCAGATGCATACCTTGCAGGATCACCTGATCTGAATCCATGTTCGGTCTCTGCGTGATCAGAAGGCATCATACAAGAAAACGTTGCTCATATTCCACCGGAACTGCTGCAGGCGACTGTTGATCGCATTTTATGGATGCAACATCTCGTCTGCGGAGCTCATAATGAACAAATTGTGTGAGCTGTGCCTAATAAGCACATCAACATCATGCCTTCCTCACTTGTTTGACCTTCTCTGTCCACGTCCCGCTTCTAGTCCAATACACATGGAAACTTACCAGATTTGCACTTGGTGGCTAAAATAGGAACTAACTGTTTCTCCAGCGTAAATCGTTTCCACATTAACGCATCAGAACATGTACCAGGTTTTGCTACCATACGATAATGACAGCCCATTCTGGACCTCTGCGAGTAGCTGCAATTCATTTATGATCACCCGGTACTACACCGTCAGTTAATTCCTCAACAACAATCGCTGCACACGCTATACACATACAATAAGTTCACAGGAGAACTCTGGGATGAGGTTGTTGGTAGTGTCGCTGGTCTCAAGCGGCAGACAGCTCGAGAACCACACGAGAGGTGTAACCTTCCAAGAAAGTCGGTTTTATTGATCTTGAAGTGGCTACAACTTCCTAGTGACAGAAACAAGCTGCATATTATTCTACATGTAGCATAACGAATACTGCGCTAAGATTAACCGAACATCGCTATTTCTTGCTAATTTAATACGAATGGCGACGGCGTACCACCTCGAATGCTACAATGGCTGGTAGAGAGCTGTTGTGTGTTCTTCGTACTTAGGAATAATATGCACTAGCAGCGGCACCCCAGCACAGTAGCTATACAGACTTCCCAGCGGTAACACCGCCCTGCAGGGCGCCGCTTTTACACGCCGTGCCCGAAGTCAACGTACCAACTGGCCAGACAGAGGATGTACGCCGTACTGTTCTCTGGACGCCTACAGCTGGGAAGCAGTGTCGCTCAAATATGCACTGTTCTGCACATCAAAGCGAGGCAGCGCGCAAAATTACACTCGAGCACAATAGCTGCTTATGCTGAACAACGACTCAGAGTCGCTAAGGGAACCCTGAGTTGTATAGCTGGTTCATAAATCACGCAACCATTCTCCTCCCACACAAGCTTCACACTCATACACACACACACACACACACACACACACACACACACACACACAGCCCTCGCTTTCAAGTCACGGCTTTCTTTTGTTAAAAAAAAAAATAAAAAATCTGTCCTTTAGCGGGCTCTGGCGTAGTGCTTGATGACGGAGGGACGATTTAAGAAAATTCAGAGACCCTTCACAGGATTTGTTCACCAAGTTAAGGCATT
Organism: Schistocerca gregaria; assembly: GCF_023897955.1. Taxonomy (NCBI): domain Eukaryota; kingdom Metazoa; phylum Arthropoda; class Insecta; order Orthoptera; family Acrididae; genus Schistocerca; species Schistocerca gregaria. The sequence continues at coordinate 604,687,441 of NC_064923.1, read as the reverse complement.
CGACAACGTAACATGTTCGAAACTCTCAGTAAAAGTAGATACAAGCTATAGGGAATGATGGGTAATATACAGGGTGTTACAAAAAGGTACGGCCAAACTTTAAGAAAACATTCCTCACACACAAAGAAAGAAAATATGTTATGTGGACATGTGTCCGGAAACGCTTACTTTCCGTGTTAGAGCTCATTTTATTACTTCTCTTCAAATCACATTAATCATGGAATGGAAACACACAGAAACAGAACGTACCAGCGTGACTTCAAACACTTCGTTATGGGAAATGTTCAAAATGTCCTCCGTTAGCGAGGATACATGCATCCACGCTCCGTCGCATGGAATCCCTGATACGCTGATTCACCCTGGAGAATGGAGTATTGTATCACAGCCGTCCACAATACGAGCACGAAGAGTCTCTAAATTTGGTACCGGGGTTGCGTAGACAAGAGCTGTCAATTGCCCCCATAAATGAAAGTCAAGAGGGTTGAGGTCAGGAGAGCGTGGAGGCCACGGAATTGGTCCACCTCTACCAATCCATCGGTCACCGAATCAGTTGTTGAGAAGCGTACGAACACTTCGACTGAAATGTGCAGGAGCTCCATCGTGCATGAACCACGTATTGTGTCGTACATGTAAAGGCACATGTTCTAGCAGCACAGGTAGGGTATCCAATATTAAATTATGATTACGTGCTTCATTGAGCGTACGTGGAAGAACATGAGGCCCAATCAAGACATCACCAACAATGCCTGCCCAAATGTTCACAGAAAATCTGTGTTGATAACGTGATTGAACAATTGCGTGCGGATTCTCGTCAGCCCACACATGTTGATTGTGAAAATTAACAATTTGATCACGTTGGAATGAAGCCTCATCCGTAAAGAGAACATTTGCACTGAAATGAGGATTGACACATTGTTGGATGAACCATTAGCAGAAGTGTACCCGTGGAGGCCAATCAGCTGCTGATAGTGCCTGCACACAATGTACATGGTACGGAGACAACTGGTTCTCCCGTAGCACTCTCCATACAGTGACGTGGTCAACGTTACCTTGTACAGCAGCAACTTCTCTGACGCTGACATTAGGGTTATCGTCAACTCGTCAACTGCACGAAGAATTGCTAAGTTCATTGCAGGTGTCCTCGTCGTTCTAGGTCGTCCCCAGTCGCGAGTCATAGGCTGGAATGTCCCGTGCTCCCTAAGACGCCGATCAATTGCTTCGAACGTCTTCCTGTCGGAACACCTTCGTTCTGGAAATCTGTCTCGATACAAACGTAACGCGCCACGGCTATTGCCCCGTGCTAATCCATACATCAAATGGGCATCTGCCAACTCCGCATTTGTAAACATTACACTGACTGCAAAACCACGTTCGTGATGAACACGAACCTATTGATGCTACGTACTGATGTGCTTGATGATAGTACTGTAGAGCAATGAGTCGCATGTCAACACAAGCACCGAAGTCAACATTACCTTCCTTCAATTGTGATGTCCACATCACATCTTTTCTTTATTTGTGTGTGAGGAATGTTTCCTGAAAGTTTGGCAGTACCTTCTTGTAACACCCTGTATAATACAGATTGGTAGAGGTATGCGTCCAAATATATATCTACTGATGAGTAAGGACAGTGTACTGAAGAATATCTCAGCAGTAGTTACTTCAGTTGCAGACTAATAATTATACGTATTATGAGGAGTATGTTTCTCGGTTACTTAGTACCTCCAAGTAAGTGAGACAACATTCAAGCCATTAATGTTTATTTTTCCATAGGCAGAATGTTAGGTACTGAACTGTGCACATATGAACTCAAAACGGCTAGTCTATACCGACGAGCGCAGCCCACTCCGTGATGCTGTTACAACAGTGCAGGGAATTTCAGGTAGTAAAACATGTGTGGTAGCGGGAAGACCCTCAGACGCGGCGAAAAAGCAACTGTCACTCCAAAGCGGGTACACAATATCTTGACCTATGCCTCCAACACACTGGATCGGAAAACCAAAGAGAAAAGTGCTCGTAAGAAATGTTTCTCCATTGCTGTTCAACCTGTTCATCGAGGAACCAATGACGAAAACAGAAGAAAGGTTCAGGGGTGAGATTAAAATTCTGGGTGAAAGGATATCAATGACACTATTCCCTGTTGACATTATTATCTTCGGTGACTGTGAGCAAGAATTACACGACAATTTCAATGGAACGAACAGTCTAATGAGCTCAGTATATGGACTAGATGCTAATGGAAGGAGTGTTAGAAATTGGATTAGGGACATACTCAGCATGAAACATGTGAACGACAGAATAGCCGAAGTGAAGGAATTCTGCTATCTTGGGAGGAAACTCAAACGCGATAGAAGGAGCAGGGAAGATACAAGGAGACAAGGGCGGGCAAAGAGGGCGTTCCTCGCTAAATCAAGTCTACTAGCACCAAATGTGGACTTGAGTGTGTGGATGAAATTTCTGGGAATGTCCATCTGGGACACAACGAATTACAAAAGTGACATAGGGAAGGATAGAAAAGAAAATCTAAATATTTCTGTTATGGTGTTCTAGAAGGACGCTCAAAATTGAGTGGATTGATAAGAAATGTAGGAATCCTCCACCGAATTAGGGAGGATGACTAGGAAGGGACAGGAGTTAGGTAGTTGCAGGTTCTACAGATTATTTGAACTACTCGTTTGCAGGAATGATGTGCAACGAGTCAGGTTACCCTCCATTCAGCGGCTGTTGCACGCAGCGACTGTTATATTGGCATGCAAATAATAGATTTCAGCTATCAGTCGTCCTTTTGAAATTTTATTGGCAAAACGAGATTTCAGCTAGAAACTAGCCATTCTCAATGCACTATAATTTTTGATCAATGCATGTAATACCTGTTGGTCGGGCTTCATCCATAGTTTATTGAATACTGCAAACACTACAAATTTCATTAGGAGTAGCGGTCGCGCCTAGAACCGAACGGTCACACAGGTCGGCGACTAGAGATAGCGTACAGGCGAATGAAAGCGTAGCAGATGAAAGTGTAGGGGAAAACACACACACACACACACACACATCAGAGAACATATAATTATTGCGTTATCATAGAAGTCCAAATAATATTAGAAGTAGAGCGTATTTCCATTGTTTCCTAAATTAGTATGACCCCATCGATCTACATGACGTGGAGGCTAAGTCGCTTCTAGAGAATCCAGGTCAAAATTTCTGTTTACTTCTCTTTCTCTTAAATATATGTTATTAACTCCACGAACTATCCGTGGTTGCTGTGCATAAGACATACTGCAGTGAGTTCTGTTTCCTTTGTAGTACCGGCCGCGGTGGTCTAGCGGTTCAGGCGCTCAGTCCGGAACCGCGGGACTGCTACGGTCGCAGGTTCGAATCCTGCCTCGGGCATGGATGTGTGTGATGTCCTTAGGTTAGTTAGGTTTAAGTAGTTCTAAGTTCTAGGGGACTAATGACCACAGATGTTAAGTCCCATAGTGCTCAGAGCCATTTTAACCATTTGAACCTTTGTAGTGACAACTGTACTTGTTTCAAATCGACCTGACCATGGCAGTAAATCAACAGTCACAATCCAGATTTACACCATATGTCTTCTGTTTATACTGCTGACATGAGAAGAAAACTTTTGATGGACAAGTCATTTAGAAAATAAAAAACAAATTGTCAATAGGATTATCTTGAGTGTGTTCCTGTAAGACTGAAAACAGTACACTGTTAATGATAGAAATCGTTTGGAATCAATGAAAATGTTGCTTTGGAGAAGGGTAACCAGGACCAGCTGCACAGAAGGCAAATCCAATGAAGATGCTTTGAAGGAATCACAGGGCAGTATTGTTATGGAAGGAAAATGAAAGTTCTTGGACTAATATTCATGTGGTACAATTGTTTAAGTGTTTAAGAAACATTTTGGAAGCAAATTTTTTTTTTTTACAGTGAACCAAGGAAAGAAGGAAGAAAATTCTATTCTCCTTTGCAGGTCGCAAAAGGTCAGAATCATTAAAAAATGAAGCAAATCTCAAAATATAGAGAAGGGTGGTTGCAGCGACACGACACAGTTTTCAAAATTTGATGGGAGCGGGTATACATCATAAGTCAATCCCTTAAAGCTTATTTTCAGTCAAATTAAACAAAAATTCATCCATATGGAATGGATAGCGTCTTGAAAAAGGACATCATGAACAATCGTTGAACAGCACAAAAGGTTTTTCTCAGAGGTATAATTTTTTAAATCTCTAATATAATTTTAGGTTTAAGTATTTTTGCTGAAGGTATCTGTCTAATTCAGGCAGAAAGAGAAAGAAGCTTTTGAAGTGTGGTACTACAGGGGAACGGTGAAGACTAGATAGATTGATTGGGTGACTAATGAGGAGATATTGAACTGAATCCGGAAAAAAAAGAAATTTATGGCACATTGCGTAATAGAAGGGCTCAGTTGATGCGACACATCCGGAGGCATCAAGAATTCGTCAATTTGGTCAATCTGATAAGTGAAGGACGTGTGGGGGAGGGGAGGGGGAGTAAAAGTCGTAGAGGGAGATAAAAGCTTGAATAAAGTAAGCAGATTCAAATGGATGTAGGTTGACGTAACCGAGGCAGCCAATCACATAGTTATGGAACAAATAAAATTAAATAACTCACTGTTGTATATCAGTTTTTGTATTCTAAAATATTTCATCGAAGAAGCTTGGAAGGAATTTTCTTAATTCACTGGCTCACAGAAGCAGTACATATTTTCATAGAAAGCACTCGTATTTTTATTTTTATCGCTCTGTAATATTTTTTCAAAGCTCCATCTTCGGTTTTCGCAGATTTCTTTGTTTCCGTCGTGGAGTAATGATGAAGACGTGCCTTTGTGTTGGTAGACAAATAAGGAAGCTTGTGAACACTGTCGTTGAAATTTTGGATTTACGTAACTCCGTCTTCTGTAAAACACAATAATCTTGTTTTTGCGGAACAAATTACACCACCGTCGGATAACTGTATTTCACGATAATCTCCATCATAATTTATTCTCAATGAAATGACGTCACACTGTATGATCTTCATCACAACAAATTTCTGAAAAGGAGTGGACAATTTGATCACTTTTTTCGTCCATATTTTTGTGTGATGTTATGTGCAGTTTTTTTATTAGAATTGTCATTCATTAATAACTATGATGTATTCAACAGTTCCCTTTCCAGTGGGCTCGCAGCTTGCATAAGGACAAATTTTATTTGAAGTACAAGTTTTTTGCTGCATTATTTATTTGTACTGATGCGATTTACACGAGGATTTCGTTTCGGAGAATTGCCATTGTCAAGTGTACATCTTAGCCGGTATGACGTGGTCCGTATGGCATCTTGCAGCATAAATACTGCTTGTCTTTTTGTTATGATACGATCACGTTAATCATATGTTTACTTTTTATTTGTGTGATCTTGTTAAGTAATTTTTTGACAGATTTTCTGACTGCTTCGGCTCCAGCAATGCTGTATGTGAAAAAATAACGTTACAAGATCACGCAAAAAGGTAAACGTATAAACAAATTGAGCGTATCATAACAAAGAGACAATTGACATTTACGCTACAAGATGCCGTGTTGGCCACATCATACCAGCTAAGACGTACACTTGATAATGGCATATCGCCGAAACGTGCTCGTCATATAAACTGTATCACAAGGAGTAAATAAGTAAATAGTGCAGCAAAGAACTTGTACTTCAAATAAAACTATGCTTATGACTTCCCTGATGTACAGTTCCTGCGCGGGGTTGCTTGAAAAGCCTCAACTGCAAAGCAGAGAACAATGAAGATGAAAATTTCGCTTTAAAATACGTATTGCTTCAATAAAAATAGAAGCTTCGTCAGAAGACGGAGTTTTACTAGCAAAATAGGTGGAGAAATTTTCTGGCAGATTAAAACTGTATGCCGGATCGAGACTCGAACTCAGGACTTCTGCCGAATTCAAGTCTCGGTCCGGCACTCAGTTTTAATCTTCCAGGAAGTTTCATATCAGCACATTCTCCGCTGCAAAATGAACATTTCATTCTGATCTTGTGCCGCTTGCTTTCTGCCTATTACACATAAAAGCTAGGACACGGGCCAGCTAGAAAATATATGTTGGTACTGCATTGTTTGCAGGGAATACAACGATAAGAATAGCTCCTGCAAGACAAGAATAATAGTTAAATCTTACTGTATGTTTATGGCGTATTTCGAAAGTCCTGGTGCATATCTGAGCACAAAAGCCTACACACACGCTTGTTCTCATACCAACCCTGCGGGAAGAATTTTTCTGATGAAACCTGTCGCCACCTTAATATCTCGTGCATCTGCTAGCTTTAGTCCGTGTTAAAGTAAAATTCATGTTAGTCTCTATTCCATGACTCTAAACAAGGGTAAATATGGCTACAGTGTCATGCAAATATCTAGAATGTTATCACCATTTAGTGTAACAATTACAAGGACTGGTGTTATTTCTCGTTACAGTGATAAGAAGAGAAGCACTATCTTCGTAAAAGATGTGCCGAACTAACGAACCATTGTCTGCTGCGGCTACGCTACGAAAGGAAACTCATCTGTGGAAACAGAAGCACAAGCGTGTGGCTGAAAATAAAGGACGCTAGATACACTTGTATGCCGAAGTGTCTCGGAGCTAAAAGCATCTTGAAATTACGCCGTCTCGAACATTACGGTCGGCCTTTGATCTTCTCCGTGCCGAGCGGAATTATTTAAACTGGTTTCGCCATCTTTTCTGTACGACCCCTTCCTTTTATGCGGCACGCACATAATGCATGGCTGTTATTTCTCTTCCCATCCTCGCTACGACGGCTTCCCGGTCGCCGCTGGGTGGTTTAGTTTCCTTGTCTGCACCAGACTTCTTGTTCCTCGGTCGTGCTGGCGTTATCTTAATGAAATTCCCCCTATTGTCCTCTAGAATCTCATTCTGTCGTTTATAGTCTTCCAATCTGTTGCGCTATAGAAGTCTATGTTGTCCACACAATAGTGCCGAGATTTCCACTCTGCAGTCCCCCAACTTCTTGCATGTTCCTCGTCCTTTCTTTACTCCGAACTTTTTACCACTGCCGCAACCAGTCCAGATATCTCTGCAACTTCTGCATTTGTAAATTTCTCGCACTAAAATATTAGAAGGTCGTGTGAAACACTGTAGTTTTGCGATTGGATTCAAGACTTACTTGCAGACAGAACTTAACACGTCGTTCTTAACGGAACGAAATTAATAAATGTAAAGGTAATTTTCAGAATACCACAAGAAAGTCTTGGAATACCCCAACAAAGTGTGATAGGGTCGGTACTGTTTACAAAGTGCATGAATGATCTGATAGAAGGCATTGGATACTGTTTAAGACCGGTCACACATGATGTAATTGTTCACAACAAAGTAGTAACGCCAGAAGACATTGTCGATTTGCAGAGCAGCCTACAGAGGATTAATGAATGAATGACGTAAAAAAAAGTCACATGTTACGCATCAAAGGAAAATAAATCCATTACTGTACGACTACACTATTTATATGACACTAATGGAAACAGTAACTGCCCTAAAATATCAAGGAGTGACTATTCAGAGCAATCTTACGTGGAATGATCTAAAAAAAGTAAACATTAGGAAAAGCAGATGCCAGACAGATTCAGAGGAAAAATTTTAAGGAAATGTAACTCATTCGCGAAAGAAGTTGCTTATAAGGCACTTGCTCAACCGATTCTTGAGTATTGATCATTAATTTGGGGTCCTTACCAGATAGGATTTATAGAAGAGGTACAGAATATCCAACGAGCAGCGGTGCGTTTCGTCACGGATCGTTTAGTCGGTGCGGGAGATGATCAACAAACTCCAATGGCAAACGTTACACGGGAGACGTTATGCATCACGGAGTGGTTTACTATTGACATTTTGGGAGAGTACTTTCTGAGAACAGTAGAATAACATATTACTCCACGCACATACCGGGTGATCAAAAAGTCAGTATAAATATGAAAACAGAATAAATCACGGAAGAATGTAGATGGAGAGGTACAAATTGACACACATACTGGGAATGACATGGGGTTTTATTAAAATCAAAAAAATACAAAAGTTCAAAAAATGTCCAACAGATGGCGCTTCATCTGATCTGAATAGCAATAAGTAGCATAAGAAAGTAAGACAAAGCAAAGATGATGTTCGTTACAGGACTTTGATACAGTTCGATACAGTTCCGCACTGTGGCCTGATAAAGTAAGAGCCTACGGAATATCAGACCTGCTGTGTGGTTGGATTGAAGGGTTTTTAGCCAACAGAACACAGCATGGTGTTATCAACGGAGAGAAGTCTACAGACGTTAAAGTAACCTCTGGTGTGCCACAGGGGAGTGTAATAGGACCATTGCTTTTCACAATATATATAAATGACCTAGTAGATAGTGTCGGAAGTTCCATGCGACTTTTCGCGGATGATGCTGTAGTATACAGAGAAGTTGCAGCATTAGAAAATTGTAGCGAAATGCAGGAAGATCTGCAGCGGATAGGCACTTGGTGCAGGGAGTGGCAACTGACCCTAAACTTAGACAAACGTAATGTATTGCGAATACATAGAAAGAAGGATCCTTTATTGTATGATTATATAATAGCGGAACAAACACTGGTAGCAGTTACTTCTGTAAAATATCTGGGAGTATGCGTGCGGAACGATTTGAAGTGGAATGATCATATAAAAGTAATTGTTGGTAAGGCGGGTACCAGGTTGAGTTTCATTGGGAGAGTACTTAGAAAATGTAGTCCATCAACAAAGGAGGTGGCTTACAAAACACTCGTTCGACCTATACTTGAGTATTGCTCATCAATGTGGGATCCGTACCAGATCGGGTTGACAGTGGAGATAGAGAAGATCCAAAGAAGAGCGGCACGTTTCGTCACAGAGTTATTTGGTAACCATGATAGCGTTACGGAGATGTTTAGCAAACTCAAGTGGCAGACTCTGCAAGAGAGGCGCTCTGCATCGCGGTGTAGCTTGCTCGCCAGCTTTCGAGAGGGTGCGTTTCTGGATGAGGTATAGAATATATTGCTTCCCCCTACTTATGCCTCCCGAGAAGATCACGAATGTAAAATTAGAGAGATTCGAGCGGGCATGGAGGCTTTCAGACAGTCGTTCTTCCCCCCGAACCATACGCGACTGGAACAGAAAAGGGAGGTAATGACAGTGGCACGTAAAGTGCCCTTCGCCACACACCGTTGGGTGGCTTGCGGAATATAAATGTAGATGTAGATGTAGATGAAATGCTGAATATATCCACCATCATTCCTCAACATTAGCTGTAGTCGAGGAATAATGTTTGAACAGCACTGTAAGACACACAGGCGCCGTGAATGCGGGTAATACCATTGGACAGAGCAGGACAAGAAATTGATTTTCTCGTTTTAAGGAGGATCGTTTGACATCAGTGACTCTCCACATTCAGAAAGAGCTTCGGAGAGTGATGAAGCTCGTTTAAATATATTACTCCACAACGATTCACGTCATTGTACTCATGAACTGGCAAATGTGATGAAATGTGATCGTTCCGCTATAGTGCGATATTTGCATGCAGTGTGGAAGATTCAAAAATCCGGTTTCTATGTACCGCACGCTCTAAGCCAAAATCACAAAAATCAGCAGGTGGCCATACGTGCATCTCTGCTTGCTCGTCATCATTTGGCTATTGAACAACACCGACCATTCCTATCCTGTATCGTTACTGGTGACGGAGAACGGGTTTTTTTACGCTAACTTAAGGAAAATAGAGGAATGATCGATCCCAAACAAAGCAGCAATTCCCCGTGCAAAGACTTTCGCACACATACAAAAGATAATGTTTTGCATCTGGTAGGACAACGACTATTGATGTACTACGAATTGTTTCCCCGAGGTGTAACTATCACTGCTCACATTTATTGTCAACAAGTGAGGCGTCAGTTCAAGAACAACGACCAGGAAGATTGCGTGAAGTGATGTAAATGTCGTGTGAGGGGGGCCTCCCGTCGGGTAGACCGTTCGCTGGGTGCTATTCTTTCGATTTGACGCCCCTAAGAGGAGAAAGTCTTCGACCCAGCCGGGAATCGAACCCGGGCCCTTACGATTGACATTCTGTCGCGCTGGCCACTCAGCTACAGGTGGCGGACAGCGTGAAGTGATACTATACTACGATAACGCTCGCCTGTATTCTGCTAGAATGACAGAAAACACTAGGCAGGTGTTGGGTTGGGAAATCATTCCACACCGACCTAGTTCGCTCGATCTTGAGCCCTAAGATTTTCACCATTTCCGCTATCTATCGAATAACGTTCAAAGTAATTCATTTCCGGATGAATATGCACTGCCCTCATGGCTCTACGACATCTTCGCCTTAAAACCATATGACTTCCACAGTCGTGGAATCGAAAAGTTACCCCAAAGCAGGCAGTGAAGCAAAATATAATGTTGGTGTCTAAAGTCTCAGTTACGTGTATCTGTTAAATTGTGAATAAACGACACGAATTTATGCACCAATGTTATATAATGGGTGTAACATTAATGTTTTGATTTCATTCACACTTGTTTTAAGCTTTTACTTGATTTGTAATTGTATTTTGAAGAGGATAGCCCAAAGCAAAACATTTAATGTAAATGAAATTTGCTCTACGTACCTTCCTGGAGCTAGTGCCTATAACCTCTTTTACTGATTGACGACTCCATGTAGTGTTGTGTACACCACGGCCAAATAGAGGATAGAATTTGAAGGAAAATTAGCATTGGCTGTATTTTGTTGTTTTATTGTCAGCAAAACCGATTTTCGGTCACTTAGTGACTATCCTCAATGCTGTAATATACAATTAAAATTGGTAGGCACTGGTATCAAGCTATAACCACAAGCGTAGAGGGATTTATATGGTCGCTCTAAGCTTGTGGTTATTGCTTGATGCCAGTACCTACCAGTTTTAATTGTATATTACAGCATTGAGGATAGTCACTAAGTGACCGAAAATCAATTTTGCTGACAATACAACACCAAAATACGGCCAATGCTGATTTTCCTTCCAATTATAACCTCTTTATTTATTAAAGTACTGTAATCTCTGCGTTCAAGTGCTGTTCTCTCATAAGAAGTAAACGCAGACAACATTGGTCTTCATAAACGTGGCGCTTAACTTTCCAATATTCCATCGTTACGTAATTGGTGCCTCATGTTGGCCCTTAACTGAATTTAATCACCACAGTATCAGTACCATCTCTGCCTCAGTTAGGGAAATTTTATCGTTGTCTTAGACACCGAATAGAGAGTCTCAATTTCCCCAGATGTTTCGCTGCTCTTATTTAAATCGCGTGCAAAATTCTGAGCAGAAATCGCAGCGAGAAATGTTAGCAGGAACGTGTTGACAGAAGGTAAACAAAAAAAAAACAAGAAAACTAAGGGATGAGTACGCAGGAGTGGCTCCTTGGTATTTTACCAGGAGAGAGTCGTGAGTTTGGTTTTTAGTTTACGGTACACAAGCTAGTTGGCAGTTCGCTGAACGGCGCGGGCGCGCAGAGCAGAATAGACGAGAGTAGGGTGAGCGAGCGTCGCTTTCTCCCGGGAGCCCAGGTGTGAGACCCACCCGCCGGAGCGGATCGTGCATATATGGGCCGGCCGGCGAAACAGCAGTCATTATCGATAAAGGTCGTCCGGCGAGTCGACTCTCGTTACCGGCGAGAATGCACGACCGGCCTGCACTGCGCTTTCTCCCGCGCGCCGATAGCCATCTGTTCATTGTTTTAATCATATCGCCGCTCGTGCGGGGATAATCAGCCATTTCGAAACGCCCCCGCCAAGTGAGTTATGGGGTCCTTAATTCGCCAGCCAGTCTCGCGTTCCCGTTACCGCTCTCTGAAATCCAAATGTATTACGTTCCCTGAATGCTACAACAAGCCGCGACTCATTTTCTCGCAGCTGCTGCGATCTCTCATACCACGTGTTGCGAACCACAACTATATTGTCTGTTGTGTAAGTGTAGGCTTCCCCGGCCGTAGTATCTTATATAAAGCTTTTCTATGTATATTACCGCGTCGTAACGTTTCTAGACCACCGTTTCGGCCTCTGCTGCAAGTAGTCTTCATCAGCGTGGTGTACTTACTACAGGAATGTTAGTATTAACGTTGCGCCCACAAGGAAGTAATTAGAGATTGAACACAAACTCTGATAATGAAAGGAAATCGCCGCACGCTTTCACATTATCCATCCCAGCACTCATCTTTAGCGATTTAAGGAAATCAAGGACAAAGCATTCTGTGTGGCCGGACGGGGATTTGAACCACTGTCCTACTCAGAGTCTAGTGGTTTACTATTGCCACCCCACTCGGTGTTCCAGTAAATACAAAATCCTGACGAATGCCACTCGCAGTAGTGGTTGAAACGGTGATTTGCAAAACATAACGACCAGGTTACCTACCCGCAAAAGTTTTAATCTTTATTATCTGTTCTTTAATGAGCTTTCAATGTAGGATACGTTGGCCACAAAGTCTTTCTTGCGCTTTTTTTTATCTAAGCTCTTCGTAGAGTTCAAAAATGGTTCAAATGGCTCTGAGCACTATGGGACTTAACATCTGAGGTCATCAGTCCCCTAGACTTAGAACTACTTACACCTAACTAACCTACGGACATCACACACATCCGTGCCCAAGGCAGGATTCCAACCTGCAGCAGCGCGGTTTCGGACTGAAGCGCCTAGAACCGCTCGGTCACAGCGGCCGGCCTTGGCGGAGTGAAACGACAACTTGTAGTAGAATACCTGTGGACATCGAACACATGTCATTTAGACCTTAACTGCATTTTGCAAAAATGGCGTAGATGGAAGTGGTCTCTATTTCGTTTCTAGTAGTGTTTTCTAAGTAACGTGCCTTACATGTCCGAAGGAACACACACCACGCAGATAAATATATATGGGCCTTGACGGTAATTAAAGATCATTCAGGGCAAAAGTAATCTTCGTCCGACTTCTTGTGGGAACCATGCAATGAGGGTAATGAACAGGAACGTTTGGTATACAGTGTGTGAGAAGTTGGGGTTTCTGACTGAACGGGAAGCGTGCTCGGATAGCAGAAGCTGTTCGGGGACCGTTCGCGTGAAGTGAGAAATACTGATTCGAGTCCCGGTACAGCACAAATTTTCACATGTCGCCATTGAATTTATTCCAGTGCACGATTGCGGCTGATGTCGGAATTTCTTCAAATCACTCTGTTCACTAACACGTTTGACTGTTGCCAAGGGGTTCATGCTGAAAGATGCCCAGTAGATAAACAAAATATTGATCTTGCTATCATCCTTACTGACGTTCAGAATACACTGGCAGTCTCAGTTTTCCATTGTGGATGACTGATAATGAATGATGATACTGTTTGCTTCTACTACAAGTGGATTCTTCATGTACAGCTATAACCTGCAAGTGTGCGGATGACAGTACTTCGTGTATCACCTTAAGTTCTTCCTTACCTGCTCCATTCGCAAATGGTGTCCAGGTAAAACGGCTCTGCACAAGTACTAATTCTCTGACCCTCCTCCTCATCTGGTGGCATATTCACTGGTGAGCCAAAGCATAATAATAGTACCTTGCAGCGAGATTTAATGCCGCATGTTAGAGTGTAGGAGACAATGAAACTTTGTGGTTACATTAGTAAGGGCATGCATAAGAGAAATAACGAATAAACCATTGAAAGAAACATATTTTAATTTCGACTTGAGAGGGGGAACATTTGTTAACCGCGTGCCATGTTTACGTTCCACTTTACCAACGATGATCGATGTGACGAGCGTCTTCATCCAGGACAGCCCAGAACCGCATAACTGGTCGCAATGCTTTCGAACCGTGGACCATGGAAAGCTCAGCTATCGTGACACAGCTCGCGTACTGCTTGAAGGACGTGCAGTGCGTCCAGCATTTTCTAACTTGGTAACTGAAGCTTCTCCAACAATTTGTGACGCAATGCCGGCCGCGGTGGCTATGCGGTTCTACGCGCATCAGTCCGGAACCGCGCGACTGCTACGGTCGCAGGTTCGAATCCTGCCTCATGTATGGATGTGTGTGATGTTCTTAGATTAGTTAGGTTTAAGTAGTTGTAAGTTCTAGGGGACTGATGACCACACCAGTTAAGTACCATAGTGCTCAGGGCCATTTGAACCATTTGTGACGCAATTGTCCGTCGGCCTCTCCCCGGAGCAGTTCCCAAATCGCTAGTTAATTCAAACTTTCGAATCATGTTCTCCAACCACGATACGTCAAGAGAACCTCTCAGTATTGCTTTAATGCGGCGATACTCGCGAAGAACAGCAGCAACACTGGTGTTGTCTTGATAAAACATCTTTCTCCAGACACATGTTGGCTGTAACTGAAGTGACCACTGATGTCTGTGTTTCAACCCGAAGTCGCCGTACCATTACCAGCGCCTAAGGACAAGTCATGACACTAACATCACGGAAACCGCAAATGCTGCATCGCACAGTGTGAACATCATACCTACACAGTCGAGTACCTCTAATGAAACAGTTTTTCGCCGGCACCGGCTCAGGCTGCGAAAGTGGTTTGGTGTTGCGGGACCAAACTGCTGAGGTCATCGGTCCCTCACCGGTCCCTCACCTTACACGCTACTTAATCTAACTTAAACTAATTTAAGCTAAGGACGACACACACGCAAACACCCATGCCCGAGGGAGGACTCGAACCTCCGAAGGGGCGCGCCGCGCGAACCGTGACAAGACGGCTACCCCGCGCGGCACAGGCTGCGAAACTTTAACTACAACCACCACGTATATAATCGGAGCAGAGACGAATTGCAAATCATTCTAGCAAAGAGAGGGACCACAAAATGACGAATCCATTGACAAAAGCGAGTTTGACGAGCGGCAGATTGTTCTAGCCCAGTAACAGGGAAGGGAGCGTCTCGGAAACTTTGAAACTGGTCGGCTTTGGCGTACTACTGTCCTAAGCATCTATGGAAAGTGGTTGAAGGACGGCGAAGTCACGAGCGTTAGATGGCCACGTCTCATCACGTAACTTAAGCGGTCGGAGACTTACCAAGCCCGTAACCCAGGATAGACGGCCCTCTGTCACTGATGTGGCGTCATAGCATTGTGCTGTTGTAGACACGTTTCGGATCACTCCGTTCAACGCACACTTTTGAGCATGGGGCTTCGCAGTAGGCAACCTCTGTGTTTCCTTGTTGATTCGACGGTAAGGTGGGGATGAGTGGGGGGAGATTTGAAAAAAAAATATTGCTCATTCGATTGTAAGACAACTTGGTTTGAAAATGAGAATTTTGGCGCGAGGAAAAAGGGAGGAGTATTTTGCTGCGAGCGATATTCACCTGAGCTTTCCTAATTATGTTTTGGCTCAACAGTGTTTATGCTCTGGAATAATCTGTAGCGGGTTTGTGTTGTGAGGAACTGAACTGAACTGAACTCCGCCAGAACAGGCCATGAAGGCCCAACGGTACCGACCGGCAGCCGTGTCATCCTTAGCCCACAAGCGTCACTGAATGCGGATGTGGAGGAGCATGTGGTTAGAACACCGCTCTCGCGGCCGTTTTGTCTGTTTACGAGACCAGAGCCGCTACTTCCCAATAAAGTAGCTCTTTAGTTTGCCTCACAAGGGCTGAGTGCAGCCCTCTTGACTATAGAGCTCGGTAGATCGGATGGTCACCCAACCAAGTGCTAGCCCATCCCCGACAGCGGTGAACTTCAGTAAATTTGATACTAGCATGGAGAGAATTCAAATGTTCAAGAAATCGATGTAATTCATCCCTCCCGTGCGGCCATATTACAAATGTGTCGTCCACGTACCTCCAGAAGACCGCTGGTTTAAAACTTGTTGAGTCCAGTGCATTGTCCTCGAAGTTTTCCATGAAAAAATTAGCTGCTAGATTTGAGAGGGGGTTTCCCATAGCAACTCCAACTTTATGCTCATAAAATTCACCATTAAACTGAAAATAAAATGACAAAAGCAAATGTTTTTATCAAAATGTTGGCCAATAGGAGATAGAGTGTCCTTTAAAGGTATCTTGCTATATAATGATACCACATCAAAACTAACGAGCACATTCTTACTATTTACCCTGATTGTGACAAGTCATACATAGGTGAAACAATACGCACCGTTGATGAGAGATGTGTGGAACATCGAAGATATACACGCTTATCACACCTAGACAAGTCAGCTGTGGCCGAACATTGCATTCATACAAGGCATTCCATGAACTACAGTGATATGAAGATTTTAACGTCCACCTCTTCCTTTGGGATTCTGTCTTCAAGGAACCTATAGAGAGTAGATTAGCTAATGATTTAATAAGTGTCGTTCATCGTAGAGTTGATTTCACATTAGGACAGGGCGTATATAGTAAACCAACACATACAAATCTATATCTATGTGCAAGTAGCTGCCATCACCCTTCACAGACCACAGTTGTCTGTAAGAGCGTAGCGCATAGGGCACACTTTATATCCAATAAAGATTACTTGCAAGAAGAGCTCACATGTCTTCAGAGCATTTTTAAAGCGAATGGATTTTCTCCGCAACAAATTCGTAGATAATGATGTTTGGTTTGTGGGGCGCTCAACTGCGCTGTCATCAACGCCCGTGCACTTTCCCAATCTTTACACAGCCCAGTCTAGTCACTTTCATGAGTAACGATGGAATGATGAAAAAAATACAAACACCCAGCCCCCGGGCAGAGAAAATCCTCAAGCCGGCCGGGAATCGAACCTGGGACCCCGTGATCCAGATTAGCAAGCTAGCCACTAGACCACGAGCTGCGGGCACAAATTCGTAGAACATTCAATGTATCGTTCCAATTTCAGTATATGTACTGCCGAAGCGAGTACACAATCAATGTAAAACCTCGAACACAGGTATGTAATGAAATAGTAATTCATTGAGATCAAGTGCGTTTTTGGCCTATGTGTGTGCTCTTTCGTCCAAGTGTGCACTGCCAGATCATAAGCTAGTTCGAATAGAGCCTGATGGTCGGCCTCCAGGAGTGGATTTTTCATCTCATGAAAGCATGTCTTGAAGAGTACATGAGATGTTACTAAGAAGGTTATGCGCGCATGAAACAAATGAATAGAAGAGGATCGTGCGAAGCAACGAGCTGTTGCGGCATCACACAATGTCACCTCCAGCGATGTATGGGTGTTACCTCATGTAAATTCCTAAATGGACAATAGGATCTATAGGTTCGTCAGCAGCGACAGCTCGTCGAGGTAGGATCTGTTTGCATCGATGTTTCTACGTCGCCTTGTGCGATTCTTGAGTATTGCTCGTCAGTCCGAGAGGCAGAGGAGATAAAAAAGGAGGCGCCCGTTTCGTTACAGATTGGTATAGTAAACTTGAGACTTTCACGCTGATGTTCACCAGAAACCTGTTGCAGATGCTACAAGAAAGAGGTTTTTCGTCGCGAAGAGGTTAATTTTTCAAATTCAGAAAATACAGCTTCCAAGAAGACTGACGTATCCCGAAATAACCACGACGAGAAAATAATCCTTTTTTGAGGTCATACGGACGGTGTTACAGTTTTTAGTTAGCATTCTAAGAGCTGGTGGAAAGCTTGAACTATATTCCGTCACTCCAGAACACTGGCGATTCTCCTTTCCCGTTGGTGGTATGTCTAACGTGTCACTGTTTCTCGTAGGCTGGTGCGGTGTACATTTGTGTCGCTGATCTAGGAGCGTGTTGGAAGAGAAAGTTGAACGCTGTAACTGGCATTGTTCGTCTTGGAGAGAAAGTATTCCAGCCTGTAGGGGCTGAGTCGACTGACAAGCACTGCTAACAGTTGCATATTTCAGTGTTATTGGGGCGTTAAACCCCAAAGCGAAGATGCTGCAGAATATTTCTGATGTACGGTTAATAGACTTACCACACACCATAATCTAATCGATCTAACCGAACAGTAAAAAGGGGGATATGTTAGTGGTAGCAGAAATATCTTCCATCATATATCGTAAGGTGACTTGAGAAGAATATATGTAGGTAAGGACTAGACAGGGGGCATCCGGGGGTTGAACTTCATTTTCTTGAAACCAAAAACTCTTCAATTTGCAATAGGCATGTGAGCGTAATAAGACAGTTTGTCCCATATGTAGTGTCCAGAGCGAACTTCTAGCAGTGATACAGTAAGGTATTAGATGCTACCTTCATGAGTGGAGTCTAGCAGCCCGCACCACTGAACGAGAAGACGGAAAAACACCAAGTGTAGTGGTTTTTGGTTTTCAGCACAACTGCATGCAATATCTCCACACCAGCCTACTGACGGCAGTTTGAACTGCTCCATCTCTGAATCTTTAGAGTTCAAGGCGTTCTGCTCTCTTCAACAGCTTCAAACGTCATATTTCAGCAGGACAATGTTCGAACAGATGGGGTGAGGGATGTGTAAGTCTTCTTTCAAGAATAGCTTATACCAATGCTTCTCTCGCCCAGGTGTTCGACAGATGTGTCGGCCTTAGAACGTATGTGTGTCATGTTAAGGCACAAACTCGTCTCTGTTCTGCAGTGATCAATATTCACACATACAAGCTGCTTAGACGAAACATACCCAGGCCCTTTTTGATTCCATATCGCGACAATTAGAGATCTTTTTTGCGGTGTTTCACATAACACTGAAATATCAAAACAAAGGATCATGTACAGTTCCGCAGCACGAATCATATTTTTACTGTCGTGTACCCAGTCTGTGACACAAATTTCTTTTCGATTAAATTTACGAGGTATATTAAAAAAGTAACGGAAAGTGTGCAATTTCTCGTACTTTATTATTCTGGCTTGTAAATATATCTGAATAGTATGTGTACAATGTTAGCCATATTGAATATTTCGTCTGCTGTCACTTGTAAAAAAAATTACATTTTGGTAAGATAGAAGATTTTTGTTGTGTGTAAAAAATTGATCGGAGAATGTATGTTAAATTTTTCTGTAAGAGCGGATTAAAGAGCAGCAAAATTAACTGAACGTCAAACTTTGGTTTTTGTGAGTATGCTCTCAGTAAATCAATGGTTTCTTTCTTTTCTCTACCATTTATACAGCCTAGTACGAGATCCCCTTTTCCAAGATTTGGCAAATTTTATTTTATTCAGCTTTGTGGCCAAATGAAGTTTCTGACGTCGCAGTGAGTAAATCAACTGTTTACGAGTGGTATAAGCTTTTTGCAGAAGGCTGTGAAGACGTTGAAGAGTGATGAGAGCCTTGACCACGTCAGCATATCAGCTGAGAAAATATTGGAAAAAATTAAAGAAATTATTACGAACGAACACCCAATAATAATCAGAGAAGTCACTGATCATGTTGGCATATCAGTTAGCTCATACCATCATTTTTTTCCGATGGTTTTGGTGTGAGGTGAGTGGTAGAAAAAATTAGAAGTTGCTGAAACTGTAACAAAAAAACAGAGGAGAATGCAAGTCACCAGATGAAGCCAACAATGATGTATAGCTACTGAAACGTGTCGTAGCAGGTGATAAAACACGGGTTTACGAATACGACGTCGAAACAAAGGCTCAGTCGCCTCAATGGAGATATTAAGAATCGTGGATCTCAATAACTGCAGCCAAATGGTAAAGTTATGCTTTCTGTGTTCTTCGATTTAAACGGCATAATGAGCCATGAGTTCTTGCCAAAAGGTCAAAGGATCAAAAATAATTAACACATTAAAGGATGTTTGTGTGAAGGAAACCGAAAAAACCCCAGATTTGCGAGGGAAATAATTTATGCCTTTTGCACCATGTCAATACACCTGTACATATTTTCTTGCTTGTTCGGATTTTTTTTTTTTGGGCAAAAACAATGATGCAATGATGCTCGCCAGACACATTGTCGTGAGACTTTTTTCTGTTCCCAAAAATAGTCGTCGTTTTACAAGCACGGATGAGATTAACAACCGGGTCGCTGAGAGAAATAAAATCTGTTCTAAAAATCGATTTCCGTGAAGTTTTTAGGGGACTGAAAAAAGCGGTGGCATAAGTGTGTAATACCTAGTGGGACCTATTTTGAAGGGGACAGTGCAGTCTGCAGGAGGGATCCTATTGTGTTTCGGGGTCACTCACGGCAACGCACCAGAGAGATATAAACCTAGTAGCTGTTAGCGCCTGTTGGAGGTGAACGCACACCGACTCGTGCTGTCACCTCGATGCCTTTGTCCTCGGTGTAACACGGTCATCAACCCGAAAATTGACTGAAACACTTCATTGTTCCACTGGCATAGTTTGACCGATGGCTCTCTCACGGTAATGTCAATCAGCTCACTTAGTCAGTTATTGAGAGGAGGAGGGACACTACACGTTGACGTCGAATCGGGCTATGGTGTGAATTTTGTAATTTTTTCATTTCCCTCACTGGTATCAATAACCCATAGTAGGAAATATTCCTTATTCAGGACCAGTCTGTTTGTTAGCATCCCGTATCCAATACTATTTATTTTGTATTTTGGTTGTCGTTGGCTGCCCTTCCTGTTTCGCGTTTTTGTAATTTATGTATCCATTCTAATACGTACCTTAGCATTAACACCAATGAGTCAGAAAGTTGCGCATGACAGGAAGGAGTCGGCTGATCATAGTGGAAATGCACGTTTATTAGGTGGATTATGTGAACACGTTTCAAACGTAAATTTACGAGTAACAGAAGAAAAATGAATTCAGGTAGCACTGGGGTTGCCGTGAATTAATTATCAAACTAAGGGGTATGGTTCTTCAAGCGTTACAGAAGCTACTGTGAGATCTGTGAATGACAGTGAGGTAGAGAGTAGAGCAAAGAAATAAGACATTAAAGAATAAAGATAATGAAAACATGTGTTGAGAGTGGCGATTAGTAGTTATTATTGTTGTGTGAGTAAAGGTGGAATACCCAGCAACGATATAGCGTGAGAGGCAACTGACCTGTAATAACTAATGCCATGGCTGTATGCTATGACAAAGTACTCGAAAAATGGACACAAACTGCTAAATCATTTCACTGTTCAGAAGCATTACTAGCAGTTTGGAGCTCTGCAGAGCTGCTATGCAAAGTGAAGTCTGCAATGCTGTCACAGGCTGTTCATTGAGTATTTTTAGTTTTTTTGTTACCTACACTGAAAACAGCATAAAAAATGAAAGCTGAAAGTGAAGGGAGAAGGAAAGAAGGAAGACTGATGTGTAGCGTTCTGACGATGAGGCCATTAGAGGCGTAGCAAAAGCTGAAAGCGTTTGAGGACAGGGAAGGCTGTCATTAATGAGATTTTCCGAAGATAAACCCAGGAATTTTCCCCAAGTGTTTTAAGGAAATTGTGGAAAAACTTAAATGAGGATTAGGAGACGGAGATTTGAATCCACAAACTCCAGAATATGATTCCAGTTTCTTATCAACTGCGCCACATTATAAAGTTGTACTTAAGAAAAGTATGACTGCGGTATCTAGAGTTTTAGACGGTTTGATGAAATACATCTCCAACATACAAATATTGTATTGTGTAGAATGTTCCTTATCACATGAGGGAAATCTGTGTTGACCAACAGCCACCCATTAGTCTTAATATTCGAAACATCTTTTACGCATTTTTATTTTTTTGTAGGCAATCTCCGTTTCCCTTCGTCTTTCTGTAAACCGTACTTGGCAGCTGCTGGCAGAAACTCGAATTCCAACATCTAACGTGTTATGTAAGTGTGCAGGCTTTCGTTGCTGTTGTCACTAAAGTTGAAATATTCTGGGGTATTAGGCCTCGTCCTATTTCCTCTAAAATAATCGACGTTTCCACTCTTGTGCTGGAATCTTCTTCAGGATCTTCCGGTGGCCACTATTGCTAGTGTGTTTTAGTAATCGTGGACGTCGGAAAATCCTGTAGAAGATCCCAGCAGAGGGGTCGAAACGTTGATTATTTTAGAGGAAATCTGACGCGGCCTGACACTCCAGAAGATTTGAACTTTAATCTAATGTGTCTTATCCCTTTAAGATGGTTTCTTCAAAAACTAAAACACTTGCACTGGACATAACTTTCTCTTACAAACCTTCTGCATACGTATCGCTTTTTCAATATGCACCAGTACTTGAAAAACACTACATTCATATCGACCTGAAATTCGTAGATAAATTAACACCTTATCTCACAGACTCTGCGCCTACAGAAAGCACTTTCTCTCGAAAATAAATTTGGCGTGTCACAACTTCCGCGAATATACCTTCTGCGTGCATTCTACTATTTGAATATGAGCATAGATCTCTTATACTCTTCCGTCTTGAGTCTTTCCTACACGTGAAGACGTCGTTACCGTCGTGTTGAAAGTGGAATGGAAGTTACATTAGAAACAGTTCTCGCACATAATTATTTGTCGTCAGTTTTGCCTAACTCTCTTCCCTATCAAGAGCTCTGGGGCATCGAATCCAGAAGACTTTAACAATTCACTCCACACCACAGCTGACGTAAAGAACACCTCGAGTTAAGACGTTCCAGGACTGCAGTTCTCCTCTATATACACACACCTCTTTGAAACAGGAAACCGGTGAATTGCAACACTTGAGAGTAACGCGGAAAATGATATAGGGAGGAGACGTCCACGGGCCAATTAGGGCTGCACTCGGTGCTCGGCGCTCCCGGTGGAACTGAGTTCTAGCCCCACAGCCAGCTAACACCTTGACAAACGGCACTCTACAGACGAAAACGACAGCTGGAACTGCGCAGGAGTTCCTTACACTTATTACTATTGGGTGATGAGGTGCGGCGTTAATGGTCATACTCGACTTCGTGGTAGATTTATTACACCTTCGCGTTGTACTGCGCCTGCTACGGCGTACAGTATTTATGGAAAACGGAGGAACTTCGTTTAGAGGCACCTTTAGTTCCTGGGAAAGCTGTTTTTTGTGGTTGTATTGCAAATGCAGTAGCGTTGCAGTTTAGGTATGAACACTGACAAAATTTATGTGGTGGCAAGAATCTGCTATTTGAAACAGTGTATGAAGTTTGAGAAAAAAATCCCTGCTGGTATCACTAACAAAGTGCATCTTGCTACACATTCCGCAAGCCACCAACGACCGTGGCCGAGGGCATCTTTTATTACTGATAGCTAGTTCCCTTTCCTGCCACTCGCAAATGAATCTAGGGAAAAACGACTGTCTACGTGCCTCCGTATGAGCTCCAATTTCTCTCATCTTATCCTCGTAGTTCATACGTGAAAGGTACTTTGGAGGCAGTGGAATCCCTCTACAGTCTGCCAAAAACGCCGGTTCTCTAAATTTTCTCAACAGTTTCTCGACAAGAACATCGTTTCCCATCCCGGGATTACCATATGAGTTCACGAGGCATTTTCGTAGTACTCGCATGTTATCTAACTTAGCGCTAACAAATGTTGCTTCGGTGTCTTACTTTAATCCGATATAGTGGGGATCCCAAACACTCGAACAGTAGTCAAGAATGGGTCGCGCTAGCGTTCAATACGCTGTCTCCCTTATAGATGAGACACAATTTTTGTAGACTTCGCTCAGTAAACCTGCCTTCGCTACTACTGACACTTAATCGACGAGACTGCGTAAGGTCGCCGCCATACCCGCCGGTGGTGGTCATCCGCGGTAGTGCAAACCGCGATTCATTGCTGAACACTGTGCAACGCCATTCATCAGTAGTCCATGCCTCTCAGTCACGGCTCGGCGTTAAACGCAACCGTTTATTATGTGTTAACATCAGCGCACCGCATGGGTCAGTAATTCTCTACTTCGGGTGCTTCTAGTTTCCGATCAATGGTGCAAGATAAAACATCATGTTGCAGAGAGCCCATTACATGTTCTAGGATAGATGGCGCAGATGTGAAGGGGTCCTGAGACTGGTTTGATGCAGCTCTCCATGCTACCCTACCCTGTGCAAGCTTCTTCATCTCCCAGTACCTACTGCAACCTACATCCTTCTGAATCTGCTTAGTGTATTCATCTCTTGGTCTCCCTCTACGATTTTTACCCTCCATGCTGCCCTCCAATGCTAAATTTGTGATCCCATGATGCCTCAAAACATGTCCTACCAACCGATCCCTTGTTCTAGTCAAGTTGTGCCACAAACTTCTCTTCTCCCCAATCCTATTCAATACCTCCTCATTAGTTAAGTGATCTACCCACCTAATTTTCAACATTCTTCTGTAGCACCACATTTCGAAAGCTTCTATTGTCTTCTTGTCCAAACTATTTATCGTCCGTGTTTCACTTCCATACATGGCTGCACTCCATACAAATACTTTCAGAAACGACTTCCTGACACTTAAATCTATGCCCGATGTTAACAAATTTCTATTCTTCAGAAACGCTTTCGTTGCCATTGCCAGTTACATTTTATATCCTCTCTACTTCGACCATCATCAGTTATTTTACTCCCCAAATAGCAAAACTCCTTTACTACTTTAAGTGTCTCATTTCCTAATCTAATTCCCTCAGCATCACCCGATTTAATTCGTCTACATTCCATTATCCTCGTTTTACTTTTGTTGATGTTCATCTTATATCCTCCTTTCAAGACACTGTCCATTCCGTTAAACTGCTCTTCCAAGTCCTTTGCTGTCTCTGACAAAATTACAATGTCATCGGCGAACCTCAAAGTTTTTATTTCTTCTCCCTGGATTTTAATACCTACTCCAAATTTTACTTTTGTTTCCTTTACTGCTTGCTCAATATACAGATTGAATAATATCGATGAGAGGCTACAACCCTGTCTTACTCCCTTCCCAACCACTGGTTCCCTTTCATGTCCCTCGACTCTTATAACTGCCATCTGGTTTCTGTACAAATTGTAAATAGCCATTCACTCCCTGTATTTTACCCCTGCCACCTTTAGAATTTGAAAGAGAGTATTCCAGTCAACATTGTGAAAGCTTTCTCCAAGTCTACAAATGCTAGAAACGTAGGTTTGCCTTTCCTTAATCTTTCTTCTAAGATAATTCGTAAGGTCAGTACTGCCTCACGTGTTCCAGTATTTCTACGGAATCCAAACTGATCTTCCTCAGGTCGGCTTCTATCAGTTTTTCCATTCGTCTGTAAATAATTCGCGCTAGTATTTTGCAGCTGTGGCTTACTAAACTGATAGTTCAGTAATTTTCACATCTGTCAACACCTGCTTTCTTTGGAATTGGAATTATTATATTCTTCTTGAAGTCTGAGGGTATTTCGCCTGTCTCGTACATCTTGCCCACCAGATGGTAGATTTTTATCAGGACTGGCTCTCCCAAGGCCGTCAGTAGTTCTAATGGGATGTTGTCTACTCCTGGGGCCTTGTTTCGACTCAGATCTTTCAGTGCTCTGTCAAACTCTTCACGCAGTATCGTATCTCCCATTTCCTCTTTATTTATATCCTCTTCCATTTCCATAATATTGTCCTCAAGTACATCGTCCTTGTATAGACCCTCTATATACTCCTTCTACCTTCCTGCTTTCCCTTCTTTGCTTAGAACTGGGTTCCCATCTGAGCTCTTGATATTCACACAAGCGGCTTTCTTTTCTCGAAAGGTCTCTTTAATTTTCCTGTAGGCTGTATCTATCTTACTCCTAGTGATATAAGCCTCTATATACTTACATTTGTCCTCTAGCCATGCCTGCTTAGCCATTTTGCACTTCCTTTCGATCTCATTTTTGAGACGTTTGTATTCCTTTTTTCCTGCTTCATTTACTGCATTTTTATATTTTCTCCTTTCATCAATTAAATTCAATATTTCTTGTGTTACCCAAGGATTTCTACTAGCCCTCGTCTTTTTACCTACTTGATCCTCTGCTGCCTTCACTACTACATCCTTCAGAGCTATCCATTCGTCTTCTACTGTATTTCTTTTCCCCATTCCTGTCAATTGTTCCCTTATGCTCTCCCTCAAACACTGTACAACCTCTGGTTTAGTCAGTTTATCCAGGTCCCATCTCCTTAAATTCTCACCTTTTTGCAATTTCTTCAGTTTTAATCTACAGTTCATAACCAATAGATTGTGGTCAGAGTCCACATCTGCCCCTGGAAATGTCTTACAATTTAAAACCTGGTTCCTAAATCTCTGTCTTACCATTATTTAATCTATCTCATACCTTTTAGTATCTCCAGGATTCCTCCATGTATACAACCTTCATTTATGATTCTTGAACCAAGTGTTAGCTATGATTAACTTATGCTCTGTGCAAAATTCTACCAGACGGCTTCCTCTTTCATTTCTTAGCCCCAATCCATATTCACCTACTATGTTTCCTTCTCTCCCTTTTTCTACTGTCGAATTCCAGTCACCCATGACTATTAAATTTTTATCACCCTTCACTACCTGAATAATTTATCTCATCATACATTTCTTCAATTTCTTCGTCATCTGCAGAGCTTGTTGGCATATAAACTTGTACTACTGTAGTAGGCATGGCCTTCCTGTCTATGTTGGCCACTATAATACGTTCACTATGCTGTTTGTAGTAGCTTAACCGCACTCCTATTTTTTTATTCATTATTAAACCTACGCCTGCATTACCCCTATTTGATGTTGTATTTATAACCCTGTAGTCACCTGACCAGAAGTCTTGTTCCTCCTGCCACGGAACTTCACTAATTCCCACTATATCTAACTTTAACCTATCCATTTCCCTTTTTAAATTTTCTAACCTACCTGCCCGATTAAGGGATCTGACATTCCACGCTCCGATCCGTAGAACGCCAGTTTTCTTTCTCCTGATAACGACATCCTCTTGAGTAGTCCCCGCCCGGAGATCCGAATGGGGGACTATTTTACCTCCTGAATATTTTACCCAAGAGGACGCCATCATCATTTAACCATACAGTAAAGCTGCATGCCCTCGGGAAAAATTATGGCTGTAGTTTCCACTTGCTTTCAGCCGTTCGCAGTACCAAAACAGCAAGGCCGTTTTGGTTAATGTTACAAGGCCAGGCCAGTCAATCATCCAGACTGTTGCCCCTGCAACTACTGAAAAGTCTGCTGCCCCCTTCAGGAACCACATGTTTGTCTGGCCTCTCAACAGATACCCCTTCGTCGTGGTTGCACCTACGGTACGGCTATCTGTATCACTGAGGCACGCAAGCCTCCCCACCAACGGCAAGGTCCATTGTTCATGGGGGCAGGGTCAAGATGTACTTGGTACAAAATACGGTCATATTCTGTTTTGATGGTCACACGTAGTCGACCGGAAATTTCATGACATGTATCCCGGGTTCGATTCCCGGTCGGGTTGGGGATTTTCTCTGACCGGGAATTGGGTGTTTGTGATGTCCTCATCATTTCATCGTCATCATCATTCGTGACAGTGGCTAGATTGGATTGTGTAAAGATTGCGACTTTGTACGAGCGCTGATGACCGCGCAGTTGAGCACCCCGCAAACCAGACATCATCTACACGACAAGTGTGCCCGTTCGTATGCAGTCCAACATAGGGCTACTGAATGCCAGAGAAATACGTATAGTGAACGATCCGTGCAGCCGCCAATGGAGACCCACAATTAGGTCCCTATGGAACTTTGGCAGTCGCTGATAACGCTGTGTCACACTGGTGTGTCCTTCACAGTGCTCACTTGACATCTGATGATGGTCACACTTCTTATACTCCGTACCATATCCGATAACAAAACTAAACCCGGACAACAGTAATGCACTCGGGTGACTGTTCTCTCACATTACTTACACATTACATTTACATGTCTTTTGGGTGCTTCAGTTTTTTTGTCAGGTGATGTATCGTCACGCCTGGCTCAAGTTCAAAGGGTGCTCATATTTTATTAAATAATATCATATCCCGTTTTTTTGTTAGACTGGATGATTCAGCTCCCCTACCCATGGGTTTCATGCAACCCGTAGTACCTTCAAAAACCACATGCTATATTTTCATATTCTCTCGCTCGCTCCTTGTTAGTCCTACAGAGAGAGAAAAGTGGATATTTTGTAAGAAACATAATATAGTTAAATTTAATACCCCTTTTATAAGTTTTTCTTGAATAGTTCGGAAACGCCGGCCTCTAGTAGAAACGTATGCTAGCACAAAATTCAACTACATTAAATTTTCTGCAACAAAAAGGTCCTGTTCGCTTTTTCTGTAGGACTAATAACTAGCGCGCAGAGCGGCCATGCGCTATTTGAAGACGTTGTGGGTTGCAGAAAACCCACTGGCAGAGGCAGCCTCATCTCCCCACACGTAACCACAAAAATTCTTAATTACGAGAAAAATTAATGCCGTGCGACGTGGAACACATTTCTAATTTGTTTATATTGGTGTTATTAGGCTTGCTGTTTGACCGGGTGGTGCATAAAATTCACTGTCAGCCGAAACCAGTTCCTAATATTTCTAAAACTGATCGCATACAGTTTTTAAAATAATGCCTTTTGTTCTCGAAAAAATCCTTCTATTCCAGCCTTTGCTAAGACGTAACTTCTTGTCTGTTTTCTCACAAACTGGAAAATTTGGAAACCTGTATTACGCTCTGATGGGACCAAACAGCTAAGATCTTCGGTCCCTAGGCTTACACACTACTTAACCTAACTTAAGCTAACGGCAACACACACACCTCCGATGGAGGGAGCCGCGTGAATCGAGGCAAGGCGTCTTGGACCGCGTGGCTACCCCGCGCGTTTCCCAAACAGGCTCTCGGCGTTTAACCCATTATTAAGTCCAGCTGTTCAATTGTTTCGAAAGTGTAACATCCCGAAAGTAGCAGCGACGACAGACAGCGAAGAAATAAAGTAATCGGAAAAACGGCGGGGGTAGGTTGCGAGGACAGAAACTTTGAGGTGGCAATGCAGGAGGAAAGACACGCCGGCCGGAGGGCAGGGCGGGACGGCTGTTAACAAAAACAGCACGTATCCAGGGCGAGGCCGCCAAACGGATTATTACGAAATTTTCATTCTGAGCTAATGAAAGAGGCACAGCCGGGAAGAAAACGTAATAACTCAGCGCGGCGCACAACAGACAGTTAGGGCTCGAGGATTCACGACCGCGGGAAGAGTGATTGCTGCCTCACGCAGCCGCAGCCACCCTGCCGGAAATACAAACTGACACAGCTGGCCGATGCGTAAATTATTTATGAGATAGGGGGAATTGAGTAACGAAGTCAACAGAAATTAGCACGAGAGCAATTTCCATATTTAGCCGTCGCACGGAAGTCATCCATGAGAGAGATTTTACTTCTTTGCTGACTCGGGGGCAACCTAATGCACGTAAGATAATTCCATTTATCTGCTGGCTTTAATGTTTACCTGATAGTTTGAACGTTTAAGGTGGGTGAGAGAACGACTCCCGCAGAATTCAAAGCCTCATTCTAAATAAACGGTGTCGCCGGAGCAGTAGTAAATACATTCCAATAAATTAAAAAAAACTCACCACGAAGGAATTATTCGAATGTGATGGAAATCGGTAGATGTGATTCATATGTACAGACAAATAAATTATTACAGTTTCAGAAAAAATGGATGATTTGTTCAAGAGAAATAGCTTGACAACATGGACAAGTTAATAACGCATAGGTCCCTTATGCAAGCAGTTATTCGGCTTGACACTCATTGACAAGAGTTTCTGGATGTCCCCGTGAAAGATATCGTGCCAAATTCTGTTCAATTGGCGAGTTAGATCGTCGCGATCCAGCGGTGGTTGGAGGACCCTACCCGGAATGCTGCAAGCGTTCTCAAATGGGGGAAATCCGAGGACCTTGCTGGTCAACGTAGGGTTTGGCAGGCACGAAGACAAACAGTGGAAACTCTGGCTGTGTGCGGGTGAGCATTGTCTTGCTGAAATGTAAGTTCTGGATAGCTTGCCATGAAAGGCAACAAATCGGGGTGCAGAATATCTTCGACTTACCGCTGTGCTGTAAGGGTGCTGCGAATGACAACCAAAGGGGTTCTGCTATCAAAAGAAAAAAAAGCACCCTAGGCTGTCACTCCTGATCGTCTGGCTTTATGGCGGGCGACAGCCAGATTGGTATCCCACCGCTGTCAAACTGGTTCAAATGGCTCTAGGCACTATGGGACTTAACATCTGAGGTCATCAGTCCCCTAGACTTAGAAGTACTTATACCTAACTAATCTAAGGACATCACACACACGCATGCCCGAGGCAGGATTCGAACCTGCGACCTTAGCAGCAGCACGGTTGCGGACTGAAGCGCCTAGAAACGCTAAGCCACAGCGGCCGGTCCACCGCTGTCCAGTGCGTCTCTGGACAAGTTTTCACTGGTCATCGTCGCTGGTCATTGGTTCTCACTTCGAAACGGGACGCATTACTGGAGGCAATTTTACTCCATTCAGTGAGATTCCAGGCTGAAGAATCGCATCTTTCGAGATCAGTGCCTTGGGACAAATATCAGAGATAAAGCATTATAAGCTCAATTTAAACCAAAGGTGAAAAACATGGCATCCATTACTATTTTTTCATCTGTTGCACATCGCCGGTGCTGTGCGTTACATCTATGACAAATAGTGGAGCTTCAGCCTGGTAACTATTGTACACTGGTAGCATTTTGCTAAAAACCGCGCCTTAGCACATTAGCCTAGACACAAGCTGTGGCTTTGCTATATTTTAATTAATGGCTAGTTGTATCTTAAAGCATATGTTACAGAATCAATTCGAGCATGACAGCTTCCACCTTCAAACCTTCGAGTCTGGAGACTTCAATAGCTGAACAGGAAAGCAACTCCCATTCTCTCCGCATAATGATGAGTATGAAATTATATCTTACAAATGGAAGACTTTTATAGTTCACCGTCGCGCCGACAACGTGGTCATACGAGACTGAGCATTTGTTCAATTAGACAATGATGGTTATAAGAGCTATGTATTTAAATTTACTGTTTCCGCTTTTTGACTGTAAAAAAAACAAGCCAAGGGTAACTCTGTACAGCAAAACGAGGATTTTATCAACTGCTCTTTCTTCTATTGTCTTAGCCATAGCGTAAACACGCCAGGTAATATACACGAGGGAAATTATGCGAAGTAGTACCTTTCATGTGCGTTTTACACAGAATAAGAAGCACAGACTGTACAGGAATAATGAAGCGCTAAGATACAAATAGCACATGGCTCCTAAATTGAGAAGTAGCAGCAAATCTAGTTTTCATTGAATATACCGGGTGTATCTGAAATTAATGGACAAAATGAGAGGGCTAGTTGAGTGGGTCATAGCAAGCATGTTTCACATAGCAACCCACGTCCGTCTCTCTCAGCGTACGGCGCAAGGCGTCGTTGAAAATAAAACACTGCCCAGCGTCAGTTTGTCATCAAACCGGGCACTGTTGTGTTTATTACTGTGTAGATCGGATAGGAAATGGAGCGCTTTCTTGGGAGGAAAAGGCAGACGTGCAAAATGCTTACAGGGCAGCTGAAGGAAATGTTCACGCTGTCTAAGGTTTGCACGTTCGGTGGTTGCCGAATCGTCGCGTGCCAGATCCATGCACATGGGCTGCCATGCACACGTCCCTACGAGAGAGAGGTTCATGTGAGATACGTTCTCCACTGGCATGTTCTCGTAATGGCACAAGCGCATTTAAGACCTACTTCGAAAACCGGTGTATTCATTTTGCGTTATAGGTGCGAACGCCCGACGGGCGTGGTCGTCAACGCACAGAGCGTATACCAGGGCTGGAAGGCGAGGCATTAACAATGCTGGAAAACACGCACTCGACAAGTTCGCGGCCTGCTGCACGGTAAATGGCTGCCAGCCATTCCACAATTTGGCATACGTGGCACAAGATGTGTTGAACCCCCGCAGCCTTCTGAAGGTTCACGCCCTTAACCCCGACGATTTGCTACGTCGAATTGAATTCTGCCAGTGTTTTTAGCAAAGGTATGTCACACAGCCGGACTTTCCGAACCGTGTTCTTTTCACGGATGAGGCATCAATAACCACAATCAACACGTGTGGGAAAGGAAGAATCCGCACGCCCCCTTTGTTCGTGATCAGAAAGATCGCTGTGCTGACAACATTTGGGCCCGCTTGGTGGTCGATAATTTGGTCGGTCCACACATGCAACCCCGACGACTGAACGCGACGGCCAGAGTCGTTGAAACCTGTTTCACACAACGTGCGACAGCGAATGTGGTACCAACACACTGGTGCACCTGCGCATTTCAATGAATCCTCTGGTGAGAAACGGATAGGATGGGATGGCCGCTGGCATGACCTGCCCGTTCTCCCGACTTGACTAACGTTGATACTTTTCTTCTGGAGCCACCTGAAATCTGTTGTTTGCGAAACATCCATTGAGAATGATGAAGAGCTCATAGCGCGCATTATGGCAGCCTCCGATATTATGTTCATTTTGCCATGAGTGCGAAAGTCACTCCAGCGTCGTTGCACAGCGTGCATTGAAGCAGGATATAATTTCGAGCACTTTTTGTAACTGTTTGCAGATAAAGGTCGTACTCTTTTACATTGGTATCACAAATACAGAGAAATGGTCGCGCTGCAGACCTGATACCATGACGGCTCGGTTGGCATGTTCTATGCTTACCCTCTTCACGGCGCGCGACGCTGTGCAACGACGCCTCGCGCCGTACGCTAAGGGTTGCGCACATGGGTTGCTGTGTGAAATATGGCTGTTATGGCCCACTCTACCAGCCCTCTCATTTTCTACATTCATTCCAGATGCAATCAGTATAGTATGGTAAATAATGTATATAGAAAACGGACAGAATGACTGTCTTCAGGTACAGAGGCTATTGTTGTGGTCTTCAGTCCTGAAACTGGTTTGATGCAGCTCTCCATGCTACTCTGTCCTGTGTAAGCTTCTTCATCTCCCAGTACCTACTGCAAACTACATCCTTCTGAATCTGCTTAGTGTATTCATCTCTTGGTCTCCCTCTACGATTTTTACCCTCCATGCTGCCCTCCAATGCTAAATTTGTGATCCCTTGATGCCTCATAAAACATGTCCTACCAACCGATCCCTTCTTCTAGTCAAGTTGTGCCACAAACTTCTCCCAATCCTATTCAATACCTCCTCATTAGTTACGTGATGTATTAGGTACGACAAAAGTAATAACAGAAAAGTATAAATACTCTTTAATAATTAGAATATTTAAGGATTTTCATCTACGTATATGCGGCATTTCCGTTAGGCTCTCGTATTAATCGAAGCGATCGGTAATAAACCCAGCATCACGAACCTGAATTTCTTTTTGCTTTAATCTGACCTGGTACGATTCAAATAACTTGAGAAGTACTGGAAACGGCGTTGCACAAGCGTTCTGTATGTTGTCATCTTGATAGGTCCACCAGACATGAGTCGAACTCTCCCAAAATACGACAACTTGCCAATCTCCATACAGTTGACATAATGAGCTCTTTATGTCTGTTAAAAATCAAATGCAGGTGGCCTGGACATGTATACAAGGATTTAAATCCAAATAAATGTAGCACATTACTCATTCGTATTAGATCACAACTATACCGTTGATGACTAATTGCTGGAAACACTATCTACCGTAAAATGTATAGGAGTAACCGTACGAAGCTATCTCCAGTGGAATGAGCACATAAAGAAAATAGTTCGAAAACCAGATGCTAGACTGAGACTTACAGGAAGAATCCTAAGGAAATAAGTCATCCACGAAAGAACTAGTCTATAAAACACTTGTTCGAAGGATTTTTGGGTATCGCACATCACTCTAGGACAGTTACAGGTGGGACTAAAATAAAAGATCCAACGAAGGGCAGTGCGTTTCGTCACACAGTCGTTTAGTTGACGCGGGAGCGTTACAAGGACGCTCTTCGAACTCCAGTTGCAGACGCTGCAAGAGAGGCATTGTGAATGACTAGATTTACTTTTAAATTCCGCGAGATATCTTTACACGAAGAGTCAGACAACATATTACATCATCTCACCCACGACTCGTGAGATGACCACAACGAAAAATATTTAGAAATTATAGCTCATACAGATGCTTACCGACAATCATTCTCCCCTATGCGCTATTCGTGAATGGATCGTGGAACGTGTAATGGTACTTGAATTACGTAACCATTATGGTACCTCATCTGAACATCTCGGTACCAGTAATATTCTTCTGTGTTTCTGTAAAGTATTTTACATATTTCTGAGACAACATGCAGATTTGATTTCATTTGTGTAACATCGATATGTTTATATTGCAATGATATTATTCTTATGTGTATTCTTTCTTTTGTCAGTATGATCTTTGGCGTACTTGTGGCTCTGATTTTTGGGCGCGTAAGCGATAGTTAGTTAGTTGTTAACTTGTTAGAGAGTCGGACGTTGAGAAAGTCAAGTCGTGGACGTCATGTTGGAAAGACGAATATTGTCGTCAGCTTATAAAATGTGAACTTTAACAGTGACTGTGAAGAAGATGTTTTCAAGTATGTTTTGTATTGTGAAGTTATGTTTAGTGTGTCGTGTGATATTGCAATAAAAGCAATTAAAAGGAAGTGTAACTTAATTTCGGAGTGCTGATTATTTTTTTACATCACCATTGTCCAGCAAAAGTGTAATCTCCAAGAATGGTTTGAGAAGCGCATCTACAAAACTTTTGAATATAGCAGAAGAAAACCTAGGCCTCTTTGCATCTGAGCTTGGAATCATAATCACCTAGATTTTCGACAATTGAGCCATGATAATACGAGACCAGCGTGGGAAACACAAAAAGATGAGTGCCTAGTTTTTTTCATTATTACATGAAATGACTATTAACTGTACTCTAATGACACCTGCCACATATGACTTTTGTTGCCCGAAAATGCAGTATTTAGCAGCGTGAGCAACACCACAATCGTTATTAAAATTTTGACCTTCGTTGTGGTAGGGTTGTTAGAAAAGGAAAGAGGATCACATAGTGCTACCACAACGCCAAGTGACTTGCGGACAAGAGAAGAAGAAGGCAGAAGATGAGTAAATGAAGTTAGAATATGCGCGGTTGTAGCATGGAGTAATATAGATGAAGGTTGCAACGTAGGAAAAGCCTAAGATAGCACCGGAAGATAGATGGCTGACGACGACATCCTAGAAAAGGAAAAAATTCAAATGGCTCAGAACACTATGTGACTTAACTTTTGAAGTCATCAGTCGCCTAGAACTTAGAACTACTTAAACCTAACTAACCTAAGGACATCACGCACATCCATGCCCGAGACAGGATTCGAACCTGCCATCGTAGCGGTCGCTCGGTTCCAGACTGCAGCGCCTGGAACCGCTCGGCCACTCCTAGAAAAGAGAAAGATTAGTTCGTGGAGTTTTTGTGATCCAAGAGCTACAAGAAGAACAATTTCTGTTCCCTAGTATGACCATAAATACCTCTAAGAGATTTTCGAGTACACATCGATGCAGCAGAATGCGCCGAGAATGTCGCTGAGCGATAAAATGCCCCGCGCATACATATGTAGGAACGGCTGAATAAATAGAGGAGACGGAATTAATTTCGCAGCAAGGCCGCCCGTCATGCGGCGTGTGGCGCATTATGCGCGAGGCGGCATCTGCGCGCGGGCATCTCGCCCCGGCAGGCCAGCCTCAGCGTCCAGCCAGACCGCGGGCGCAGGCCAGACGCGCCGCGCCGGGACAAAAGCACGTATTGTCCGCTGGCGGCAGGAGGCACCCCGCCCCCCGCCCTGCCGCTGCCTGTCCTTGGCGAGCGACGGCTCGTCCTGTCCGCCCGCGACAGCACCGCCGCGAAGGACGTGGGGTCGCCAAGCCTGCCCAATCCGCTCTACACAGCGTGAAACTAAATTCCCTTTACAGACTCTGAGCGCTTGGGAGTGGCGACCGAGACGATTAAATGTAGCGTAGAAACTCCTATCGGCAAACGTACTGTTTCTCCGCTGCACGCAAACCACCATAAACACCCATTTCTCTCTAACTCCCACTACTTGTCTTCTGGGTCCACTTACAAATGGGGCTCGATGTATCACCGACACCACGACACCAGCACAGATACAGAACCTACGTAGCCTACCAAGTTCTGGTACACACGATAACCAATCCCTGGTCCTCCAGCATCTGCCGCAGCCATAACTCGCACCAGTGGCTCTTCGTCGGATGCCACAGGGGTCTCGTAAATCCAAATTTTTATGTGACCTCACAGATAGTAGTGTGGCCAGTTCAAACTGGGAGAATTTGGAGGCCAAGCAGTCGGGCCATCACGACCTACCAACTCTTGGCCAAAGCGTTACTCCAAACGATCTCGGGCAGCACCTGACAAATAAGGTTTTTGGGCCACATGTCTTGAGGCATATGCAGTGGTACATCATCCAAAATTCTATGCAGTACGCCGTCAAGGAATCGTAAGTACATGACACCCATGAGATGTGGTGCAACAAGGCACGACCCAGTCACAAATGCATCCAGAAATCTTGCCCAAATGTTCATAGCATATACATGGGCGTTCTCATTAGCCCTACACATGGCTGTTGTTGGAATTGAGAACACCTTTCCTAGTTAGCTTCATTCTTAGAAAGGGTCCACCGGCCGCTGTGGCCGAGCGGTTCTAGGCGCTTCAGTCCGGAACCACGCGGTTGCTACGGTCGCAGGTTCGAATCCTGCCTCAGGTATGGATGTATGTGATGTCCTTAGGATAGTTATATTTAAGTAGTTCTAAGACTAGGGGACTGATGACCTCAGATGTTAAGTCCCATAGTGCTTAGAGCCATTTGAACCATAGAAAGGGTCCACTATGGGAAGTCGAGCTCTTCCAGACAACGGTGTAGGAAACACTTTCAGAAGAGGACACGTGACTCAAAATCCTGAGTCTGCATTGCCTGTATCTTCTGTGATTGGTTCAGATGTAGCTCCTGCTCATGCAAAATACGCTAAACAGTTTGGTGGTCCACATCCAGTCTCCCTGCTACGTTTCTGGTAATCAGCGTCGCTTCCTCTTCCACCGCTTGGAATACAGCCTCTTCAGCACCACCTTGGAGCATCCCACTCGGTCCTGATGCTGGTAAAAATACCCGTTCCCGAGGCCCGCTGGTATAACGTAACAAATGAGTACTACTGTACAGCTTTACAGTACGAGCAAAGATCACAAGGGCAACAGCAGATACAAATCTCTCTGGGCGGGGACAGTAGTACAGTATGAAACAGACCACAAGCACAATATCATATATAATCCTCTCTGGACATATCACAAAATTAACAGAAGGGCATGCAAACAAATCTGTAGTGGGCATGGGACATCAGATGATAGGTGAACGACGTATGTAAGACTCTGGTCAGTGGCACCGAAAATCCGGAAGATCTGAACGTGTGTTGTGGTACTTCGCGTGTGGCGGGAGAACGGTTCGTTGCTGGATATGAGTTCCTACGCTAAAACCAACCGCCTTGGTCCCCGATACATGCCGTCTACCTCTGTAAGAGGAGATTAATCATATCCTGTACAGCATCGTATACGACCTACCGTCACACTACTAGTGACTACCTGTCGGCAGCAAACATAGCAGCTACACGAGTTGATACTGACTACACCTACGTATCCACTCGGCAACCTATTATATATTTTGAGGATGCCATCCCTCTGTCGCCATCCATTCGCGTATGGCCTAGAGATAAAAAATCGCTGTCTACATAGCTCTGTATGTAACAAGCGTATCATACCTCCAAGAGGCGGACATTCGTTCGGCACTGTCGTGCTAACAAAGAGTGTTTTACGATTTTGGCACACGTGAGTTCTAGCTAGTGATCAGGTGTGAGTAAAGCGAATTAGTGAGTCTCGTCGCGAGTGGAGGTTCAAAATGGTTCAAATGGATCGGGGCACTATGAGGCTTAACATTTGAGGTCATCAGTCCCACAGAACTTAGAACTAATTAAACCTAACTAACCTAAGGACATCACACACATCCATGCCCGAGGCAGAATTCGAACCTGCGACCGTAGCAGGGAGTGGAGGTAGGCAGAATCTTGAGTGCGACAGTGACGAATGTTAGTGAATATGAGACGTTAAATAAATGTCGATGATAGGTAAGCAATGGAAATGGAAGAAGAGGAAGAATATTATCTGGAGGATTCAGAGGAAGATGTGGGAATGAAGTTGCGTTCGAGTTTAAAGTGGCTCAAGCATTTAAGGTTAATGATAGCGTGTGAATGATGTGAAACATTGATCGTCCTAAATAATGTTTCACTTCAGCTTTAGTAATTTTAATAAGAAATTTCCAGAATGGCAGCTACCTGGTTGGAAAAAGTGTTGTGCAACTAGTGACCAGTGCGACTGTGGACTGAACGTTGTTAGGATTGAACTTATGTCTAATAAACAGTGATTATATTTACATATTTCGCTCCTTCTTAATTATTTCATACAAGTTATTTGCACTGAACCATCCGTGAAACTGCATCGTTCAATAATCTAACTGTATTACAAGAGAAACGAGGACGGAGTATTGGTGCGAGGCACAGTGTTACAGTTCTCAACATTCCCTTGCTTATATCTGTGTGAGTTCTTCACTTTACACTGTATGCTAAGCTTCTTCGTGTTCATATTCTTATGGCCTGTGGCACAACTAAGTTAACTGGCGCCCAGCGCCAACTACGATTTTGCACACACATGATAATTGAAGACAGCGAGATGACGACAAACTAACGTCTGTAGAAATCCCTCAAAACACGCTTCTAAAAGTAATCTACCTCTTCAAGACAGTCCATTTACAGTGAAAATAGATAATAGAGCCAATCTAGATGTTATACTGTTTTCTTACAGTAAAGTGTCTAAATAGTGCCCGGCTGAGTCACTTCTGTCAGCCAACACATGACGTCCGCCTTTGATATTGAGCGTCCACCTGAATGGGCCTCGTACTAAGCACCATATTGCCGAGGGTTTCGTACTGAGAACTCTCGCACTCAGATAAGTAGTAAGATGTCAATTGGCTACAAAATGTACGTCATGGAAAGGTGGACCGAGGTCTCGTGATCTTCAGCTACACGTAGACATAATGCCGACTACGGGTTCTCTCTTCTCATTGTTCACAGTTCCTTCCTTAATCCCACAGCCACTTCTACAAATACTTTTCTACAATTGTTTACTTGTTAATCGGTGAAACCTGATGTTCAGTATGTTCAATACTAAAGAATTCCTTTCCTTTGTTGTCAAAGTAAAATCTTTGTTTTGGTGGAGTAGATGTATATATTTGGTGTGATATGTCGTCGAGTCAAATTGTGGTTCTTCACGATGTTCGTGGAGTGACCCTTCAGGTTCATCTGTATCTCTGTAACAACATTTAATCGACGCAACAACTTACTACTGGATTGAAGCCTGTAAGGCGGATCGAGTACAATGATT
Organism: Schistocerca gregaria; assembly: GCF_023897955.1. Taxonomy (NCBI): domain Eukaryota; kingdom Metazoa; phylum Arthropoda; class Insecta; order Orthoptera; family Acrididae; genus Schistocerca; species Schistocerca gregaria. The sequence continues at coordinate 604,648,261 of NC_064923.1, read as the reverse complement.
TCGGGGCTACAGAGAACGGATTCTCTTTCCTTCGGCTCCACTTATTTGGAGGAGCCAGCGAGCAGGTTAGGTGTTCCGCAACAACTTCTATAGTTTCCATAATCTGGTTTCGTTACTTCACTCACAATACAGTAGTTAAGAATTTCATTAGTTCACAAATATTGCGTCCCTCGTCCTTAAACTCCATTTCGCAATTCAGGTACCTTCCTCCATACACTATGGCAATAATGACTGATGTAGGTACAGACAAATTCCTAGAGCCTTCGGTAGCTCTTACCGCTACATCTGCATTCTTCCACTGTAGAATTCGCGTCTGTGAGGTGCTCGAGTTGACTCAACAATGTGCTGTGCTAGTCTTAATCAAGAAACAAACCAACTTCTTTAGCATACTTTATGCGTTAGTGTCTCGCAGAACCTCTCCTCTCGCAAGACGCCAATACGTGTGTGGAGTGAAGTTGTTTCACCTGAATACAACGCTGTTGCCTACACCGAAGACGAGCTCGTTAGCTTCGTCCTCCAAACAGGGTTACATATTTCTGAGAAGTAAGATACGTATAATGATAAGTCGTTACTCTTACTTTCGTTAGAGAGCTTCATGCGCGCACACACTTTGCATAAACAGCTGCAGAATATTCATAGCTTGACAGAAATTCTTGGTGAAACAGTTATCTTATTGAGAGGGCCCCGGTCAATTCGCCAGTGTCTGAACCCGAGTTTGCACACTAGTGCGGTGGCGTTCGAGTCTGGAATAGCCTGTTCGGATTGCAGCAGTTAACAAAAATTTGGTCGACAGTATTTGGCTGGCTAGGGGAGGTAGCTGAGTTACATTACAAACCTCTCCACAGTGTATAAGGGTGAAGTTGACTCTGTTGATGGTGACCGGTCCGTCAGATGGGGACGTTAAGCCCAGAGCTACTCGAGACGAGCAGGTTATGTGCGGACATCAAGTTTCATCCTCCTCCTCTCATCATTATCATCATCAGTAACACAAGCACGACACTCATTACGGCCAGCTACAAGAAAACAATTACAGTGCAGATACTTGAAGTGGATGCCGCCCAAATCGCTTAGATTGAAAATCCATGCTGCAGGCACTGAGCAGCTCAAGCTTATATACCCATCAATTCCAATTTTTAAAGATTACTTTGCCACTATCCCGCAAAGAAAAACGGACATAAATCATTCACAGTGTCTCTCGCTTCTCTTCACGTCTTCCGTTAAATCAACGTTATCTTAATCTCTTCCCACGCAAGGTTTCCCGGGTTCGATTCCTGGCGGGGTCAGGGATCTTCTCTGCCTCGTGATGTCTGGGTGTTGTGTGATGTCCTTAGGTTAGTTAGGTTTAAGTAGTTCTAAGTTCTAAGGGACTGATGACCATAGATGTTAAGTCCCATAGTGCTCAGAGCCATTTGAACCATTTATCTTAATCTCTGACAACTTAGCCACATTCTGGTACAGCTGTCGACGCGTTTCACGAGCAAGGTGAAACATACATGTAAGTCCAGCCTTGAAGAATACAGATGGAAAGACTTAGATTTACGGAAAGAAGCCTAAGAATGTGTAATTCTCATACGGAAGAGGATGCATACAAAATGCTAATTCGGCGTATTTTGTAGCAACTTATTAAGTTAGGTTTACGGGGCACGGAGAGAGAAGGAGGGACAAAGGGAAGGAGGAACCGAGGGAATGAAGGTCAGAGGGAAGGAGGAACAGAGGAAATGAAGGACAGTATGAAGCAGAAACGATTTAAAGATTATTCGTGAGCCTCGTCACAGCTTCGTTTAGTCAGTGTGGGAGTGTCATAGAAATGATTAAGGAATCGCAGCGAGAACGCTACAACAAAGTCATTGTGCAGAGAACGTTACACATAAAATTCAGAAAATCCGGGTTCCAAAATGAGTCTATGAACATATTATTTCCTCCAAAATCCTTCTCGCTCACGATGGTGAAGGAATTATTATATAACTTCGATCTTACACAGAGGAGTGTCTATACACTCTTCCTAAGAGCCGTCTGCGAATGTTATAGAAAGGCGACAATATCGTGGCGGTGTTAATACCCAAGTGATGCTAAAACCCTGGTGACCCACAAACCGACTCATGCACACGATAAATCCGCACAAACGAGATCATAACGTACAGGACACTAGAGCTAAAAACCACGATGGTATTTCTGGAAAGGCTGAAAATATAATTTCGACGTAAGAAAGTATTGCAACGCTGAAATAAAATTTATCACTGAATAATTGTTTTCAAGCACGTTAGAACATTTGAGTTCAGATCGTTCAAATATAAATTATATCTGAGAATAAACACAGATTAAAACATCTATGGTACTTGAAGCAGTAAACACATACCATGTTGCAAATGATGTTCGCAATACTCGTCCATTTTCGGACGTCTGTAATCTACAAAAGACAGTACTCCTTAGTTTGTGCTCGGTCGGATTTTAATATGTTGTAATTAAAATACGGGCATAATCTCAGAGTTTTATGTCTTTATATGAAAATGAAACTGCGGTCTTTTCTTCGGAAACCGTAATGTGAACTGAGAGCGTCTTTTGCAAATATGCGTCGCTAATTTGACGCTACCAAGTATACGGTCCTGGCAGTTAACGACGAGATGCAGTTCTCGTGGCACAGCGTGCCTATCAATTAAAAAATGAGGGAAAATGAAAGGCTTGTTTCTAGTGAAAAAAGCACATGCTATCAGACGTGACTTAACACTTTCCATACATCACTAGATCGATACGAGTTACACGGTCAATCGATGTGAAGCTTCCACCTGTTGCCTGAAGTTAAGCCCCCATCTATTGCCTGGTTCAGAACAGACGTGAAACAAACCAGTCTCGATAATTTGTGTTGCTCTTATATTACAACCATCTTACAACAGTTACATTAGATGTAGAAACGATATACATCTTATTGCCAGCCAGAGTTTACATCTTCGGTCTGAACATCTGCGAACCTCGTAAAGTGTACAAAAATACGTTACGAACAAAATTAGATACGTAACCAGTCATTTTCATGTCTTATTGTTTATCACAATTCGTTTCAGAGACACTGTTTTTGTTTCCAGTTTTTCTGTCCCGCATTTCGCTCCCTCGTTTACTTCTGTGCATTTAAAGACTGTTTAGCATATGTTCCATGCACAAGCTTAACAACCCTGTTTCTTATCTTTAATGATACATAATTGTTCTCTCCGAAACCAGCAGCAAACAAACAAAACGGCTATAGTGCCTTGTAGATTGGTTTTACCGTGCTTATACGTCTTCGTTCCACAGGCGCGCACTGCTCCGAGAAAAAACTGAGGTACATGAAAATACTGGCAAGATATGTTGCTTCCAAGTCAGAAGGCGAAAATTGTGCCTCGGTACAAAAAGCGTCTACCCCTTCCTCCACTAACATGCTTAGACATATATAAGTAAAGTTCAGGAGTTTGCTGGGTACAGGAGCAGAATTGATGCTATTGCACATAGCAATGGATTAAGCCTCCTTCTGTTCAAATTTTTATTTTGATTCTAGTTTTCCACATAAAAATAAATAATAACGTAATATAAATTTTCATCATCGTGTGTCCCAGTGTGGGATATAATAACGATGATTCGTGAAACATGCAATTAGCTAACATCCTAGTTCTTTTCAGAGTCACCAGTCAGCAGGTTATTTGGAGAAAGTCACCAATTTTCCAAATAAATCCAGAATTATTCGATGTTATGAGTTATCCACATAATTAATAATCAATATTTCTGGTCAGATACTGCACCTTGCCTTTCATAATTTGGAAACTGCGCATATTTCGTATCATGTGAAAAGGAGATACCACCCCGAAACTTCTGGGAGACATCTTCCAGATAACTGTCTCAAGATATTCAGTTTTCGACTTGCAGTTGTTTAAATTAACGCGCTTGTTGAGAACTCTAACTTAAAGATGAATTTGTCGTTGCACACGTTGCTCTTGATACACAAAAAGCTTCTTTTTTTTTGTTACTACAAGCCAATCGCTGTGGTAACACTGCCGTATCACTTGTGTTTATGATATCTTTCGGACTACAACGCAAGATCAACAGGGAATATTGTGTCAGAGATGGCACCGTCAACAGTGAAATATATCTCACGCGAAAAAGGAAATAATTATCCTATTTCTAAGTGAGAGATTATTTATCGATCCCACGGATTTTTTTCTAAGCCAAAAATAGTCTTGGAGTTCTGCACTTCCAATTCCAGTTAATAAAGAAGTATTTTGTGTGACAATACAGCAGCATCAATCAAAATCCAGAGTCAGTTCAGGTCGACCTTTATCAATGAAGGTACGCTTATAGGAGGAAAATTTTCCACGTCTGTTCATGGCGTGCTTTCTTATGGTACTGCAGGGAGTCCCGTTAAGCCACCCACAGAACAAAGTTCCAGGCTGGGGAGAAGTCATTGAGGATGTGACCTCTGGGCATCGTCTTGCGTCCACTGTTGTGTGGTAAATATGCGAACGATATTCCTTTCAGTATATAATTAGTAGACATAGGGACGTATTCGAGTAAACGATGTTGAGTAACAAATTTCAAGAGCTGATGTAGCAAGAATTCACTCGAATTGCTCTCTTGAGAATGCCTCTCCTTTGATTGTTAAAAAAACATGTCATCAGTTCTGGATAATGTGTGGTCTAATAGCAATGACAAATGCACCACATGAGCACGAGTTAGCGGGGTAGAAATAAGGTCATTTTAGAAGCACATTTCAATATACTGTTGGTAGTGGACACTGTAGTCACGCAACTGAACTGAAATACAAGTTCCAGGATGAGAACAGACGGCTTACAATCAATGTGAGTACTCACTTCGGTATGTTACCCTGTTAATACTGAAAGTAGCATGCGATGTTGTCATCTCAATTACATTACGATTTCCTTACGCAGTTCTTCGTGTTAATAGTTTATATACAAATAGCATGATGCATACACACTTAATGCAAACCAATTAAAGATGAATAGAAAATGCCCAAGACCGTCATGTTTTGAATAAAGTCCTTCCAACACAGTTGATCACTTCTGTCACCCTAATACAGTAAGTGTAATAAGAATGTAACACCTGTAATTTCAGCCCAATCTTCATGACACCATAACTTGTTTGTTAAGAATGATATACGGGGTCCAGCCACAACCAAGCGACCTTATGAACTATAACAGTAACTGAATTTCCGACTATGCTTGGCAGAAATCGATATAATATTAAATAGAAAAAGTCTGCTGATATTCTGCAAAATACAGGCATACGGCTTCTTAGGGTATCTTCAAACAACAAGTGAATCTCGAAAACACACATATAAAAAGATGGACTACTTGCACAGATATTATTTTCACATAAGATGACTAAAATACTGGAAACCAACAAACATATAACAGAGTGTCAGCTTAGTATTGAATGACCGAGCTCAGTTTCAGTTTTGCGCTCCGTTAAATTAAGTTTTAGTTATTAATACTAGATTGAAATTGTAGATTCAACATTATTTTGCCATCAGCTGTTGAGTGTCTCTACACACAAAAAAGATTTTTTGCTTTTTTAGTTAATATAGCAATTTCTGCATGACTAAAAGATGTAATACTTCCCTATTTAAAACTCCACATGTGAAAATGTCTGTTATCTTCTGGGTAAATAATATCCTTGAAAGACGCACGTCATTCATTTGCGTTTTCGAAATTGAGTTGTCACCTGAAGATGACCTAAGATGCCGAAAAGCGGTTCGTGAGGAAATAAATATAATTTCGCAGAACGTTAGCAGATGCTTTCTATTTAATACTTATTAACCATATTTCGGAAGATTTTAGAGTCATAAATAATAAAAACATTGGCGAAAGTAAAACTTGCACTGGAAAACCAATATAAGTGTCTATATTCTGTGTTGTCTACTTTCATATTCTGTGCTGCCTTTCGTTCGAAATTACACTGATCGTGCGGCTAAAAGTAACAGGGCTGATTAGTAATATAACTTATCATGCAACAGTTTTACTTTTAACCATGTTCTACCCTACAGCTGCTATGTTCCAAAAACAGACAGTTACCTACAAACGAACAGCAGACAAGGTGGAAAAACTTCGTCTGCTGAGTACCAAGTAACAGCAGCTAAACGTGGGTGTTTGAAGATCGTGTGACCGACAGAAAACACGGCTGCTCCACATGTGTACATAAAACGTCGATATTATGGAATTAGAAGTGTAAGACGTCTTGGGCGACATTACGAGAGAAACTATCTACTCGATGAAGCAGGTGGGGTTCTGACACACTTCCGCTGCACATATTTATTTGTAGATGGCGAACAGTCAGTAATAAGCACATTCGAGTCGAATATGAGTTGCTTTTGGAAAGGAACACGTTTCTCCATGATGTACTGAAAATTACTCTGGCAAGAAACGTATGCAGAATAATTTCCGCTGGTCCATCGTGTGGCACTGTGTCGTGGCAACCCTGATGTAAGAACAGCGTCACAGCTTGACGGGTCCCCATTCATTCAGAGCCGAGGCGACCTTAACCGGTATCCGAGCACCGGCTTTCCAGTTTTCAGGTGAACACTTGTTAGGACTAGAACACGAACGGCGACGGCTGCCGTCGAAAGGCGTGCGTTCGAAGTCTTGTCGAGCGGCAAATCAGAGGAAGGGGGGGGGGGGGGGGGGGGGGAGACGGCGGCGGCGGCTGCTGCGGCCGTTTCCCGTGTCCGGAGGTCAACGCCTCAGTTATTTGGGTTACCGGCGGCGGCTGGCGAGCAGCAGGTCAGCCCGGAGGACGCACTCGCCACGCTTAACGCTCCACACGGCTTCCGGAGGACGACGATCGAAGTTTAAGACACGGATATTTTTGATGTGTTCACACGTTAAGGCCTGAGTTTTGCACGCCTGATCGAATACCGGTTTTGCGAGTGTCTGTAGTTTTACACGAATGCTGCATATAAATCAGCTGTTCAGATACAGTGAGCTTCGGCGAAATGATGTAATATCAGCCTTCAATTTTTTTTAAAGAAAAACTCACTACGATTTCGTTATGGTTGTCCGTCGATTGTTACTGAGGAGGGGGTTGTAGAAGAGCAGGTGTTGTTCACGTCAGTCAGGACATATGAAGCTGTTTTATTACACTCACATTATGGAAAAAAGTGCAAGTGTTCAGCATTTTGGAGACTCGGAATAGTATGGGAAGTTCCTATTCCTGTGTGCGTAATCAGTGAATGTTTTCATTACCAGCCACTGACTGGCTGAGAGAACACTTGCCACCAAACGCGAGAGCGGGTATAGCAATCTACACATTATCCAGCTGCGAAGAGTTGTTGCAAGTTCAGTTTTGGTAATTTAGGCAGAATATCTTTCCATATCATAGAGATATGGATTTATCGTCTATTAAATAAAGGGAACGAACAATTTTTTGGTCAATCCAGTATCGATTCTGTAACTTCACTGCATACAGAATCACTTCATTCACAGTAGGCACCATTTTAAGAAGGGAAGTCAAAGCAATCGCGGCTCAAATGTGGTGGAGTTGAAAAGCGGTAGCGAAACCCGCATTCGCAGGGTTGTTGTTGGGGTGTTTACATGACAGGAAGATGGAGGCCGATCTAGGGGCCCGTGCACACGCAGCGACGGTGACTAACCTGCGGCGGCTGGCGCGAAGGGTGCCGGTGGTTGAGGACGCTGGAGGCAGTGTCGCTGCTGGCAGCTGCGCAGAAGGCCGCGGCGAGGGACGCGCCGCCATGGCGCCCGGGTCGTCCGCACACCTGTCTGTCCACGGGCGGTCGCGGCTGGGAACGGGCGCACAGCCGACTCTCCGCACTTGCACACGCTCCCCACGCACTGTCTGGCCGTCTACTGACCTCTGCGCGGCGGCGGCGGGCCGGCGCGACCCCTCCCCTCCCCCCCTCCCAGCCACGGTGCCCCCCCACCACGCCGCGTTCCTTCACCCTTGGCGGTGCGCGCGCAGCTCCATCCCGGCTCGCTCGCCTTTGCTCGCTGTGCTGCTGCTGCTGCTGACCACTGAGCCTGAACGTCACTGGCCGCAATAAGCGATAAGCCCTGCGCTGCCGGCATTATTCATTCCGCCGGCCGGGGGCACGCCGCCGGCGTCACGCTCCGACGGCGGGGAATCTGTCCTGCTTCCCGAGCACGCGTGTCCCATTTGCTCTCGGGGCTCGGGATAACCGAGGTATAACATTTACACTCGTATCTCAAATCAAAGCAGAACGCTGTAACAGAACACATGTAGACGTCGAACATATTTTAAGAAGACCGTGCGGACGGTGATACGTAACCTCTGGAGAACCTGGAAAGCTGCAAGTAACCACACTTTTGATTCTTGTGATGTGCAACGCCATAGACCGTCACAACCTGAATTTTCATTTTTAATCCAGGTATTTCATTTGTAACAGATCATTCCTGGCCCCATACATTTACGAGGGTCATTCAATAATAAAAAGAGATAAATTGGACTGTGGAAAAACTGTTAGTGGAGCAAGTTTGGTACTTTTATGGCTTTAAGTTAGCACCACTGGAATGAGCCCTGATCAGCTAATGTATCAACATTATTTTGTTTATAACCTCAAAAATACTTTTCAAGATGACTAGTCCTCCTTGAAACGTCCACATTAGTTACTGAAGGCGAGAAACTAGTAAATATATACTGTAGAATTGTTGTGACCGTAGACAATTTTAATTTTCATTCTTGCTTTTGTGACCATAATAAGAGTCCAGGCTCCATAGGAAAACAGCCAGCTGACATTAAGAAATAGTCCACCAGAACATAGGGACAAGATAAGCGGCGGAGGCTGCCAAGTATGGCTTGTTGAGCAAATAACTTAGTGTTTGCTTCCTGCCAGAGGAAGCAGCATGAATCAAACTTGTGCAGTGGAATACGCAAACACCAGGGCGATAATACAGCAAGAGAGTGTCTCAGTCATGTGCAAAAAAGACTCGTGTGGAACCAAATTAAGTTGTGTGCAGCTAGAAACGAAAGTGTCGTGTGCAACCGAAGGCATTCTTGCGCAACCCGACCAATTAGAAACGAGAGTGTTGTGTGGAACCATAGGCATTCTCGTGCAATCCGATCACTTAGAAATGAAAGGGTCGTGTGAAACAAATTAACTCGTGTGCACCCAAGTATTTGAGAAACGAAATAAAAGGCCAAGCAGCGGAATAGCTAGAAGCAGAGATTGAGATGCAGATTCAGAGTCAGTGCCGGCAATTTGGAGATTCCATAGAGAGACGCCGGCGGGGCCGACTAGGCCCATAGCAGCTGATACAGCTGATAAAGACTTCCACTATGAGAAGACGGCGATAGACTCTGATGGACACTCAGGAACTGCAGGTCAAGTAGGATTTTTAGAGTTTCATTGGAACAGTGTTGAACAGGGGCTGTCAGTCTTTGTCTCAATTACTTAGAGAGATTTCAGTGCTAACCAAGAACAAGTGATTGAATTGTACTTGTTTCTAATATGTACTGGCAATTAGCTTTGAAGTAGCAAGTCCAAACAAAGACTGAATTTTACTAAGAGGTTTATGGTCCAACACCTTACATAAGAATATGTGAGAATAAACTTGATAGAAACTAACCAATCTCTTCTGCATATTGCAATTCTGTAACCTATTTTCAGAAAACTTATTTGCTTCAAACCAAGGAGATTCTGTCCCTCTCACCTCCGATATAAAGGTTGACAGCAATTTATAACTAACCCATTGTCGTTAACGTCCTGATTGCGCTACGCAGTTTGCACTTACTTCATTCTGGTATGGTGAGGCTGTGCCGGGACGCGACAGAATGTCGAAAGTTAATGGTAAAGGTTGTATAAATCGGGCAAATTTTTACAAATGGATCGTGCAGTTCGAAAATGGCCGCAACTTAGTGACTGACGAACACCGTTCTGGCCGACCAGTTGCAGTTTCAACTCTCTCACTTGAAAGTCGAATTGATGACGTTATTCGTGCCGACAGCCGTGCGACTGTGGAAATGATAGTTGATAAAGTTCAAATTAGTACTGGTACATTTCATAACGTTATCTGTAACAAGCTGAAGTACTACAAAACATGTGCAAGATGGGTCCAAAAGGAGTTGACGCGGCTTCACAAGGAAACAAGGTTGAGAATGAGGACAGAGCTAAAGGAACGTTATGAAAGAGAAGGTGAACACTTCCTCAACAAAATTTTAACTTGTGATGAAACATGGGCTCACTTTATGAGCCAGAATCAAAAAAACAGAGCACGAAGTGGAAGCACACCAACTCACTTGTCAAGAAAAAATTCAAAACCTAACCACCAGCAATAAAAGTCATATTGACGGTGCTTTGGGACGCTGAAGGTCCAGTTTTTTGTGATTATCTTGAAGAGCAGCGTACAATGAACAGCAATTACTACTTGTATTTGCTTTTAAACAAGGCGAAGCCAGCCATGAGAGTCGTGAATCTCAGAGGAGAGGTGTGATTTTCCAGCAAGACAACGCACGTCGTCATATTGCTCAACTAACCCGTGAAACCATCCACAAAATGGGCTGGGAAGTACTGCCTCATCCCCCTTACAGTTCTGATTTAGCACCTAGTGATTTCCATTTGTTTGGTGCACTGAAGGGGGCATTAGATGGGAAGAGATTCCAGGACCAGGAAGACGTTAAAAATGTTTGTGGGAAATTGGTTCAAACATCAAGATAAAGAGTTCTTCTCCGCCAGAATAAAACAGCTTGTAGCCCGTTGGAACAAGTGCACAAAGTTCAAGTGTACTACGTTGAAAAGTAGACTAAGTATTGTTTTGTAAAAATAGACATTTTTTCTCCAGAAGAATTTGTCTCTTTAATTAATTAATGACCCTCGTACATCTAAATTACTACTCTGCAATAAATAATTAAGTGCGTGGTAGACTGTTCATCGAATCGCATGCTATTTGTTACTGTAATTCACAGCATTTAAATTTGTGTGATTTATCGTGTAACAGATTCTTTTAGCACTCATGTGGATGGCTTCACACTTGTCACTATTCAGAGTCAACTGCCACTTTCCGTACCATACACATTATCTAAATAATTTTGCAATTGGTTTTGGTCATTTGATGACTTTATCGACGGTAAATGACAGCATCATCTGCAAACAATATTAGTGGTTTGCTCAGATAGTCTCCTAAATCGTTTACATAGATCAGGAACAGCATGGAGCCTATAACATTTCCTTTGGGAACGCCAGATATTACTCCTGTTTTACTTCAGGACTTTACATCGGTTACTAAGAACTACGACCTCTCGGAGAGAAAAGCACGAATCCAGACGCACAATTGAGACGATACTCCTTGAGCACGTACTCTGATTAGAAGTCGCTTGTGAGGGACCTTCTGCCAATCTGAAAATATGGAATCGTTTTGGCATTACCTGTCGATAACACACATTACTTCGTGAGAATAAAGAGTTGGTACCTTGTCCATGGGGTCGCATTCTTGGCTGTTAGGCTCCTCTCAGAAGGATCACGACACCCAGTGGTAGGAAGCTGGAGCTGATGGGTTATCTTTCAATAACCCGTGTGAAGTGGTTTGTAGTCAGAGCCAACTATGCCAGCTTAAGAGCAAAAAAAAAAAAAAAATCACAAATAATTTGAAAACGTTGTTACAATTTTGACCAGTCAGTGGTCATAATCAGACTTTCTATTTATGAAAACGTAGAGATAGCAAGAATCATCGTAGAACCTACTGCATGTGCCTAGTAAGTAATCTGTAAGTAATGATAAAACTAATACGGAATTGTGGAAGACACTCTTGTACATCACATCCTTCACAGAATGCATCCAACTTGACTCCTACATCCAGGAAGGCTTTTGGCCGATTCCCCGGGCCATGAGGTCAAAGAAGTTAGAGAAAATGTTTGTAATATTCATTCCTTTCAGCCAGACAGTCTAGGGTGATCATGTTACATGGAGTTACGCAGGGTTTCTAAGGCTTTGTCAACGTAAGTAAAAGTAACAGTACATGGAATGAGAGGTTTTATAGGCAGAGTGTAAGCCTCGCTTTGACTAATTTTCTTAAGGTTTACTGACTTTCCACAATGGTACGTCTTTTCCAGCAGCTGCTGGAAACAAATATGTAAAAATTCCTGGGAGGAATAGCACTTCCCACAGGAGTACTGTTAGTGGGAGCAGATAATGACAAATTGAACTGCCTGAACTTTTGTTCCTGAGGGTGATTAATTGGAAAGTTTATAGCACAAAACAAATTAATGGCGCTCTTTGGAGCTCGTGAAATCGATTAGTCGGACGGAAGTAATCCTGAATGTAGGAAATGAGCCTAGCTTCATCACATACCAGCGTCACCCTAAGACTGGAAATAACAGCAGGAAAAACTGTCAGAAACAGCTGTGTTCGTGCCCCCCCCCCCCCCTCTCTCTCCCCGATCCCCCGCCACCGACGCTACCAAAAGAAACCGCAACGTTTAGCTTCACTGCGAATTTTTGACACTACAACTGCTAGGTCGCTGGTGCTGGCAGAAATGAAAAACAAAACAGGTAAGTCGACTTGACGTGATCCGGACAAATCCGCTATGTCACGAAACTGATCGACAGACCCATCGGACATCTTTTATTGTGCCACTTATATGCGGTTACCGCTGTTAGCAAAGTGGTTAATCTTGCTCTAAGAGGAGTAGGCATGCTGCCAGCTCTTAGATGTACAGAATATCTAATAATAAATCTACACTTAAACATACGGCTCTAAAAACGGCAGTATATTTACAATGTGCAGCCAACATTTCTGTAGATCGGTACATCGATATTTTCTCTGTCGATATATGTATATACGATACACTCTTCCGATATATAGAGAACCAATAATGATATTTTTTTAAATATTGATGTATCGAATTCTGAATATTTTTAAAAATATCAGCAGTCCTACATCGGAGTCATGACAGCTGTACTTTTGAGCGACATGTAGCACAGTCCTAAAAGGACTGTGATGGTGCGAGTTTTTACACTATGACTTATGATCCCAGCTTTATTGTGTGAAGCCTGCTTTTAGCAGCTCAGCCGTAAACACCTATCCACAAATCTTTCAACAATACAACCATAAAATCATTATTTAGCAGTATTTCTTTATCGATAGCTGCCGAATACCACCACCTTAGTACCCGAAGTTCAGAACTCAAACATCAGTCATCCGGCGCAAGTCGATGCAACTCTCAAAAATTCTGGAGGAAATTGGCTTTGAAATTTTCTGAGGGTCTTTAATACCCTAAAACAAGGTCATTTTTTGATGGGCCTTGTCGATCTGTGGTAAAATGCTCGCTGTTCACGTAGGTGCGATTTCAAGCCATGGTAAATTTTTAAACAAAGGTGATTGTTCCAAGAATATTTAGGTGAAGCGTAAAATATATAAAAATGAAAAAAAGTTCTAATTTTTTAAGTTAATTAATCTGTACCAATAATATTTTGTATAAAATCGGCAATTAAGAATTTGTATTTGCAATGAAAACTAGATTTTTGTGTACAATATGTAATTAGAAATAAGAAGACATGCACTTATATAGAAGTGACAATTAGATAAGTGTTAATTAGCACGTATTTGATGAATTTTGTATTTAAATGACGCAGGTATTCGAACTGAACGGAAAAAAGTCGGAAATGAGATTCGAAACATCGGTCCAGCGATTCCCTGTCTCGAGTGTTAATGATTGTTTCTTTTCCAACTTTGTGTATTTTATGCTTCACTGAAATGATCGTTGAAGATATACCGTTCTTTAGGAAATTTCATTGGCTGGGAATGGAACCCAGCCCGCCCGTCTCCTCCCCCCCCCCACCTCCCCCCCCCAGGAGAGGCGAGCATTTTGTTATATAACCACACATCTATATTTACATCCACATCTACATACATTCTCCGTACATCTCCTTTTCTGTCTCACTCGAATATACAGAGAGAGAAAAACAAGAGTTTTATGCCTCCGCATGACCCCTAATTTCGCGTATCTTCGTGGCCCTTACATGAAATGTTTGTTGGCTGCAGTAGAATCGTTCTGCAGCCAGCTTCGGATATCGGTTCTCAAAATTTTCTCATTAGTGTTCCTCGAAAAGAACGTTGCCTTCCCTCCAAGGATACCCATTTTTAGTTTCCGAAACAGATTCGTAACACTTGCGTGGTGTTCGAACCTACTGGTAGCACGTCTAGCATCCCGCCTCTCAATTGGTTCGATGTCTTCCTGTAATTCTATCCAGTAAGGACCCCAGACACTCGAGCAGTACTCAACGTCCTATACGTCGTCTCTCTCACAGCAAAATCATTTTTAACATAAAGACTGGGAGTGACACCGAGATAATGCATTCTGCAAAACACATTTTCCGGAATTTTGTGATCTTATTCTGAGAATTTGAGCATACTTTCGTGCAAGATAGAGCCGCCTTCCAAGGTTTGAAAACAATATCAGTTGGAGACTTCAATGCATGAGCAGGAAAGAAACACTACTCTCCTACATTATAATGATGTTTGTGGAAGTAGCACTTGCAAATTTTGATTAAAATTTAGAGGCGTACTAGAGACTAACCTCCCGTCGACTGTTGGGTCATCAGAGGCTGAGCACTTGCTCCGTTATATGAGGATAGGGCAGCGAGGTCTGTCGTGGTCTATTCAAAATGACAAGGGAACCCTTATCCACATGTACTGGGTTTAGTAGATAGTCCGCTTCAGTGGCGGCCTTCGTGGTAAACACCACTACAAAGAAGCGGAAAATATTACAAGCGCTGCAACCTAACCGAAAGAGATGGTTAAATTTCCTCAACAGGCACTGTATAATAAAAAAAATTATGTACTGGAACGCTGTGTAACCTTACATACTTTTTATTACTATGTTGTAAAAAAATTGTAACGCACCCCAATCTTTTAACTGTTTCGTTTCGAGTGACACGGCACGCCAGTTCACATGACTTAATTGCGCCACCTTAACCTTCGCACGTATCATAGCTTTCACACTCTAAAACAAGTCGTGAATTTAAAGTCAGACTGTTCTTATGCAGAAGTTGCTATTACATTACAAATGGACGTCACCAACAACGATTTTGACAAGCTATAACCAAGTTTTGACGTATATCTGAACTACTGTAAAACGCTATGGTATAAGATAGGAAGCGTTGTTTGGGTGCGTGTTTGGTTCTTTCCATAAAAAATACAAACACTTCACTACACTTCCTACCAGTGTTATCGTTTTGATAACTTTGTTATATCCTTCGAATAACAGTGACTATATTCAGTGCTAGGATGAGAGCAGCAACTAAACTGCCATTACTCCTTCAGTTTCAGATAAATACTGAGAATATAACGATCACCAGTCCTGAACGGACAAAGACTGTGCTCTTCTTTTATAATTCACTGAAAAATATTACTGAAAGATTTTCTCTTGGTATAAGATATTTACTTGAGAACAAAATGGCTGTAAGTAAGATCTTTAGCTATACTATCTGTGACAAAAAATGATCTGGAATACTTATCTAAGATCATTTACTTTGAACCTTAAAGAACTGAATTCAAAGTAAAATTAATCATGTCAGTCTCAAAACTTTGGTGGTAACTTAAACATTCCCTTTGTTGAGTAAACAACATGTTAACATTGTCGTTTCAGATAATTACATTTACTGACATTGCAGCTCATCAATAAACCAGTTCTGTTTAAAATGACAAATGGTCGTGGGTAAAACGAGAATTTTAAAAATGGAACTACCTCTAATTAACAAACTGCATTGTTCCAAAACAGCGATGTTTAAATATTAAATACGGTCTAAGATAAACTATGTGAACTAATGTTTCCGGACACCTGGCTGAAAATGACTTACAAGTTCGTGGCACCCTCCTTCGGTAATACTGGAATTCAGTATATTGTTGGCCCACCCTTAGCCTTGATGACAGCTACTACTCTCACTGGCATGCGTTCAATCAGGTGTTGGAAGGTTCGTTGGCGAAGGGCAGCCCATTCTTCACGGAGTGCTGCACTGAGGAGAGGTATCGATGTCGGTCGGTGAGACCTGGCACGAAGTCGACGTTCCAAAACTTCCCAAAGGTGTTCTATAGGATTCAGGTGAGGACTCTGTGCAGGCCACTCCGTTACAAGGATGTTATTGTCGTGTAACCACTCCGCCACAGGCCGTGCATCATGAACAGGTGCTCGATCGTGTTGAAAGATGCAGTCGCCATCCCCGAATTGCTCTTCAATAGCGGGAAGCAAGAAGGTGCTTAAAACATCAATGTAGACCTGTGCTGTGATAGTGCAACAGAAAACAACACCAACGCCTCCGAATTTTACTATTGGCGCTACACACGCTGACAGTTGACGTTCTCCGGGCATTCGCCATACCCACACCCTGCCATCGGATCGCCACATTGCGGACTGTGATTCGTCGCTCTACACAACGTTTTTCCACTGTTCAATGGTTCCATGTTTTCGCTCCTTACACCAAGCGAGGCGTCGTTTGGCATTTACCGGTGTGATGTGTGGCTTATGAACTGCCGCTCGGTCATGAAATCCAAGTTTTATCACCTCCCGCCTAACTGTCATAGTATTTGCAGTGGATTCTGATGCAGTTTGGGATTCGTGTGTGATAGTCAGGATAGATGTCTACTTATTACACATTACCACCCTCTTCAGATGTCGGCAGTCTCTCTCAGTCAACAGACGAGGTCGGCCTGTACGGTTTTGTTCTGTGCGTGTGCTTTCACCTTTCCACTTCACTATTACATCGGAAACAATGGACCTAGTTTAGTAGTGTGGAAATATGGCTTACAGACGTATGACACAAGTGACACCCAATCACTTGACCACGTTCTAAGTCTCTGAGTTCGGCAGAGCGCCCCATTCTGCTCTCTCACGCTGTCTAATGACTACCGAGATCGCTGATATGGAGTACCTGGCAGCAGGTTGCAGCACAATGCACCAAATATGAAAAACGTATGTTTTTGGAGGTGTCCGGATACTTTTGATCACATAGTGTATGACTGTTATTCCCCATACAGTTCAACATGCGAGAGAGCTTTTTGCCTTGTGGTAGATAATCAGTACTGAATATAGCCACGAACAAGATAACACAACTTATTCTCATCTCTCTTAATACAGACAACTATGCTCGCAATGAGGTCATTGTTTTTTACGTAACAGAGGCGCTATCGCTTTGTCACAATTTATTTCTGTAAAATCTTGTATGCGCGGTATTAATAAAATTTACTAGCGCTTTAATGAACATTTATAACTGTGCACTCCAAAACATCAATTGCACTTCTTCACTGCCTTCAAGAGCGTCTGTTCGGCTCTGCCCGCGTCATTGTAAGCTGAAAACCGTGCAAAGGAAAAAAAAAAAAACACAGTGGTTCCGAGGCTCACTTGAATAGCTGCTACAAATACGAATTCAACGTAACATAATTCCCTTGGGAGTACGTTAATCATTTACAGTTAAATGAAAAGATTACATTTTACTTTACATTGCCTTACAATTAATAATCCATTATATAATTAAAATGTTTAGATATTTCAGTTAACAGTCTTACAATCGTTCTCGTCTGTTTACTATCGATTAAAGGACATCGATTTTCAACCAAATGAAGATTTTAGGAAAAAAATAAATTTTATGCTGTCATTGCGTTACAACTGTATTATGAAAATGAAAAGGTGAGAGTAATGAGCAGTCAGCTGGCGAAACCAACGAATTATGATACCGCTCGATAATATTCGTTTCCGCAGGCTTCCGTAGGATTCACTTTACTGAGGCGTAACTGATGTGAATAGGGAAAGAAACTCCTTGATGCCCCGTTTTTTTGGTGATTTAGTTTCCTGGTGCGTATGTGAAACTCCTTAAACACTTATATCATTAAGATCTGGGGACGATGGAAGAACGCTACGAATGTTACAAAATATCATGATAGCGCTGAGCCTAGTCTCGATCAATTCAGTACTCAGCGACTGAGCAGCCCTTGGCGGTGGCAGTCAGCTCCGGCCAGGTTGATGCTGTTGCCTCTGGAGCACAGGTTCTTCTTCATATTTTACTTCCCCTGTTAACACATATCGATAAAACGAATATCACACTAGAATAATATGGGATCCCCCTATGGAATGGGAGCGTAAAATTCCGCTTTGAAAATCGTTTTGTTTGTGAAGGGAAACAAGTCGACGCTTTTCGTCGACACTAGGCGTCACGTGAAAGACGCATGACCAGTATTAGTTTGGGCTGATTCCAGCTACAAGTTGCAAAAACCCTATTGCAGATATCTGCCGAAACACAGAGAAAATGCGCCTGACGACTTCTAAGCGGTACAACCCGTATTTATACGAGGTCCATTCAAATGAAACCTAGTCAGTGCGTCATCCTTTGCCTTACACGTAAGGTGGCACGACGTAGCGGCGGGTATGGTGGCGCCATCTATTGGCAGAGAGATTGACGCATGCACACCGTCTGACGTTGCATAGCCCCAGTATGGTTTCACGCCGAAGAGGTGGTCACACAAGTTATCATCCACTACCGAACATACAGACGAGTCAGCAGAAACAACGAAGACCGATTCGAATTTTGGCAACGGAGGGAGTTGGAGGCCGTGAAATGTATGGACGGACGAAGGCTGTTACGGTGGGCAGTTCAAGTGTTGTAGAATGGGGCAAACGATTCCTTGAGGGGCACGAGTCACTGGAAGACGAAGCTCGTCCTGGACAGGCTCATCGTGCCATCACACCGGAAATGGTCGAGGAAGTGAATGCTTTAGTCTTGGACAAGCGCAGAATCACCATGGACGAGCTCCATCGGTTACTGGGTATTAGCGTGGTCACCGCTCACACCATAATGCATCAACACGTGAACTTACGAAAAATCTGTGCGCAGTGGATTCCCCACCAAAGGACAGCCGAACAGCGCAATACTCGAATGGTGCTGTCTTTGAGTCACCTGCAACGTTATCATGAGGGGGAATACGGCTTTCTGTCGCGTATTGTCACAGGTGACGAAACATGGTGTCACCATTTTGAATCGGAAAGCAAGCTATGGAGCAAACAGTGGAAACATGTGACTTCACCACCTCCAGAGTAATCAAAGGCTCTGCGCACCAGTTCTGGTAAGGTCATAATGTCTTTCTTTTTTGACCATGAGGTCCCACTGCTTGTCGAGTTCCTGGAATGGGGAACAACCATGAATGCCCAGCGTTATCAAGGCACTTTGCAAAACCTTAGATGAGTCATCAAATCGAAATGTCGAGGCATATTGTCCAATGGCGTTGTCTTCCTGCTTAGTAATGCCCACCCACACACGGCCAATGCAGTGAAGACATTACAGCGGTTTCAGTGGGGAAAGCTGGAACATTCACCGTTCAGTTCTGACCTTCCACAGTGTGACTTGCATGTGTTTTGACCAGTAGTAGAGAGAAGAGAGTTCTGGCGCAAAAGCATTTTCAGGGTCAAATTTCAAGTTCACAAACCCATAATTCGATTTTGGGATCTCCCCCACCCAAAAAATCCCATTTGCCTTTCTCAAAAAAATAAAAATCATTTTCTATCTAAATATAATGGAAAAAAGAATGATGAACAAAACTGAGCTGGCAAACCACATATGCCCACCTTGAAAGAAACAAATTCAGTTTTACCACATCAAAAAATTTTAAAACTGTTAAATTTTGTTCTCTATAATTCAGAGGTGCCAAAACTCATTTGCCTACCTAAAAAGCCAATTTTAACATATTAAAAATTGTAAAATTATTAAATTTTATTCTCTATAAACAAACTTCAAATCTCAAAGACACATTCTAACAGTAGAAGTTTAAACTTAAAAAATCAAACTCACTCCTCTCTAAATACAATGGAAAAAAACTCCAAACAAAGCTGAGATGTTAGAGACTGTAGAAAATTGTCGTAAAGGAATGCATGTATTGGATTTAAAAGATTTAGAAAATAACTGTAAGAAAACGGCTACTCAAATGTAACTAGAAATTATATGTGGGAGTTTATAGAGTGTCTAAATAGGAAAGAAATGAAGAAAAATATGAAGCAGGAAGAACTAGAATTTAACACTGTAAAAGAACTTTGATCAATCACTAAAACACAAAAATTGAAGAATTATTTAAAGCTTAGAAAGCAGGACTGATTGATCTTATTGTAAGCCAAGCTGATAATAAAAACAATGATGACAATGAAACTTCCTGGCAGATTAAAACTGGATGCCAGACTGCACCTCGAACTTGGAACCTTTACTTTTTGCGGGCAAGTGTTCTACCATCTGAGGTACCCAAGCATGACACACGAGCCATCCTCATAGCTTCAATTCTGCCAGTACTTCATCTCCTACTTTCCAAACTTCACAGAAGCTCTTCTGTGAACCTCGGAGAACTAGCACTCCTGGAAGAAAGAATATTGTGGAGACATGGCTTAGCCACAGCCTGGGGGATGTTTCCAGAACGAGATTTTCACTCTGCAGCGGAGTGTGCACTGATATCAAACTTCCTGGAAGATTAAAAGTGTGTACCAGACCAAGACTTGAACTCGGGACCTACGCATTTCATGGGCAAGTGTTCCCATTCTGGAATGATGACAATGATAATATGAGTAAAAAACATTTAAGTGAACTTCATTAAATTTTCAAAATGAAAAATTAAAAAAAATTATTCCAAAAATTAATAAACAACAATTAACTGATCTTATCAAAGCAACTGAAGTTGAAATTAGCAATGATGACGATTTCAGTAAAAATTCTTCAAGTGAACTTAATCAATTTTGCAAAACTAAAAATTTAAAAAGTTATTCTAAACTTAAAAAACAACAATTAATATGCCTTATAAATAGATATAAGGGCAAAATTATTAATAATGGCAGTGAGAATTACTTTCAAAAACTTCTAGTAGATAAATACCAAACAATTAAATGGAAAAATTATCAGAAAAATTCACCAAGTTTCAATTTTCTAGATGATGAAGATTTTTTTTAAAATCACCTAGATGAATTTATAGAAAAGCTTCTGATTTTGTGTCAAGCATTTGAAAATATAGATAATATTGTGGAACCACAAGAATTTTTTAGACAAACTACAGAAGTAATAATCACCAAATTGGAGAATACTTTAAGGCAAAGAAGAACAATTACAGTTAATAGAAAATTTTACTGTAATTTTAAAAGACTAGAATAAATCCAAGAATTTAATTTTATAACATTGAATCACATTTTATTCAGCACAACAGATCTAGAAGATTATTATCAAAATTCAGTGAATAAACTAACAACAGAAATGGAAGAAATGTATAGAAAAAATCTGATTGGTCTCAGTTTTTTATATACAATTTAGAGTTAGATGATAATAGACATAAACCATTTCTGGTTCTTATTATATCGACTTAGTAAAACTAATTGAAGATAATAAAAGGAGTTATTAATGTAAAGCACACAGATCAAAAATATTTTCTTGGGGGTATAGAATTTGCATTACATCCTCTAGAATGTGATTCATAAAGAGTTAATAAATACAAAAATTTGGTCTACAATCATATGAAATTTTTAAGAAAGAGAAAATTAATTTTCCAATTCAGTTAACAGATATTCTAAAATCTGAGAAGAAATCAAACATTTCAGTAAATTTTTATGTGTATGAAAGAAGTGTTTAAGAAGGAGAAAAAGTTGTTATATATTCTCTTTACCATACACAAAATAAACAAGAAAAACATGTAAATCGTCTTTTAATTAATGATGAAAACAATTCACATTACAGTTGGATGTAAAACCTAGCATGGTTAATTAGTACACAAAGAAGGAAATGCAATGGAACAGTTTATCTTTGTAACTGACATTGAAGGTAGTTTCAGTCGCAATAAAAAAATAGATATTCATGAAACCGATTGCAAAGAACACAAAGAAGTAAAAAGAGATATGCCCCATAATGGCCAAAAAACTGGATTTGAAAATTATAATAATTCATTTTGTCATTTATACAGATTTCGAGTGTTTATTAAATGATATTCTAACTTGTCAACCAAATCCTGAAAAATCTTATACTAGCAACTTTAAAAAACATTTCTCAATTTGATTCAGTTATTATGTCAAACATTCGAATGGACGCCATAAAAATCCGATTATGTATGTTGATGAAGATGCAGCAGAAAAATTCGTTGAAAGGTTAATAAAAAATTAAGAGAAGTTGCTAGAATATGTAAACGAAATGTTCAAATGAAATCGACTAAGGAAGATGTACTTTATTTGAAAAATTCAGAAACTGGCCATATTTGTGAAAAAGAATTTGAATTTTGAGGAAAAGAGTTAATGATTATAACCATTTAACTGGAAAATATCAACGAGATGCACATGCAGATTGCAATATTAATTTCAAAAATCCAATTTTTTTCCAGTTTATATTTACAATTTAACAAATTGTGATGATCACCTGTTTATCAAAAAATTAGCAACAGATAAGAAAGAAATCGATGCAATTCCAAATAATGGACAAAAATATATATTACATTTAGTAAATATTCTGAAGATGGATTAAGGCTAAGAATTTTGAACACTTTTAAATTTATAGCTTCAAAATTATCTTCTAACCTCACAAAAGACAATTTAGAAAAACAGCAAAATATTTTGAAGGTGAACCAGTATTTTAAATGATCCTGAAGTGTGTTTATCCTTATGACTCAAAAGAAAAATTGAAAGGGAGAAACTAACAAAAAAAGAATGCTTTTGTTCGAAACTGAATAAAGATAACATTTCTGATGAATACAAAAGAGCAATAACAGTTTGGAAGAAGTGCAACATCAAAAATTTAGATGAATATACTAGATTATATAATAAATCGGATATTATAATTTCAGCACACATCTTCGTAAATTTTCAGAGATACGTGCAATATATCTTGTAAACATGATTATGACATGATTTTGTTTCTTGAGAAATGAATTAGAGGTGGAATTTCTCAAAGCATGAAAAGATGTGCAAAAGCAAATAGCAAATATATAAAAATTTTTGAGCGAAAAAACACAGTAAGATTGTATTGCATACTTAAATGCAAATAATTTGTATGCGTTGGTGATGTCTCAATTTTTACCATTTAAAGATTTCAGTTGGATAGAACCAAAATGTTTTAGTGCAGGAAAAATCCTTGAAATTCCAGACCATTACAAATATAGTTATATTTTCGAAGTCGATCTAGAATATCCAAGAAAGTTACATATTTTACATAGAGATTTGCTTTTGGCACCAGAAGGATTAAATAAATTGTTGACGACACTGAATGATAAATAGAAGTATGTGCTTCACTATAGAAATCAATATTGAAATCTCGGAATAAAATTAAACAAAATTCATATAGACTTGTCCTTTGAATAGTCACAATGGTTGAAAAAATACATTTATTTTAACACAGAAATGAGAAAAAAGGCAGCAAACAACTTTGAAAAAGATTTCTACAAATTGATGAACAAGTCAGGCTTTGAAGGAAATGGAAAACATAAGAAATAGGCAAAATATTAAAATAATAACAGACCCAGAAAAATGTACAAAATGTATTTCAAGAAAAAATTATGAGCATACTACCATTTATTCAGAAAATTTAGTAGCAGTTCATATAAAAAAATAATAATTATGTTAAATAAAACAATTTATGTTAGAATGAGCATTCTAGATATTTCGAAAATACAAATTGTGTGTATTCCATTAGAATGTTATGAAGCAAAATATGGTGAAATTATCGATCTATGACATATGGATACTGACTTGTTCATTTAATATATAAGAACTGAAGATTTCTATAAAGATATGAAATCAATGTTAGATGAATTTGATACAAGCGATTAAGCAAAAGAGAATATTTATGTAATTCCACAAGTAAACAAGAAACATTCAGGAAAAATGAAAGATGAAAATATTGGCAAATCCATTGTGTTCCAACACAATCAGATGTATCTAAATTTACTATTCTGCACTGTAAATTCATCAATCATAAAAACGGCTTGAAACTGTTTAATTTTTAATTGTTTAACTATTTTTATCGAAATTAGATAAAGGACTGTTAAACATTTTTCACATTTCCTTCGAAATTCTTTTACTTCTTTTCTTTTTCTTCCATTTCCAAATTATTTCTTTTTTGTTCTTCCAATTCTTATTTAGCTTTTCCTTGTTCATGATTGTATTTGCAATTGTTGCAGCACTGCGAGCCAGCTTACCAACTGTTGAAAGATATTGCTAAGGTGCTAAAAGTAAGGAAATAAAACTAACTTCGTGTTGATTTAGTCCAGCGGCTTCCTTCATTTTTGATAGGTGTTCAGTAATTTTTTTGCATCAGGAATACCTAATGTGATATGTAAATTTACACCATTTTTTCTATTTCTTTCTTTTTTTGAGGTCCAGTCAAAAATGGGTCAATCACATTTAATCGTTCATTATTGAGTTTAAGTGTAATTGACTTTGGTTCAGTTTTGTTACTTGGAAGCAATGTGTAATCGATCGAAAAGTTATTCATTTCTATAGACAAGAAAACTGACGAATTATAAAGCCCATTAGTTGTCATCAGTATCTAAATCCATTCCTAATTTTAGTTTTCCATACATAATTCTTCCAAATGCAGGTGCTTCAATTTTTTCATCTAAAGAAGCATTGCTTAGATGGATTTTTTCTCTGACAAATAATTAAAGATCCTTATCTCCTTCATGCCTTTTTTTCGAAATCTTTATTATCTCAGTAGACAATATCATGTTGTTTACTTCTTTCATATAATGGATTAGTTCCTTTATCTCCTCTTGCTAATCTTTCCTGTTGTTTACTAAAAGGTTCATAGTACAAATATCCAGGCAAATGAATTTTTGGCATTGGTAAATTATTTAAACCCCAATTGACTTATCCTTTTCCATATTTGTCACTCTTTCAAAATGTGTGAGGAAAAGCATTCAAAAATCTAATTAGATATGGGATTCCTTCTGGGTTGTTGATGATGAAATCAGTATAGTTATTCATTAATGTTCGAGTTATTCCAACTTTTTCATTAGGATTATAATTATTTCCTGCTAATTCTTCATGATGTATATCTGCTATTCTGTCAGTTAATTGTCAAACATCGTTCATTGATATATATTCAATTGGTTTTTGTGCATATTTTTTAATTAAACTTTCGTCAACTTTTTCAAATGAATCATTAAGACTTCTTTCTGAAAAACTGGGAAAATATTTTTCACCAGTTGCTTTAATCAAATTAATATAATCTTTCCTTTACTTTAATCTTCATTAAATACAGCATTTAAGTCAAATAAAATTATAGCATTATTCTGTAAATTGACAGAATTAAATTTGTTACCTAAAGTGACCTAAGTTACTTGTTTTTTAGTTAAAAGATTCATTAATCCACCAGCTCCATTATATTCTTTATTATCAATTTTTCATTTATTATCATTTAATTCTATTGGTATATTTCCAAGTTATTTAAATGTGTCAGCTGGTCTTAATCTAAAAACATTATCTTTACTATAATAAATCTTAACATTCTTTCACTCACTTTAGTTTTTAACATCTTAGTCTTTTAATTTATTTCTATGTTCTTCGTAATCTTGTAACAAATTATTTACTTCTGATTTCTGATTCTGAAATCTCTTTTGTTATCTTCATAGTGTTAAATTGTCAGAATATCATTAAATTCATCAAAACAGTGATGAAAATAATGAATCATTATTTTCAATTTCTCTATTTTCTTCAATTCTTTTAATACTTTGTCATCTAAACCATCGATTCCTTCTTTAATTTTTTCAGTTGTATCGATAACTGGTTGATCTTCCTTTTTGAAATATTGTCCACTATTATTAGTTGTTTTTTCCATTTCTTAAAGTTTTAGTTTAATTATTCTTTTACTCTTCTATTTCATTTGCCTTTTTAACAATCTCTGAATTGTATTTTCTAAACACTTATTAAAAATAAAAAGGGATGCTAATCATTTTTATTTTTCATTCATTGTTTATGTTCAACATTAATTGTTTATGTTCGATGTTCAAAGTTTATGTTTATCATTTGTCATTATTGTTTATATTGAACCTTCACATTCATTGATTACATTCAATGTTTGTGGTCAATGCTTATCTTCGTTGTTCATGATTATGTTCATGATCGACATTCGAAAAATTCTTAATTTTTTCTCTGTTTTTACCTTTATTAAATTTTTTTACACATTGATTGTGACAAAACCAAATTTATCTATATTCCAACACTTTCTATATAATTCTTTAAAAGCATCAAATGTTAAATTGCCTCCAACAAACTTACAATAAATATGATTTAACTTTGTGTCATCTTGTCCAAAAATATTTAAAAATTTAACTTATCTCTAACTAATTGTTTTGGTATTTTTGAATATGTTTGACTCAAGTAAAAACTATCGATTCCTTTATGTCTTCACCTATTAATATATTCTGCCAATATATCTTCATTTATGAGACTGAAATCATAAAAAATAACAACTGAATTAACTTCACACTCATCCAATGGAATAAGTTCATCATCATTTGCATTAAAACTGACATATTTTTCAATGATTTTTCTTCATTTTCACATCTTTTTATCAATTCTTGATATTCTGGTTGATCTAAACTTTTTGAATAACCTAAAAATGATTAATGTTATTCCAGTTCAACTATTCAGGCGCTATAAAATAATTATCAGTCATGAATGTTGTTTCTCCATATCTGGTTGGTACAATTATTGCACATGAGATTGAAATTGGTAAGCGTTTACCATGTTTGTATTTTGATTTCTTTTCAGGCCTTCTTACTTCTGGTTCCCAATGTCTCACTTATTTGCAGAATTTCAATAGAGTGTTAATTATTCCATTCTGAAGAAACGATTAACATTTCCAATCAGAAATTTTAAAATTGTTTCACTGGTCTGCTTTTACTCAATTCTTTTAACTCCAAAGATCACATCACATCGAACAATAATAAACTTTATTGTGAAGAAGGAACGATAGAAATTCCTAGTGGTCTATATAGTTTAAAAATGTAGAAAAATTTTTCAATCGAAAAACCTAAATATTTATACTGAAGCAGATGAAATTTTAAATGGAATTGCTATCTAAAGTGATAATAAAATATACATTGATAAAGAACAATGTGTTAGTCCAGCTTTGGGTTTTAATGACCAAATTATTGAACCAAATCAAAAATCTGTTAATAAAGACATTCCTAAAATTTCTCCATTTGAGTTAATAATTATTAATTTTATTTTGGATGATGGGATACTTCATTCAATGAAATGCAGAATTTGGAGGTACAATTATTAACCAAATCGTCCTATTAAAAATTCCAATTTTTGATACTGTTCATATTTTAGACATAACAATAACAGATGAAAATGATAATTTGATAAACTTCAGTGGTGCTTGTGTAACATTGGTTTTAAAAATTAAGTAATGAATTTTTCTCTTCATAAACCATGAATCGAATAGAAAATTATCAATTTTACTTGTTTCCTGTTAATGAGAAGACAAAAAAATGATCGAAATCTTCCTAACAAGGAATATGGGGGATGGTTGGGTTCATCCTAATTGCTAGCAACTATATACAACTTTTGATATTATTCACACAGATAGAACAGATTTTTCTGCATATAATGGAAAGTCATATATTAAACTGGTTGATAATTAGATCATGAAATTTTTGATGGAAGCAATATTCTTCAACTCTTATTCGCTTAAGTAGTGTCTTTCAAATGAATTGGCTATACAAGATCATATTTTCAGAAATGGAAAAATTAAAAATAAACAAAATAAATTTCTTTATCCAGTATAATTAATTGGTTGATTTTGAAATGTTACAAAGAAATTATATTTGAAGGTGATTTAACTATAATTTTGAAACAGAGTTCAAGTGTAAAAATTCAATTCTTTGATTGTTTGGTAAAAATAATGATGGTACTGATGTTCCTTGTTTTTGTCCAAAAGAAGGGAAAATTGTTAAAAGTATTGAAATTAATGTTATTGTTGTTAAAGAAGAAGCAGAATTTTCTCTTGAATTAGAATGTGAAAGACTTAAAAATCTAAAAATTCCAATTTTTTCTTTGATCTCCAAACAACTGAATCTGCTTGTTTACAGAGAAAACGAAATTTTGAACTAGATATTACTAATTATTACAATTCTGTTTAATTTGACATGTTGACTTTATTTTCGTTGTTTTTCAAACTAATCGAAAAATAATCAACAATTGATACTTCTTTTTTCGATCACAGTAAATTACAAAATATCTATGTTATAAATGGAAGAAATGAAGTTTTTCCACAAGAATCTTGGTATCTTGAACCACCAAATAAGTTCTTAAAAGCTTACCATGCTTTTAGAGATTTTAAAAGAATAACACATTTAAACAACGATTTAAATGTGACTCCTTTCGATTTTATTCAAAATTATCTGATTTACGTAATTGATATGACTAGACAAAGGAATGTTGTAACTACTCAAAAAACATCGATGAAATTATATGCATTCTTTAATGAAAACATTTCGAATGATACAATTCCATATGTTATTATATATGACAAAAATATTTTGAGTTATGATTCACAACATAGAATACTTGCTGAAAATTTTTAAACGGAAAACCTGAGTTCTTCAAAAATTAAATGTTCTCCAAATGTTTGCAAACGTTTGGAAACATTTTAAAGTCTTTCATTCTTAATTTTTGTAATTTTGTATTTTTTTATTTTTAAGTCTTTTCTAAATAAATAAAAATGTCGATGAGTAGAAGCACTCAAGATCTGTTATCAGAACAAATTATAGTAATGGTTGTTCAGACGTTTTTACAAAATTATTGGGTCTGAAAAGAAATAACCATATGAAACTTCAGAGGCAGAAATATTGTTGACTAAATTTGGAGATAAAGTTTTATTAGTTTCATATGAAAAATATAAAATTAGCTTACAGATTGGTATACTAAAACCTTTAAAAATGATGAAAAATTTGAAAAACTTATAAATTTTCATTTCGTTTATCAAAGTAAAGAAGTAAAAAATTATTTATTTCATGTCATTAAATTTAGAAAATTGTTTGATTTTTCCTTGAATTAAATTAAAATTTTATTTACTTTGATTTTCTAAGCTCTGAGACAGCTGTGCTTTGTTCGTCATTTTTCCCATTCATATTTATATATATAAATTGTTTTTTGTTTTTTCGATATAGGTAAATGAGATTGGTTGTGGGGGAAAACCGAAATCGAATTCTGGGTTTATGAACTCGAAATTAGACACTGAAAATGATTTTGTGCCAGAACTCTCTTCTCTCTACTTCTTGGACCTCTAAAGCAAAATATTCACAGACATTGATTCTCAATGGATGACGAAGTGTGTGACTAGGTCCTAGCTTGGATCCGACCGAAGCCTACTACCTTATTCAAGGATGGAATCGACCAGCTAGTGTCACAATGGGATACATGTGCCAATGTGGGGACTAATTTTGAGTGTGTGTACTGTGTATAACTACATTTTTTGGTTAAGGAAATCGGTACTGTTTCTTTACACAAGTGACCGGGTATCATTTGAATTCCCCATATAATACAAAACGATCCCTTACCTTCTTAAAACCGCTATTCAAGCTTAATAATACGATATTACCCATCAGAGACATAGTGTTCCTCGAATTTAATAATTAGTGCAGTAATTCCTTCTCCTATGTGCCCCATTGGTGCTACTCCCATCTCTAAAAACTACTTTACTTCAGAAGAACCTCAAACATTTGGAATAACATCTACAACTTCACAGCACCTCCTGTGACTTTGCTTTCAGATACTACTTTAATTCACTTGCCTTCCACCATTAAAAATTATAAAACAAAAATTCACTGTCTTTCTCTTCCACAGAGTACTGCATTCCAGACTCCTTTTGAAACTTCTGATAAATTCTGATGCCCCACAGTTTGCTTTCCAAATAATTTTCTTCCGTTTGTCACACTAAACAATAATCAATGCAGGAGTCCCCCAAACAGGCCAGTCCCCATCCATGTATCACCTGTACACAGCTAGCATACCTCGCTCATTTACAACTATCCATTGCCTTGATGTTGATAATAAAAAATTCACCTGAATTTTCTGACTTCCTCTTCCTGTGAAGGCACATAAAAACCATTGTTCCAAAAAAAATAGTGGGGAAATGTGCAAAATGATTCAGTCCACGGTCATAACTTAATTACAGCCCCACCCCAACTGACCCACTTTAACATTATTCTACTGCAGTCGAAGTTCATATATTAATAAACAGCCAAACTGTCAGCAGCTTTGGAGCTGGCAGTTTCTTTGCTCAACCCAAGTATTGATACACTTAATATTCCAGTTGTCCTAGTGATGAAACCAGAAGACTCTGGGTTCGACGCCAGTAACGGTTTTTCATTACAGTTCATCAAAAATTTCGCAGCAACACATAGTAAATTGTAAAATAACAGTTGCTATACCCTGGTGCCGCTATCTTTTACCCAAGGTCCTGCCTCACACAAGTGCTGTTGTGGTTGGCAGGAGAGCCAACTGTGTTTTTCTAAAGGAGGCCGAAATGCACGCGTTCTAGCTCACGCAGACTGGCGTGAGGTCTGGAACATGACAAGGGAATTAGAATTGAGAAAAACGGACGTAGCTGGTGGAATACTTAACTTTCATCCATTCATAGAGAACGTCGCTCTTGATGGTACATGATTCACAATATCAATAGTACGGATACTGGCGCCTTACTAGGTCGTAGCAAATAAGGTAGCTGAAGGCTATGCTAACTATCGTCTCGGCAATTGAGAGCGTAATTAGTCAGTGAACCATCGCTAGCAAAGTCGGCTGTACAACTGGGGCGAGTGCTAGGAAGTCTCTGTAGACCTGCCGTGTGGCGGTGCTCGGTCTGCAGTCACTGATACTGGCGACATGCGGATCTGACGTATACTACCGGACTGCGGACGATTTAAAGGCTACCACCTAGCAAGTGTGGTGTCTGGCGGTGACACCACATGTGCACTCCCGAAACATTTTCTGCTGGTGTTCGTTTTCATGGCAGATGCTATGAGGTAACACGCATCTGAAAGTGAAAGTTATGCTAATGACTGGTATCTTCCCAAGCTGAAATGTTCTTGAACATGTGTATCTTTGTGTAACTAGAATTTTCCCTATAGATAGCACACACTGCAACATGATAATAATTATCAACAGTAACTGTAAAAAAATTGTGCTGTTGCAGAGAAAGTGCTGCACCTCAACATGAAATGGTGCATGTCAAGCTCATGCTATCTGAGATAACCAACCTATAAATAGTGCAATGATACATAGTCAGCTAAGATGAATGTGACTGTGAAATAGTAATTCATAATCGTTATTGTTCTAGCAGGTGAGATCTTATAACACCCACTGATGAAAATGGCTGATCCAGCATTGTCTGTGCTGCAACCTACAGTTTCAATAATAATAATTACTCAATATGTGTTATTGTAGAAGCTTTAATCTGGTTATAATGTTTGAAAACCCTAGATATTGTAAAATCAAAGAGACATTAACAAGCTATGAGTGGTACCATTCGTGTGAAATTTCACTGAGAACTGAAGCTATGTTTAGTTGAATATCCAAAGTCTGTTATTAAAACATGAATACCATGCAGTGTGTGGTGGCAACTTCCTGCAGACTGTAAAATTTTATAATAATAATTAAAGCACATATATACAAGAGAAAACATTTATAATGTTAATGTATTCTAGTTATGCTATTCAAACAGCTATTGACCAAAGACACAGGTGGCAGCTGTATGTGGACAACAAGTGCAAACATTAATGTTAAATGTGACAGAGCTTCTATACTGTGAATTTCAGCCAATGTAAGAATATGTAATCAGATAATATGACAAATGCTGTGTTTCATAAAAACCAACATATTGGACACAGAAACAGAATGGATATCTCTTTTAAAACAGTTGATCTGTCCTATTGTATGCAAAAGACTTAGAAAAGCGATAGTATAGGTCATGTTTTTTTCTTTCTTCCATTTCTCAGAAATTCCTTACATAGTAAAGCCTTACACAGTAAAGTCTTTAGCTTGTTGCGAAAACACATTTTATAATGAGACTATTAATTCGTCCATACGGACTACACTTAGGATATGTATACATACTATCAAAAACACAATTGCAGCCTAAATGTCAACTACTGGAAGAGGTACTGTCAGGCAGTGCAGGTTTAACATATAACCAATACAGTGTTAACATGTCTGTATCGCCACTCAATAAGATAAAGCTGAATCGGTTTACAATTTTGATGGTATCATTTATCAGAAATAGGAACAAATCAGAACTACTTTTGTTTTGGTAGACACAATGCTACTTATGTATTCTATATTTATCAAATATAAACAGTTGGCATATGATAATGAACAACTGATTATCACTTTCAAACAGGATAACAAAAAGCTAAAACATGCTTATGAAGTTCACTTAGGTAAAGATCTGTCTTTCAACGACTTTAGCAGCGTTTGGACAGACTGCTAAGTTCATGGTAAGTATGGGTTTTACTTACTGATAAAACAAGAAGATGAATGAACAGACACACAAGAAATTTTCATGGATTTCTTAAAAGATATGATATAAGTTTGTCATTGAACAGATAACCATGGATAAATATGGTAACACAATATGTCCACTCCAACGAACTGGAACTGAAGTAATGAATAATCTTAAACAACATGATGTTGGCATGTATATACTGATGGCCAAAGTCAGTACAATGTAGAAAGCTTAGGAATATTATTAGAGCAGAGAAGCAAAATGAATGGGTGTGTGAAGATTATTAAATCCGTACTGGATTGGTAACTATCGTAGTTGTTGTGTGTGGTGGAACTGTTACCAACATTCAGGATAAGAAAATGAATAAATTATCTGCACATTACATCTCTTATGATGTCTGAGACTATAGACCTTCAAAGACTATCTACAGCTTCAGCAACAACTGGAAATACCGGTCTGATGAACGAAAACATTTATGTTAGTTCAGAGCTTCGATGAAGACCCATTTTGAAACAATGAAAATGGTTGTACATGAATTTCATAAACCTGAATGGAAAAAAATTCCACATAGATATTTATGACATGGAGTTTAGGCTATTTTTGGCAGGCAGATCATCTATTATGACGTAGTATACATTCAAGAATAAACATTTGGAAAACATTTCACAGATTTCTTGATCTACTACACAAATGTACCTGGCATGATTACTGCATAAAACTGGAAGTAAATGCCAGAGGAACAAATAGAATTAGTGAATACACAATAAGAAAGGGGCATGGTCCCATGG
Organism: Schistocerca gregaria; assembly: GCF_023897955.1. Classification (NCBI taxonomy): domain Eukaryota; kingdom Metazoa; phylum Arthropoda; class Insecta; order Orthoptera; family Acrididae; genus Schistocerca; species Schistocerca gregaria. The sequence continues at coordinate 604,615,028 of NC_064923.1, read as the reverse complement.
AAGCTCTGGTCAATTATTATTTTCGCCATATTTAGGAGCACAATTGAAAGGTAATATTCAGGAATTGAAATTACAGTACCATGCAGTAAATCTCGACAAGACTGACCATGTACCATAGAATGTCAAACTGTAAACTACATCTAGCAAGTCGTAATGCTATACAAATACACTATGGCAATTATGATGCTGATGATCTAAACACATATTTAAAACACTTAATACAATGGTTTCATTTATGTGCATATCTCAATAAGCGTCAAACAAAAATTAGTAAAACAACAGAGAATACTGGCTTAGGATAGGAACGCTCATTTTGGACAGGTTTTATGTTTCTTTAAATGGACAACAACTGACACAAAATGATAAATTTTATGTGTTTGATTAGGTAGCTGACGTATTACCGATTAAAACAATTACCACTGTGAGCAGTTTCGCAAAGAATGCATCCCTCAAAGAGATCTATACAATTACCTTTTTTTCTAGCAGGGGATCCCAGGCATAAAATAATAGGGGAACTGTCAAATACTATACAGGGTATAAACGATAACTGTTTTAATGTACCACTGTGCACAGGGAAAGTCAAGATAAACAGATAAAGAAGAGATCAGTCTGTCAAGCTGGAAGACAGCCTCAAACTGACCTACAGAAGCCACGTAAGATACAGCACAAGTGTACTGTACAAGGTTTTGGCTAAAATAATTCTTGCATTAGCATTTCTGTTATGAAACGTAAAATATGAACTGAAGGGTGTGGAGACAGACTTTATACAGAGTATTGAGACGGCATCAACTCTTAAAAACATATGTTTCTAAATTGAAATGAGACATAAAGTTCTGGGAAACACTAGTGTATACTGGATGAATCACAGCAATAGCCTGGACCTGAATGAAAGTGTTTAAATGTATGTGTACACTAAATATGTTAATGGGCTATTTCAAACACGTGAAACATGTTTCAATAAATATGAAACACAAGCTAATCCTAGTGCAAAGCCTGACAGGCATGAACTCATACATTCGAGGACCAAATACTGATGGTGAATTCAACACAATTGTCATTAACAAGGTTGTGTAGAAAATGCCCCATATTACAATAAGGAACAAGGAAATAATTGAAGTTGTTAAAGACAGTTGATGGTGGAATTCAACTACCCTTTTTGATCATGGGAGTTGTTGGAACATCTACTGACTACCTAACTCAACTGACATCGACCAGTGAAATATAGACTCAACTTGAAATACTAAGCTTCATAATACTGGATCTGCAGACTGGCTGGAAACGAAATGCAATAACTGATTGTAGCCCGTTTGACTATTGTAGATTGATGAATGCTAAAATATAAGTATATCCTAAGTTGTAATTATATCTGTAAGGCAATTTAAACAGGACTGTGAGCAGAAAGTTTATAGTCTGCTGTTTGAGATGGATTCAGGATATTCCAGTGCATATTATGAAGATATTGAAGATAACAGCTGTATTCGAAGTCAGAGAATTTAAGGAAGAAGTGCCTTTAATCCCATCTATATGCCATCAAAAAAACTTTATATGTCTTGTCAAATGTTTCAAGACACAATAAACTACAATGTCCTTAACGTGTAATTATCATGAATCTCGTTGGAAAGAAACCCAGCATTCAACATACAGATATGTTTGCAATGCTTGAGACCATCAACCCTGTAAAAAATGATTATTTATGTGAAAGCATGTGAAAAAAGCATTCTGAATTGCAGAAATTTACAAATACAGCTCAGTAAGAAATTTAGAAAAATTTAATTGCCTGGCTGTACACCAACTGAAGGAGAAAAATGATATATTTATGTATGGATTTGAGAATACACCTTTACCTTTAAAATCTATGACGAATGAATGATTTTTTAAGAAAAAATAGCGTTCATGTTCCTTGCCATTAAGTTATGTATTTACTCTGTCTTTTGAGGATCCTGTAACCTCCCACATTATTATATTTGTTATATTTAGAGACGTTTTAATGTGTTTAATGCTTAGTGTTGCTCCACAGTATACACAAAATTACTGAATGTAGCACTAGTTTCACCGTGATTGTTTTCGTTAATGTGACTTGCAATACCGACTGCGCGAAACGCCGCTATCTCGGTCGGGATGCTACGACAGACACCCTCTCGAGCACCCCGAAGACTTGTTGAGCTCTTGGCTGAGATGGGTTTCGGGCTGTGAAAAGAACTATGGTGTGTGCATGCGCCGACGAGAGGAAGGCTGAGGCGTCTTCGACTGTACAAGGATGGACTCGGCGTGTCCGTCGTTTCCATAGTGTAGTGGTTATCACGTCTGCTTCACACGCAGAAGGTCCTCGGTTCGATCCCGGGCGGGTAAAGTATTATCCTGCCTATGTCGCATACTACTCCAGTGCGCCACGTCATGTGTGGATCTGCTGCGTGCACCTTCGTCATGCAAGTGCCGCATTTATTGAATTTTTAAGTTACGATGGCAACCTTGTTACAAGTGCTCTGTGAAGCAAGTGTGAAAGCAGTAGTTTCCGTGGTGTAGCAGTCATCACGTCTGCCTAACACGCAGAAGGTCCCAGGTTCGATCCCGGGCGGAAACACTTTTTCATTACTATAAACAAGACATACCGACAAGCATTTGCTACGATCTGTACCGAGACCTTGGTAACCACCTTCATACGTCTGACCAGAGGGTCAGTTCCTTAGAGCAAATATGAAATTCACTTTACATTGACGGGCAGCTTTTTGCGCTGACTCAGCCACCGACGTGCGACCGGTTTGCACAAAACGCTAGGGCTCGTCCGGGATTTGAACCCGGCACCTCCTGCACCCTAAGTAGGAATCATACCCCTAGATCAACGAGTCCTGTGACAGCATGAGCGCGAATTATTCCAGCAAACTGTATATATATATATATATATATATATATATATATATATATATATATATATATATATATATATATATATATATCTGGTGTATCATTCTGAGAGCACATGAGTAATACCATTATTTTCAGAGATTGGAGCAGAATTGCACATTTACTGAAGTAAGCTAATTCTTTTTCATCACTCGCCCCTCACGATTTAGTCACAAAAATAAATAAATGGAAGGGAATTTGCAGGTCAGAAAGCTTATATTTTTATCTGTTTTGGTTGTAGTTTGAAATAATATAGAAAGAGAAGTAATAAGTTTATTTTAAAGCCCTAGTAGTATTGAGATTTAAAAGTTCTACGTTTCTTCTGCTGTATAAATTTAAAACATTGCAACAAAATCCGAAATATTTTTAACAAGTTGGAAAATTTTGAAAGTAAGACTGTTCTTTTCATGTTTTCCTACTTTTATCAGAGACAGAGTACAATATAAGAATTATAACATTACTGTAGTTAATTTAAGTATTACACTCGTCATTTACAATCAGTGTAACAACATATCACTATTATCAGTTACAAAAAATATCTGACCTAGGTGTAAACGACATCAGTCAACAGCAAACCACAGTAATGTAGAGGATGTCAAGACAAACAATTTGATATGAAACCTTTGTGGTCTGTCAAGTCGAGAAACTGCTTCAAAATTTCCTACCCCAGCTCCCTAAGCTACAGTACATGCACATCACGTAAGATTTTCATTATTCTTTCCTTCTCTGCATGCATACTATTAGTCCAAAATAAAATATGAATAGAACCTTTTTTGCTGGAAATTTACTACAGCTTAATAATGTAGTAAGATACGTTTCTGGTGGAGATGTCGTTTATTACACAATATTTACATTTTACTGTTTTAATTGCCAAAAACACTCTTCTGTGTGGTAGGAGTATTGAGTAATTATGTAGTGAGAGTTCTTCAAGGAAAATGTACAGAAGTTACCTTCAAACGTACCCCTACTCCCATGATCATCCCACACCAATCAGAATGCCTAGTATGTCGTTCATGGTACTCTCTCCTACCACAATACAAAAATATGTGTCTACACGATTTTTTTTTGTCTTCATTGATTGGGCCATTACACCACATGCCTGGTTGGCTATTGTGTTTGAAAACGTTATGCAGAAACTATGTCTTCACCTCGATCTAAACTTAACCCACAGAAGCACAGTAGTTACATAGCAAGAAGGTCAGACAAACAAATCGATGCTGCTACATTTCACAAAACTATGTGGTAAAATTTACAAAAACATCAGTTTTACAAATTGAAAGTACATTACTAAGACTGTAGCGTAATAGTCCAGTCAATGAAGACCAAAAAAGGTCGAGTATGTGAAATAGTTCATACAGTCGCAAATTTCTGTACAGCAGTAGGCAGAAGTGCTGTGAACAACACAGTAGAAATCCTGACTGGTGGAGGGGAGTGTAGAGGCGATTGTGCAATTGAAGGTCACTTTTTTACGTTTTTCTTGAACAACTCGGAAAATGTGGCTTCTAACTAAAATGTATCCCAGCACAAAATTAAACTGCATTAAATATCCTTCAAGAAAGGTCCTTTCCATTTTTTCTCTAGCACTAATAGTTTATACAAAGGAAGTGAGACAATATAGACAATCTACCACAGTGTACATTTACTGTACCGTCTGTAGTTTCTGTGCATGCTTTTGAGGCTCCAGACTTCATGGACCACAAGTGTTCTATTCAAACTGGTTCGTCCCGACTTCCTCTGCACCAATGTGGTACACAGAGAAGAGATGTCGTTTGTATCCTGTATATTATGGCAAAGTGTCTTCTGAATTTATGCAGTGTTCTAAAGAACTGATCAATCTTCATTTTCCTCACTTTCCGTGTTCGAGAAAAGCTGCGTATGCTAGTAAGATATGTAAATCCACATATGCATAAAGTTTGTAGCACTTTTCCATTTTGGGGAGCTTTTCCTTCAGCTTGTCACTTGGGGCGCTACTGCAGCAGCTGCAGCAGTCCGCCACATAATCTTCATTCTACTAACTAATATCACCAGAGAGACATTTCAGATTAGACGAACTACTGTTCCTTTTTTCCAAGTCACTGATTGCTCACTCCTAGGAAGGATGTTGCCCTTTGAATCAGTTCAGGAGTAGGTCGCTCATCTCTAATTCAGACTGTTATGGAAAAAATCATAAATTCGGTAATAAATCATACAGTGAATGATCTTCCAGTAATGGTATCAGTCAAACCTTTCACTGTATGCTTGCCAAAAATTACCAGAAAAACAAGTATGAGCCTCAAGGTGAAGAGAGGTGAGCCACAATCTGTTGATAAGATACACCAGCTGGTCATGTTATGCATGGACACCACTGACAAACATCAAATGTTATGAAACCATCTTCGAATCTAGATCCCAATTGCCAGCAGCAGTGTATAGTGATTGAATGTGAAATATTCAATGTCGCCTCGATTTTTCAAGAAATGTGAGACGGAAAAAAAGATACAGATGATAAACTATTATAATCGTTATAAACTGTGTGTACAGTTTACATATTTGAATAACTATGGGTAGCCAAACTGACAGTAGAGATATTCTTAATGAGGACAACAATATCAATCAGAATACTTTCATCATGAATATTATTAATGAATCACGATTATTTAGCAGAAATAAAATGCACTCAAGTGAAAATGTAAATTAAAATCTGAGTGTTGACATTAAATCACAAGAGCCAGAAAAAGACAATAATTATACTGATAAAGTAGGAAATGTGTGTTAATGCAGTTTTTCCAAAAAATGAGTGCAGATTTGAAGACAGGTAATCAGAAATTGAGAATGGATTTGAACAAAATGTTGGATCTAAAAGTAACAGATACTTGTAATGAGATTCAGGGCGAGTTCAGTAATTTTACAAAGGAATTCAGGGAATTACTCGATATGCAACAACCTGATTGCATGCATGGGTTCAAGACAATGAACAAATTAAAATTCTGTCATCAAAGTAGTATCTGTTTTACAACTACAATGCTCCAGTTTATAATCGAAAGTACAGCAAGTGGAAGAAACAATGAGGAAAACAAACATTTGCAGAAGCCGGTTGATACAAACTTAATATGAAAGGAAGTACAAACGTTAACGAAAGAAAATCATGAACCAGGCTTTTGCAGAAACATTATCCTCTTTTCTAGTTAATGTCGTAAATAAACTTCATGTTACCATAAATTTCCAGTCGAAATTTATTTTTTGAGGTCTGGGCATTTATGAAGATCCTGTACACTTCCTCATTGATATACTTCTTATATTTTGTGACAGTTTGTTGCTGAGCCTGACTGCAGAGTACTTTTTACATAACTGCAGCTGCCGCTGGTTAGACACCTCCAGCATTTGAGAGTAATCTTTGCTCGCTAACAGCACTTTTGGAAATTGTGGTTCTTTCTTCATGCATGCAGTTGTCATAGCACTGTTGTAGTGTATAGATGGTTAGGGTCTTCCATTGTTGTTGGTCAGCTCCACTAACATATCAGTGTTACACTACAGCACAGTTTGTGTCATGTCCCTATAGTCTTAAAGTTTCAGTTTAAAGTTATTAATGTTATGTTGTGGCATATGAGATGCTTCTAAAACTGGGTGTGCTCCAACTGACTTGGAACGAATATTAAATTCAGTAATAAATCGTACAGTCAGTGGTCCACAAGTACCTGTCATTAGTCAAACCTTCCACTGTCACATTCCTAAAAATTACCTACAAAGGAAAGTATATAATTAGATCAATGATGTGCAGAGGAGTGAGGCACCATTTATTGATATAACACGCCAGCCAATCATGATATAACATCTCTCTACTCCCCATCTTCTGCAACTGGCGATTATGGACGCAACACAGACTTTCTACAGATATATAAGCATTGGAAGTCTCTTAGAGGGTTCTTGCACTGCGAGATTACTATGGACATGTAAGTAAGTTTTGGAATTCCATCCATGTCAATAACTCTGGATAATTTTTTTAAAACTGCTATACTTTCTGCAAACATATAAATTCTCTTGCCATATTGGAATAATATTAGAAAAATCCTTTCACATCTATAATGTTCGCTTTATTTTTCATATAAATTGAATGCATCAGCACTGTTTATCGAAATTGTGGAAGAATGCAATCTATTATGCAGTTGTTGTGCATACTGTCTCACTGCAGAGTAAATGCAATTTTAGACACAATATATGATGAATTTGAGTTGGAGAAAGCAGGGCTCTTTCAACAAGATTTAGTGAGTAAATATCAAGGTAATAGATTTAAACATGGAGATTCAACTTCCAATTAAGTTACAGTTACTATCATCTAAACACCCAAATTATAGTTAATAATTGAGTAAGTAAAATATTGTGCCTAAAATATTGAACTACATCGATGGGTGGAATGCTCATGCATCATATCCCTTTTGCTTACCCATTTCATCGATTTGCTGTACAATGAATTCTACATTCAAGAAGCATTGCATAAAGTCACAGCATCAGTCACAAGTAAGATCCATGATGCCGTTTGGGAATCCAGTACTATAAATATATAGAGACACTTTCACAGATCGCAATATCTGATGGGTACTTGCAAATAGGAAGGTGACTTATTACAGTCACAGTGCTTTGCTCCCATGATAATTTCCAAATATCAGTGATGGAGTCAATTATGTGGGAAGGCTCCTTTGCTTGGTAGCCTTCTTGTTGTACCTTCTGATGTTGATGATGAAGTAGAGGAGGAGCAATTATTTTGTAAGTGATAGTAGTTTAGGACTGACAGCAGCTTATGACTGATAAGTGTGAAGTATGTATCAATGTATATCCAGTACACGTCTAAGACTATAATTCTGTGTTTATGTGTTTCCTGTACTTGATTAAGAGAGTATGTTACAGACTCCTGGCAATGTGCATTGACAACAATTTTGATAGCTGCACTTGCGTATTAATAAGCTTATGTTGGAGACTCCCAGAATGGGCATTGTCAACAGTTTTGCAACATATACTAGGGTATTCATTATGGAGCTTATAATTTACAAGACTCATTCATGGCACATAGACATAATGGGTTAGTAGTGTATGTATTTAACTAGCTATAGACCCTCTCTTTATAATGTCTTCTTTCTTATTTGCTATCAATGTAATGCCAGTGTTTATAAAAGCTAGTTAGCTGATTTATTTTCCTAATAGATATAAATGTTTAGTATTACACTACAACACAATATGTATGCCATTATATAGGTATTTCTATTACTTGTACCTGCTATATGTAAACAGATATTGTATCTCAGAGGCAGAATATACTGTTAAACAAATTTTGTCTCTGCTCTTAATATATCATGCAACTCTGACCAGTCTTACACCTCTTGGTGGGAGCTAAGCCCGTTTATGAACAGAAAGCTGACAAGATCATATACAGTCTGCTATTACTGCCATTAAGTGCAGTGCATTGAATTGCTGTAAGTTTGCAGTTCCCATTGTGATATTTACACATCTTCCATAAATATCTGAGATGACACTGCTATGTTATCATTGGGTAACTCACCTGCAGAACAGTACAAGAAAACTGTAGAATGTTGTATACAGGCCCAATCACCTGAATACCATTAAAGAGATTCTGGAAAAAATTCTAGATGCATCCTGTATATGGCCATTTTCACATGCATATGATTATGTGTAGGTTCTTTACATAACACTTTTGAAAGGATGTAGGAAATACAAAGGAATCGATTAATGTTCAAAATTCCTAACACTTTTGCAGTGGGTGGTCACCTCTGGCTTGCAAGAGGCCAGTCAAACTCCAGGATGTCGCTAAATTTGAGAGGCAGAATCTACATATATCTGTTCATGTATATGGCCTGGACAAAGTCAACTCTAATAATAAGACTGAGCATAGAGTCGTTGCTCCCCTTCACTCTTCCCAGTTCGTTGGTCCTCATGAGGAACATGGAGATTTGCTGCTCATCTCTCAAGCTACAAAATACCATTACTGCTGGACTGAGAACATCTCCTGCCTTATTTCCTCCCAATACCTTGGTGCACGGCATGTCTGTTTGAGGTACCTGAACCCATTTTATTCTCGCTATAAATTAAAAGTCCGTAATGAATTACTCTGCATAGAACTCAGTACTTGCAGAGATTCCTACCTGGGACAGTAAGTTCATAAAGTTCAAGAATTTTCTCCACAAGGAGCGAGTAGTGTAGTGTATGGTGACTTTGAATGCCTTCTCACTCCTTTGGCGGGCTAGGAGGGTCCCAACTGCATAACAATACCTCCCTTCCAGAACAACACATACCACATGCACCTGCATTTCTTCTTGTGCATACATGAAACTCGTGCTGTAATTATTTTATATCATATGAGGAGGAAGATCACGCAACAACATTGCTCACTAAGCTCTTTGAACTTGCAGGAAACGTTCATGTGGTTTATCACAGCAACATTCCTCTACTTATTATGAATAAAGTTCAGTCATTGTATGATAAGACAGTTAACTGCTATATTTGTGGGCTACCATTAGCTAATACCAATGAAAATCCGTGTATGGATCATTGCCATCTAACTGATAAATTTCTCGGTGCAGCATACAGTTCATGCAACCTGAATTATAAAATCCAATTGCAACATATCCGGTTTTTTTTCATAATCTCATTTTGTTGTTGATCTTTTGGGTGATTTCAGTCTGTGCAATGATCAGGTTAGTGTGTGGCCAGCTATGTTTGATTTTTCAGTTGAGGATTCATGATGCAAACTGCCCAATGGAGTTGGTCCCAGAAATTCTCTATTTGGTTTAAATCCGCGGTCTCTAAGGGCCAGGAGAGTACGGTAGAGCCGTCCTGGTGCTCTTCAAACCACATCCATACACTGTGAGCAGTGCGACAGGTTGCATTGTTCTCCTAGTAGATGGAATCATGCAGAGAATAAAACAAGCGTCATGTAGGGGTGGACATGGTCCCCAAAAGTAAATGCATAGATGTGTTGATCCACTGCGCCTACCAAAATGACGAGATTACCCAGGAATCCCGCTAATACATTCCCCAGACCACAATGCTCCGTCACCCGGCTTTGGCCTTTCCAACGATTGTTGCAGGACGTTTGCTTTCAGACATTTCACGCCATGCACTCTAATGGCCATCTGTCTGATGGAGCATAAAATGTGATTCGTTTGAAAAGGCTTCCTGTCCAGTTACGGTATTGGCGTCAAAATTCTATCCTTTGTCGCCGATGAACAGCAGTTAGAATGGATGCACGAACCAGGCGCCTGTGAAGGAGGCCAAGACACAGCAATTTTCGCGGAACGGTCGTTGAGGAGCCACTGTTTGCTTCATCTGGTTCATCGCTCGTATGCGTCTGTTCAGCTGTCGTTCAGCCCGGTCACCTATGGCACGAGATGCACCATAGTTGCCTTGGTGCTGTTGTGTTTAGCACCAATTTACCGTGTACAGGAAACTTTAATCATGACGGCATGTAAACAGTTAACAAACTCAGCCATTGTGGAATTTCTTCCACTTTTGACACGCGAGCCCATGATCACGCTGTTTTGGACGCCATAAACATCGCTCCGTCTCTTCCTTTAGACAACGATTGCTCTGTTTTCCACGTCCCTCGACATGCTTTATACACACTTCACGGCTACTGCTGCTATCTGCCGTCTGTGAGTAGTTATTGCACGTTGATGTCTATCATTGGCGGTGGTCACACTAGTGTGGCTAGACTGCATATTTTCAAGAAAACATTTCCGGCTCTGGATATGGCGCAGGTTTCATCACAGTTCATGAACCCTGTTTACATAGATATGTATGCACCGTCGTCTTTATGTGTTCAGTTAACCTCATTTTGGAGGTCGAAAGTTGTTTTATTTAGATACAGATATCTTTATGTATTGGGGGAAGTGTTGTGTTGCAAATAAGGTGATAAGGTGCCACCCTGATCAAATCGACACATCCAAATGGGCACCTGGTAAACTTTACGGCATAAAACCAAGAAATAACAAGTTGTGAGCGTCGTGTGGGTGCTATTCTGTCATTATGCGCAAGGGATTAATTTGAGATGTACCCTTTACCCCGTGGCTCCTGGAAGATGCAATTTCCCGATCTTTGTTCTTAGTCACACGCACATTCATCTGAAAACATAAATGTGATAAAGTTCAGTGCATTTGGAAACAGAGTTAACAAAGCACGGCATGCTAAAGCGCACTTATTCCAGTCTCTGTCCGATAACTCGTTTACGAACGTCGGTCGAAAAGTCTGACCTCAAGGTCCTGTTGCATTGTTGCCGTCAGTATACCGAGTTCCGAAGCATGTTTACATATCGACTTCGTAGGTGGTTTTTCAGTGCAAGCAGAAAATCCTGCACATTTATTTTCTTGTCTTTTTTCTTCCACTCCGCAGCCTCTCTTTGACACTGCCAAAAGCAAAAGCACCTCTTTCCCAGTCCAGAAGCTTTCCTGAAATGCTCCAATAATCTTTCTCATTGTCTGCCCTATGTGCTATCGTTCGTGCACCCACACACTTGTTACTAAGGGCTCCTGAATTCAACTGATTCCAACAACTCAGTCCAACAACAGATAAAAAGTAATATAGTTACTAAGCTGGATAATAACATTTGATACTGAGCAGGGGTTTCATGGGGACGGGTACGTATCTACCCTGTACATGGGCCTAGACTACAAATATTTTATTAATTTCTTGGCGTGCTGAAGTAACTGCTTGTCTTCAAAAGAGGGGAAAAACGCCTCAGGAAATCAATACAATATTGAGTGCTCCTGTCAAACAGACAATTAAATTACATAAATGCAGCTATGACGGCTATATCCAGCTTCGCGTTCACGCCGTATATTTTCATAGCTGCGAGTTGTATGCCTTTCATTGTATACACGTAGAACAGTCCGCGCTGATACGCCAACAAATCGGGCAACTGTTCGTAATGCGCTGATACCTTACAGCAGACTGTTACATGCACATCATTTCACTGCCTTAGCTTACGTCAGCAGTGAACGATTATATGGCTACCTCGTACCAATTCCACTTCATCTACTGTGCTTCAGAGTGACAAATGTGTTCTTACAAGGTAACTACTATTACTTTGTCTCGTGATTGTATCACTTGTGAAATTAATAGATTGCTACATAACTCCTCCCCATGTTTAAAGGTTGATTCACAATGAAGAGTCGAAGCAGTGAATCAAAAAAGGAAAAGTAATAAAACAGAGCATTAGAAAAGACTTAAGTCCAGATCCAGTATTTCTTGGTGTGTGTTTATTTCAGTGCTATTAGTTCATCTCCTTCCTCCCCCTCTCTCTGTCCATCTCCTCTGCCCCCATCTATCTCCTTCTCACTCATCTCTCTGTCCATCTCCTCTACAGCCCTTCCTCTCTTACTCTCTGTCCAACTCATCCTGCTCCTCTCTCAATTTTCTCCTCTTTCCTTTCTATTTCCATCTCCGGTTTCCTCCTCACCCTGTTCATCGCCTCTTCTTCCCTTTCTCTATCCATCTCCTCCTCCCCATCTCTCTGCACATCTCTTCCTTCCCTAGTATCTCCTGAACTAAGTGTCTTACAGTGATAATATTTTGTAGGTACATGCAGCAGCATATGTGGATACTGTGTGCTAAATGCGTTGCGCATAGAGTTAGTATCAATAAATGTTAACTTCATGATGTTATGTCTGATGCCATGGCTTTAGTGCATGAACAGCGAAAATGTAGTTAGTTATAAACATTCTTCTTTTCGTCATATTATGGAAGTTGGGCCTGAGAAAAAGTTCGTCAAGATTTCAACTTATGAGTAAAGTTTGTTGCAAGTCACTAAGTTGTCTCGTTCTCAAACACAGGATAGTGCCCACAGTAGCTATATATGATGTAATGTGTACAATATGCAACAAACGGTGTCGAAGTACGCAAAAAACACATTGAAGATCATATAAGCATTGTATTCATTGCTTTGAATTATATCATGTAGCATATCTCTAACAAGGAAAACTTTTTCGCAAATATGATAAAGTTCAAAAGTCAAAAGTAAATAGCTTTTTCAAAGAGTAAATATATTTCCTCAATTCGCGTAATATTCTTCAAATTAATCAGTAAATTGTGTTAAACACTTCCTAAAGCAACCTATGTTCTTCCTCAGAGTTCAGGCTATACCCACACGAAATTTCATAGCAATCGGTTTAGGGTGCTAGTAATAATAAATTTAAACGTCATGCGTGTTGCGGCTGTATGCACGAATCTCATTGTTTATGACGCCACATATCTTGAATAAGGCGTCGTACACACAAATACGTTTGCATGTACATTCAGTGGTATATGTCAACACTGTCCGAAAAATGTCACGAATTCAGTTAGCATTAAAGAAGTAACAAATTGATACATCATGCCTGATGCGTGAACGAACAGCGAAAATGTAGTAAGCGTAAACTTTTTTTCCTTTCTGCTTTCTATGTGCAGGGGGCTGGCGCAAAAGGTTTCGTAATTATTCTAAGGTTTGTTGCAAGTCACTTAGTGCTCTGGTTCCCACAAACGGGATGACAAGAATCTGGGTATTTGCGCGTCGTGAACTACACTCTTTTTCCACCTCCACACTTTCTTCCGACGATAGGTAGGTGGTACTTATTGCCACAGCGATTTTTTCTAACTGTAAGTGATGTGTGTACTAAGTTTGGCATCTACATCTACTTACACACGGATACTCCGCAAATCACACTTAAGTGTCTGGCAGAGGGTTTATCGAATCATGTTCACAATGATTCTCTATTATTCCAGTCTCGAACAACGCGCGGAAAAAAACGAACCCCTATATATTTCCGTGGTAAATCTTATTTTGTTACGATGATCGTTTCTCCTCGTTTAGGTCGGCGTCAACCAAATATTTTCGTATTCGGAGGACAAAGTTGGTGACTGATATTTCGTGAGAAGATTCCGCAGTAACGGAAAACGCTTTTGTTTTAATGATGTCCACTTCAAATCCTGTATCATGTCGGGGATATGCTGTCCCCTATGTCGCGATAATACAAAACATGTTGCCCTTCTTGGAACTTTCTCGACGTCCTCCATTAATCCTGTCTAGTAAGGATCCCACATATGTGTGAGTGTGTGTGTGTGTGTGTGTGTGTGTGCGTGTGTGTGTGAATTTCTAAGGGACCAAACTGCTAAGGTCATCGGTCCCTAGATTTACGCACTATTTAAACTAACATATGCTAAGAACAACACACACATCCATGTCCGAGGGAGGACTCGAACCTCCGGCAAGAGGAAGGATCCCACACCGCGCAGCATTAGTCCAACAGAGGACGCACAAGCCTAGCGTATGCAGTGTCTTTAGTAGTTCAGTTACATTATCTAAATGTTCTGCCAATAAAACGCAGTGTTTGCTTTGCCTTTCCCACAATATTTTCTGTATGTTCTTTCGAACTTAAGTTGTTCGTAATTGTAATTCCTAGGTACTTCGTTGAATTTACGGCCTCTAGATTTGATGGAAGTTTCTTTTAGCACTCATGAAGATGACCTCACACTTTTCATTATTTAGGGTCAATTGCTAATTTTCGCACCATACATATATCTTTTGAAATTTATGTTGAACTTCTGATGACTTTACTAGACGATAAACAGCATTATCTACATACAAGCTAAAACGGCCGCTCAGATTGTCTCGTTTATGTAGATAAGAAATAGCAGAGGGCCTACAGCACTACCTAAGGGAACGGCAGAAATCACTTCTGTCTTACTCGACGACTTTCCGTCAATTACTACGAATTGTGACCTCTCTGACAGGAGTCTCACATAACTGAGACGATAAACACGCAATTTCACTACAATCCGTTTGTGCGGCACAGTGTCAAAAGCCTTCTGGAAATCTAAAAACGCGGAATCAATTTGAAACTCCTTGTCAGTAGCACTCAACACTTCGTGTGCGTAAAAAGCTAGTCGCGTTTCACAAGAACATTATTTTCTAAATTCATGTTGACTGTGTGTTAATAGACAGTTCTCTTCGAGCTAATTCATAATATTCGAACACAATATATGTTCCAAACTCCTGCTGCATATCGACGTAAATGATATGGACCTGTAAAAGTGGATTACTCCTGCCACCTTTGTTGAATATGGGTGTGACCTGCGCATCTTTCCAATATTTGTTTATGGATCTTTCGTCGAGCGAGCGGTTGTATATGATTAAGTATCGAGCTATTTCATCAGCATTAGTACACAGTCTGGATCGGAAGACTTGCTTTTATTAAGTGATTTAAGTTGCTTCCCTGCTCCGAGGATATGTACTTGTAAGTTACTGATGTTGGCAGCTGTTCTTGATTCGAATTCTAGAATATTTACTTCGTCTACTTCTGTGAAGGAATTGCGGAATGCTGTGTTTAAATCGGTCCAAAGGTTTTGCACGAGATGTGGAATATAAATACGAGGGGCATCAGTTAAGTGATACTACATTTTTTTTCTGAAATCAAATTGGATTTATTCGAGGTTTCAATAGAGTACATTAATTCCCACAGTTTTGGCTATAAAAATCTACTTTTCAATATAATCTAAAATCATTACGAGGGCCTTATCCTTGCTTACTGAGAAGGCCTGTATGCCTGCATGGTACCTCTTTACTGGTTGACGTCATAGGCAACGTCTTCCTGCGTCAATAAACTCCCTATCATCGATGTACTGCTTTTCGCTGAATGGATCTTTCATTGTGCCAAAAAGATGGAATTTGGAAGGTGGGAGATCCGGGTGGTGGATGGAACAGTCCAATGAAGTTTTATGATCGCCTCTTAGGTGTGTAGACTTGTGTGAGGCCTTGAGTTGCCATGGACAAGGAGGTCATTTGTGCTTTTGTGGCCCACTGAAGTTGTTTCCTCAATTTTCTTAGGGTAGCACAACAAATGTCTGCGCTGATCGTTGCACCATGAGGGAAGACATCAAACAGAATAACCCCTCCAGAATCCCAGAAGACGGTCGCCATGACGTTACCGGCTGAGGGTGTGGCTTTCAACTTTCTTCAGAGGAGAGGGGGTGTGGTGCCATTCTATGAAGTGCCGTTTTGTTTACAATTTGAAGTTATAAACCGATTGTTCGTCGCCTATGACGATATTCAACAAAAAGTTGTCTCGGTGAGCATCGTAACACGCAAGCAATTCCGCACAGATGGTCCTTCGTCACTCTTCCTCGTCTTCTGTTGGTGTGGAGAAACCCACTGTGCATACCTTTTGAGTATTCGAGCTGGTGGATGTGTGTGTCAGCACTACCAACAGAGATGTCCTGTTGTGCAGCGAAGTGTTTGACAGTGATCCGTCAATCACCTCTAGTGAGAGTGTTCGCACGTTTCAACCCTGCAGGAGTCACAGCTGTGTGCGGCCGGCCTGCACGCGGGAGACAGGACAGGTCTGCGCGACGTCTTTCCGATGATGACAGGCACCTCTCCCAACGACTCACCAAATTTTTTTCACTACCGCGTCTCCGTAGATTTGTTACAAATGCCTGTGAAAATATGTGATGCTCTGATTTTCCACGAAAACAAACTTAATGACAGCTCTCTGCCTGGAACGCACCTCCACTATAGACGCCAGTTTGAAGGCTACCGATAGCGCCACCACTTATCGGAACTTCATGAAATTATAGGGGCTGAAGCATGAATATTATACGGTGTCCGACAATAAATATGTATGAATATTTTTTGTCATCCGATTTCAATGAAAAATAGCCTGTATGATGCTACTAGCTACGCTGAAGTTACCTGTGGATAACTTATAAAAATCCATCTAGTACATTTCGAGATTAAAGTGTTCCTGCAGATGGACAGACAGTCCGACAGACAAGAAATTACATGTAAATTGAAGGTGGGGAGGGGAAGAAAAGAAAGGGAACGGGAGGGATCACTGCTGTCAGCTACATTTGGGCATTACGCGGAATCGGCGACGACGAGTGAAAATGTGTACTGGACCGTGATTGCAGCCCGGGATCTCCTGCTTATTAGGCAGGAGGTATAACCACGGGATATCCTGCTTATTAGGCAGGAGGTGTAACCATGCGCCATTCGTGACACTGTGTAATCGCAACTGAAGGGGCTATCTCCGCTCAGCTTACGGTCGATCCACACTCCCACCGAGCGCCACATATCCGCATCCCCTGTCCATTTCCTCGATATTCACTCTTCAGAGATTCCCACAGGAGATCGGACGTGTTTGTCCATTCGAACTGAAGAAGGTGGATTCATTGCCCAGCTATCATTGCCCAACTAGGCCCGTCAGATTATACGAATGTACCTGTATAGTGTCTGTTCTTTCGGATACAGTGAACCAGTCGAATGACGCTTGCTTTCTCCTAGAAACCAACTTCGTGTAGGGGGAGATTTTGCTTATATGGTGTCACATGGAATTTGCGTGTGTACAAATCTTTCATCTGTCCCATCCTCTGTTACGCCAGACCCGCCTGGATATCCGCCCCCCCCCCCCCCCCCCCCGCCCCTCCAAATTCTATAAGTCCTTCCAGATCCTCGAACGTCATGCACTCCGCCTCTCCTTCGTATATGCCTCCCGTTCCCCACGCGGATCCTCAACGAACTGATTCCTTTCCCCCATCTGCTCCTATTCCTCGAACATATCTGCATACTCTACACCTCCTGCCCCCTTGATCCCCCTCATCCCCTAGTTGCTCCTCTCAACCCCCACTCTCTGCCATGCCTTCTCTGTTGTGTCGCCAGTACCCTCCATCTCTACACCCTTCATCTCCTTTCACAAGGTGGCTTCCGTCACCTCCCCCTCCTGGGTGATGCCTCCTCTCCCTCAATTTATTCCTCCTCTCAACTCTGATCCTCATCTCCCCCTCCTTTCCTCTGTCCTTTCCCCAGGCTCCCTCTTCCCCCACTTTCATCCTGTTTTTTTCCCCACTTAACCTCTCCCTGCCTCCCTTCTCCCCCCCGCCCAAGTCCTTGTGCATTCCCCTCCTCTGTCTTCCTCAACTCTATGTCCGTCAACTGCACATACGGTTCACGTCCACGCTGTCGCGGCATGCTACCAGTGTTAAAGACTGCGATGGAGCTCAGCTCCGTATGCCACGGCAAACTGGCTGACACTGACGGCGGCGGTGCACAAATGCTGCGCAACTAGCGCCATTCGACGGCCAACACCGCGGTTCCTGGTGTGTCCGCTGTGCCGTGAGTGTGATCATTGCTTGTACAGCCCTCTCGCAGTGTCCGGAGCAAGTATGGTGGGTCTGACACACCGGTGTCAATGTGTTCTTTTTTCCATTTCCAGGAGTGTATTTAAAACAAATTCTATAGGATGAAGAGTGGCGTACTAAGATGCTACCAGCCCGCCCCCTTTGGGGGAAATCGAAACTTAATAAAGTAAAAATAAAAAAAAAAAGTTTACGTGTGTTCACATAACAGACAAGAAGGTTTTATTAAAAGTTTAAGTCGCAATGTCTTTTTTCCGTGATCCGATTTTGATCTAAAGGTTGTACTGTGCCACAAAAGTCGCTCAATTTACCTGAGAAAACCCCATGGTAATTCGTAAAGTACTTTTAGAAGCTAGCGTGTTCGAAGACAGGCAGTCGCTACGTTTTTAAAGATGTATTATTAGTATATTAAAAAACTAGAAACCCGCCTCGATTGCGAAAAAAACACCGAGTGAGGTTTTTCGCAATCGAGGTAGGTTTTTAGTTTTTTAATATATTAACCAACGATTGCTGACGCGCTGCGATGTTGAAGGTTGTTAAATTTATTATTAGCTTCGATAATATGCACGCGACCTCATGTTTCAAGTTTATTTCGGTGTAAGGTGCATTTATGTGCAAAATGTGAGAGTTTACAGTGGAACACCTCCCGGGAATGCCGCGGAGCTTGTGGAACTGGATTGGCTCCGGTTATCGTGATTGGTGCCGGCGAGCCACTCGGAACTCCATTGTTCCACGGCAGCAGCTTTACGGAAGTAGGACTGCGCAAGAGTTCTCCAAGGCTAGCAGCGCAGATACGCATCTAGACCCCGGCCACAATACGGACGTAGCTTTGTCCCTACGGAAACGGCGCTCCGGCCGCGGCGTGGGCCGCCAGCTAACGGCAGGCGGCGTTACGTTTTGCGTAACCTGCTCTCCACGCCGCGGCCGCAACGTTTAATTAAGACCCGTGGTAACGGGCCGGCAAATTATAAGACTCGTAATGGAAGTCGTGAACAGCGAGTCGGCGACATGCCTTCCCTTTTCTCCTCTTCTCCTCAGAGAGAAAGGTGGCGCTGGCGCCCTGCCGACGCAGATATCCATTAACATAACAGAGCGTGCCCGCTTTCGCTTCCTACGATGCGGTGAACCAGTGGAGTGACGCGTGCTTTCTCCTAGAAACCAATTTAGTGTAGGAGGGATTTTGCTTACATGGTCACACACGAAATTTGCATGAATTAAGGGAAATCAGCTTCCACTTTTCGGACTTTCATTCGTTGCAAATTCGACGCGTGTAGGAGTCACTGGTAACTGTCACTGTCCAGGAGAAAGCACCGATATTGGCAAAGGGCGACTCGAAAAACACCATTAACCTTAGAGCTGGCTTTTCCTTGTTGTATATTATTTCTCAAATCCATTTTCCATTTTCTGTACTATTTATTCTACAGAAACAAAATAAATATTTATTTCGACTTAGCATTCGCTGTGAAATGAAGCGACAATAACTGTCTCAAACACTGTTCCATTCAACAAGTTTCTGGTCTTGGTCATTTTCGGAGCAGCTGTATATACAGAGTGTCTCTCACACTTCTAGATATTGTAGAGGGGACTTAATAGCTCAAGTTTTACATAAGGACCCATGTCCGGCAACGTCATCCAACGACGCTGCAGAGCGTCAGTTATAGGTGCCGGCGCCTTTAAATGTACTCTTTATATGTACAGGCCGGCGCCTTTAAATGTACTCTTTATATGTACAGAGTAATTCCGTGATGATGTTACAAACTGCATACAGGGTGGTCCATTGATCGTGATCGCGCCAAACACCTCACGAAATAAGGATCAAACGAAAAAACTAGAAAGAACGAAACTTGTCTAGCTTGAAGGGGGAAACCAGATGGCGCTATGGTTGGCCCACTAGATGGCGCTGCCATAGGTCAAACGGATATCAATTGCGGTTTTTAAAATAGGAACACTCATGTTTTATTACATATTCGTGTAGTACGTAAAGAAATATGAATGTTTTAGCTGGACCACTTTCTCGCTTTTTGATAGATGGAGCTGTAATAATTACAAACATATGGCTCACAATTTTAGACGAACATATGGTAACAGGTAGGTTTTTTAAATTAAATTCCAGAACGTAGGTGCGTTTGAAAATTTTATTTCGGTTGTTCCAATGTGATTCATTTACCTCCCTGAACTTATCATTTCTGAGAACTCATGCTGTTACAGCGTGATTACCTGTAAATACCACATTAATACAATAAGTGCTCAAAATTATGTCCGTCACTCTCAATGAATTTGGCAATAGGTGTAACGACATTCCTATGAACAGCGAGTATTTCGCCTTCCGTAATGTTCGCACATGCATTGACAATGCGCTGACTCATGTTTTCAGCCGTTGTCGGTGGATCACGATAGCAAATATCCGTCAACTTTCCTCACAGAAAGAAATCCGGGGACGTCAGATCCGGTGAATGTGCGGGCCATGATATGGTGATTCGACGACCAATTGACCTGTCATCAAATATGCTATTCAATACCGCTTCAACCGCACGCGAGCCATGTGCCGGGCATCCATCATGTTGGAAATACACTCCTGGAAATGGAAAAAAGAACACATTGACACCGGTGTGTCAGACCCACCATACTTGCTCCGGACACTGCGAGAGGGCTGTACAAGCAATGATCACACGCACGGCACAGCGGACACACCAGGAACCGCGGTGTTGGCCGTCGAATGGCGCTAGCTGCGCAGCATTTGTGCACCGCCGCCGTCTGTGTCAGCCAGTTTGCCGTGGCATACGGAGCTCCATCGCAGGCTTTAACACTGGTAGCATGCCGCGACAGCGTGGACGTGAACCGTATGTGCAGTTGACGGACTTTGAGCGAGGGCGTATAGTGGGCATGCGGGAGGCCGGGTGGACGTACCGCCGAATTGCTCAACACGTGGGGCGTGAGGTCTCCACAGTACATCGATGTTGTCGCCAGTGGTCGGCGGAAGGTGCACGTGCCCGTCGACCTGGGACCGGACCGCAGCGACGCACGGATGCACGCCAAGACCGTAGGATCCTACGCAGTGCCGTAGGGGACCGCACCGCCACTTCCCAGCAAATTAGGGACACTGTTGCTCCTGGGCTATCGACGAGGACCATTCGCAACCGTCTCCATGAAGCTGGGCTACGGTCCCGCACACCGTTAGGCCGTCTTCCGCTCACGCCCCAACATCGTGCAGCCCGCCTCCAGTGGTGTCGCGACAGGCGTGAATGGAGGGACGAATGGAGACGTGTCGTCTTCAGCGATGAGAGTCGCTTCTGCCTTGGTGCCAATGATGGTCGTATGCGTGTTTGGCGCCGTGCAGGTGAGCGCCACAATCAGGACTGCATACGACCGAGGCACACAGGGCCAACACCCGGCATCATGGTGTGGGGAGCGATCTTCTACACTGGCCGTACACCTCTGGTGATCGTCGAGGGGACACTGAATAGTGCACGGTACGTCCAAACCGTCATCGAACCCATCGTTCTACCATTCCTAGACCGGCAAGGGAACTTGCTGTTCCAACAGGACAATGCACGTCCGCATGTATCCCGTGCCACCCAACGTGCTCTAGAAGGTGTAAGTCAACTACCCTGGCCACCAAGATCTCCGGATCTGTCCCCCATTGAGCATGTTTGGGACTGGATGAAGCGTCGTCTCTCGCGGTCTGCACGTCCAGCACGAACGCTGGTCCAACTGAAGCGCCAGGTGGAAATGGCATGGCAAGCCGTTCCACAGGATTACATCCAGCATCTCTACGATCGTTTCCATGGGAGAATAGCAGCCTGCATTGCTGCGAAAGGTGGATATACACTGTACTAGTGCCGACATTGTGCATGCTCTGTTGCCTGTGTCTATGTGCCTGTGGTTCTGTCAGTGTGATCATGTGATGTATCTGACCCCAGGAATGTGTCAATAAAGTTTCCCCTTCCTGGGACAATGAATTTACGGTGTTCTTATTTCAATTTCCAGGAGTGTACATCGCCATTCTGTCATGCAGTGAAACATCTTGTAGTAACGTCGGTAGAACATTACGTAGGAAATCAGCACACATTGCACCATTTAGATTGCCATCGATAAAATGGGGGCCAATTATCCTTCCTCCCATAACGCCGCACCATACATTAACCCGCCAAGGTCGCTGATGTTCCACTTGTCGCAGCCATCGTGGATTTCCCGTTGCCCAATAGTGCATATTATGCCTGTTTACGTTACCGCTGTTGGTGAATGACACTTCGTCGCTAAACAGAACGCGTGCAAAAAATCTGTCATCGTCCCGTAATTTCTCTTGTGTCCAATGGCAAAACTGCACATGACGTTCAAAGTCGTCGCCATGCAATTCCTGGT
Source organism: Schistocerca gregaria (assembly GCF_023897955.1). NCBI lineage: Eukaryota > Metazoa > Arthropoda > Insecta > Orthoptera > Acrididae > Schistocerca > Schistocerca gregaria. The sequence continues at coordinate 604,592,615 of NC_064923.1, read as the reverse complement.
GCATAGAAATATGGTACGGGTGCAATCGATGTTGATATAGCATTCTCAACACCGCCGTTTTTCAGATTCCCGATTCTCGCCCAATTTATCTGCTACTGATGTGCGGATTAGGCGCGACAGCAGCTAAAATACCTGCCTGAGCATCATCATTTGTTGCAGGTCAAGGTTGACGTTTCACATGTGGCTGAACACTTCCTGTTCCCTTAAATAACGTAACTATCCGGCGAACGGTCCGGACACTTGGATGACGTCGTCCAGGATACCGAGCAGCATACGTAGCGCACGCCTGTCGGGCATTTTGATCACAATAGCCATACATCAACACGATATCGACCTTTTCCGTGATTGGTAAACGGTCCATTTTAACACGGGTTATGTATCACGAAGCAAATACCGTCTGCACTGGCGGAATGTTACGTGATACCACGTACTTATACGTTTGTGACTATTACAGCGCCATCTATCACAAAGCGAAAAAAGTGCTCCAACTAAAACATTCATATTTGTTCACGTACTACACGAATATGTAATAAAAATGGGGATTCCTATTTTAAAAAATGCAGTTGACATCCGTTTGACCTATGGCACCGCCATCTAGAGGGCCAACCATAACGCCATCTGGTTTCCCCCTTCAAACTAGATGAGTTTCGTTCTTTGTAGTGTTTTCGTTTTATGCTTATTTCTTGAAATATTTGGCCCGGTCACTATCAATGGACCACCCTGTAGGGTGATGGAGAAGGATAAATGTATCACTTTGAGGTAAGGGTCCCTGTAACGTGAACGAACGAGTTGAAAGTTATAAGCGAAAATCGTTCTGATACGCCTGACAGTAGAATATACTTACTGTTACTGTTGTTAGTAATATTGTAGGGTGAGTAACTTTCAGAGGTGAGAGTGTGGATTAAAACAAGGCCGGCAGCAGTGACCGAGCGGTTCTAGGCGCTTCAGTCTCGAACCGCACGACCGCTACGGTCGCAGGTTCGAATCCTGCCTCGGGCCTGTGTGTGATGTCCTTAGGTTAGTTAGGTTTAAGTTGTTCTAAGTTCTAGGGGACTGATGACCTCAAGTGTTAAGTCCCATAGTGCTTAGAGCCATTTGAACCATTTTTTTATTAAAACAAGGACTGTCCAGTAAATATGGACTCTAAAACGCTTACCTGAGGAGCTATGAGCAGTTGTTCATCTAAGCGACTGTAAACATATCTTCTCTATTTAACTAGAAGCTGATCTGTAAGTACTTTCTCATTTCATTATAAAAACTTCAAAGAAGTGTTTTAAATCTATCACCTATATGTGAAAACTATAGCCTATATGTGCAAATAAAAAAATCCTTTAATATGCCTGGACACACACTGAAGATGCCTTGTAACTACGGTGAACGTGTCAGGTTGCACAATTTAAACAAAAAAACTTAATTTGTAGCATGCAAATGACGTTTTTCTTTTGAGCTACTGCACTTCTTAGATGGCCTTTGCAACTGAGAATTTGTAAGTGGAATACATTATTCCGAATTAAAATTATATTCATAACTGAAAAGTATGTCTGTCCTCAAGCGCAGGTTTAATTGTGATACCACATTGTTCTACTAGACACGGTCCCGCGAATGTTCCCCGTATAATTCCCATCTTGTACGTGGTGTCCATGACTGAAGTTCAAGTTTCAAAACGCATTAGAAAGAAAATCACTGCTCAGAACGACGTCAAATTTAAACAACTTGTTATTGACAGAGGTGGAAACATAACGAAAAAAAAAAAGAATTTAACGTAAATTTTACCAATAGACGGTGCGTAAGCGTCTTAACGTAAATGGGATCGGCTACCAATGACAGATGAATCGCAACACGACGTCTAAGGTTGGAGCTGCACATACTATTCAGAGTGCATGACCGCACAAGTTCGGCAGTCAACAATTGTGGCACTGTTACTTACGTAAACCCACCTGTCACTGCAAGGTCGTACCACATCGGATGGGAAAAATCGGTTCTAAATTGTCCTGGGGTCAAAAATAGCAAAACAAGCAAAATAACGTCGGTTTTTAATTGTCCTGGGGCCAAAAACCGCATAAAATGCGAAATGAAATCGGTTCCCATCTGTCGCGTGACTGGTGCAAGACATGTTCAACATGCTGTCTACTATTTTCTGCCACAAAATGAAATCAAGAAACAGCGTTTTGCACAACACATCGGAGTGCATTTGGGGTCACGTTAAGAACGCCTTGTTCAATGCGTGCCTTCAATTCGACTACGTTCGTTACTGGAATACTGATCACATCTTTCAGATAACCCCAAAGTCAAAAGTCACACGGATTAAGATCAGTTGATCCATACAGCAAGGCTGTAGGAAAAAGACGGCATTTCCGAAAAGCCTCTGCAGCAGTCACCTCACTGGCTGTGCAATGTGCGAAAGAGCGCCCTCTTCCACAAAAATGATCCTACTCACACATCCACGCTGTCGAAGGGTTGGAATGATGTTGGTGCGCAAAATACTCTGATGGCCTTTACCTGCGACGAGACAGTTAAAAGGACCCGCTGGACTCATTTTGAAAACAATTTTGACCCTGCGACAAAAGACACCGTCAACATGCACGACACAGACAACTTTGCAGAATGAAATGGTACAGGTTAATATGCGTGCGGATTTTATGTTGCACGTATTCTGCAATTCTACGTACTGACACGTCCTTGGAGATGTAAATGGGCTACGTCCGTCCACAGAATTATCCATGGCCATTCATTCTCCTTTTCCATAGGGGATGTATCATCATGGTAGGAGAAACGTGATGTGGTGGTACTCGGAAGTAGAAAGCCACAATCTTCTGTACGAGGTTCCAGACATCTGCTGCTGGCCCACACTCAAAACGATGTAAATCTGTATCTTTGACATTGGACTTGAGGCACAGGGATGAGTCCACCAGCGCGACGCGATGCAGATTGTCTTGTAGTATACTTGCCGTTGACGAGAAGGTACCACGTCGCGGTGGTGTCAGTGGCGTGATATGGTTGGTGGATCTTTTTCCAAACTGTAGGCCATGAAACCTGGGGGTGGCGTGTTTCGACGGGGTTTCGTGGTGGGGACCTTCGGAGAAGACGTTAGATGTCGTGGGTGGTCGTCTTCCTGGTCCTGTGGAGCTCGGTGCATATGTAGCTGTACTCCAAAAAGAAACGGCTGATATGTGACATCGGAGGTGGGATGTGTGCCAAAGAAGTCGGTGGGCGTCTCGAAACAGGTGCGAACTCGGTGGTCAACATCCCAGTAAAACGAGCATTTTGGCTTTTCCACGACCGGAGCATAGTATTGGTGTAAAGTGCCGTAGTCCGGCCTCTTACATTAACCACATCGAGGCGACCAACCCGCTTCGGTAACATGAGAGCTTCATACTGGATTCTGAAGATGTGTCCAGTACATACTAATTACCCGAAAGCCACCTGTTATCAGGCTGCCATTGTCGCAGTGATGGGCAGAATCTGCGCGATATGGGATATCCGGGCTGCCAGATGTGTATTGACGAATCTCTGGCACATATTCAACGGCCGCAGTATGTGATTTTGTATGTTGGCCTCGGATGCGTAGCAGTAGCGCCCGAAAATTCATCGCCGAGGTGCGGCGAATGTCTCGCGTGTACACCAACCCGAGACAGCGAAGGGTGTCCACCACTTGAAAGGGGACTACTTTGTCTGCGGGAAGGCCGCGGCCGATCTTCATGGCGCATGATTTTGCGACGCTCATAGCGCTAACTGGCCCTGCACTGTAACGGGTAATCCACTGCATCGCAGCTTGTACGTCGGCCGCTGAAAGTACGAGGGCCAAGTCGTCCGCGTAAGCTCGGCAGCGGAACATATGATCCCGGAGTGGAATACCTGTCAAACGTTACTGTAATCCGCAGATAACTGGTTCCATCGCAATGGCATAAAGCACCGTCGACAATGGGCAACCCTGCCGTACTGGGTGTTCAAGTCTGCCGTTGACGAGAAGCCTGGACGTTGCCCCTCGAAGGAGCCGCATAATCACTTGCGTGAACGTCGGGGGAATCGCCATTCGGTCCATCACTGCGTTGAGGAATGCATGATTGATGCGGTCAAACGTTTGTTGAAGTGATGGAGATTAAAGCGATTGGCAATCTCGAGTGTGTTGCCACAGCGGTCACATCTCGATATTCACTGAGGGCTGTCTGTATATTACGATCGCCGCCGAAGGATGTTTGTTCGTGGGAAACAATGTCTCATAAGACAGATTTGAGTCGCACTGCTACAAGTTACGTGAAAATCTTGAAGTCAGAACTGAGTAACGTGATCGGCCGATAACTGTTGAGTCGTGTTCCTCCTGAAGGTTTCGGGACTGGAACGAGTAAGCCTTCCGTGAACATTGGTGGCGAGATCACCGCGCCGGACAAAAGCTCCCAGTACTGTCTCTCCATCGTGGCAACATCAAATCTTGGAAGGTACTGTAAAATTCGAGAGGTAAACCATCCGAGCCGGGAGACCGATTCAGTGGTCCTTTGGCCACAGCGCCATGGACGTCGTCGGTGGTCACTTCCGCAGTCAGGATGATTGCAGCTGCGTTGTTGAAAGTATCTCCTGGCCAACTTCAGCAATGGCATCTGCACCGGCAGGTACTTCTTGATAGAAAAGTCTATAGCGCGTTGTGAAGGCACCCGCAATAGTAGCTTGCGAAGTCCGCCGTCATCCATCAGGTAGGTCTAAAGTTGTCATTAAGGCCTGTCGACGTCGACGAACATTTTGAACAATATGATGCATAGAAGGTTCTTCACCGTTAATCCTACCTTGACTGCGTGTTCGTACAATGGGTCCCTCTAGACGGCATCTGGTCAAGGTTAAAATCTTTGCCTTGATGCGTTGAGCTTCTTTTAGACGATCCGGGGATGGAGGAGGATCCATGAGGTCACGTAGAGCGCTATAGTAGAAATCAGTTGTATGGTGATTCCACCTGGCTTTGGCTCTGCCATAGTGTGCCAAGGTGCGTCGGAGGGCCGGTTTGGAGCACAGTAACCACCATTACAGTGTGGTCTCGTAACGCATGATGCGTTGAACACAAGTGTGCCACGTGTCGGTGACCTGTTGTCGACATTCAGGCTCCCGCAGTAACATGACGTTGAGTTTTCAAGGTCCTGCACTGCGCCATGTAGATTGCCTACGTAAGTTCATGGTACAGATGTAGATGTCATGATCCGAGAAGGCAGACGGCCAACGCTCCGCCTCTAGGAGAGCGGATTTTAGAGCGTCAGTGATGTATATTCTATCAAGTCGGCTGGCAGAGTGGCTCGTGATGTGTATATGCCCCGGGCGGTCGCCATGTACGACTCTTCAAGTGTCGAGGAGACGAAAGCGGTGGACGAGGAAGCGAAGTTCCGGACATGTGGTGAAATAGGGGTATTGGTCTGTGCGCTCGAGAACACAGTTGAAATCTCCACCTACGGTGCGATGATCGTATCTGCCGAGGAATAAATGTGTGATATCTTCTGCATAGAACTGGGAGCGATCCCTCCGTTTATCAGTGCCCGATGGGGCGTAGAGATTTATCGTTTTGATTCCTTCAACTGTTATGGCCTCCGCTCGCGCCGTTGGGAGATATGCGACATCGGAAACTGCAATCCCTTCTCGGAGGAGGATGGCCCCGCCTGTGTGTTCCATAGCTGCATGTGCGGCGTACGTCTCGTATCTATAACACCCGGACCAAGTTGCTGTCCTCAGTTATTGTAACAGGGCGATGTCGGTGTCCGCTGCTCTTAGCGTGTCACGGAGCAGTTGAAATTCAACGTGGGAGCCGATATTATTAGTACTGATAGTAGCTATTCGGTACGCCTGATGGGGGATCCGTGCTGTCGATAGGTTCGTAGCTGGCGAAGATGGTCGTGGTGGATTTGGGAAGTCCATAGAAGTCGCAGGAATCGTCGTAGAAACCTCCCCCATTTTAGTGTTGGTCTAACGGAGGAACAGATCTCATTTCCGCATCAGGTGGAGGTGGGAAATCCGTGTCATCCGCCCATGAAAAATGTTCGACAGTTTTGACATCGGCGAGAGGTGGCAGCGCTGGCCGAGTCAGCTCAATTGCGTCGGTGACAACAGGCGTGCTGTGTTCCATGGCTTCTGGGCGCGGGGCTTGCTCACGATCTCTGTTGAACGGCTCACCATCTTGTGGATGACGCGTCTCCGTGGCAGAGGAGAAGGAGTTATCGTGTACTCCGTCAGAGTTATGTGCCATATCTTCGTTCTGCGGAGGGGACTCAGTGGTCTATTTTGATGTCTTGCGGCGTTTTTTTCGTCGTTTGGGCGACTTTTGCTTCCGGCAATGAGTTTCAGTGTCTGAGGAAGGAAGAGATTCACGTCATTCCGGTAAAAAAGCCGTGCCTGCTATGATGTGGTCTTCATTCTCCATAAGGTGTGTCCGGCTGTAGGTCATGTTTACGGGCAGCATTGCCGGTGTCAAGGTGCTGCGACGCCTCCGGGTGTATCGGTCCAGAAGACGCCCATGGATGGCGTCTTGTGAGGCCTGGAAGTGCAGTGTCGCCGCATAGGTGACTGGAAGGGTGGATGTGGTTCTGTCGGTGTTCGTATCGTTGTGCCGTAGTTGTGTGATGCGTCGTTGCAGGCATTCATTACGGACGTGGCCTTCTTTGCCACAAACCGAACATGTTCGAGTTTGTCCGTCTAAATGACTACCGCTCTGCAGCCCCGATAGAAATGTACGACGGGACGTGCCGTTTGAGATCTATTCGGACTTGTCTCACACCATTAAGCACCGGATACGTCGTAAACTGTGTCCATGTCTCGGCTACGTGTTTCTGGACTTTCCGGACGGGTTTAGCGCCGCGATGACTTCATCTTCATTCACCTCGAAAGGCAGTTCTAATACACGGATCGTTAGAAGGCCAAGTCCTGCATGGTCGACATCCACAGGCCCGACGTTTCTGTCGGAGTGTCGAAATGTTAGTCATGTCGCGTCGGTTGAATAATCTCTTTGTAGGCAGCGTCTGAAGACATCTTAACATAAACGACGCTGCTAACGACCGATAGATGTATGCTGATGAGATCGTCACGGGGAATCTTCACATCCTCGCGTAGAAAGCGTTCGACTGCCAGTGCTTTGGGTAGTGCGTATTCAATTGAGAGGGTGAACTTAAGAGTGTTCTTCCTGTAAGAGTTGGCCATTATAGCTTGTTCGACTGAGAAGCGCTGTGGCGAGGAAGTAAACAAAACACTCCGCGCCCACCGGCGTGGACGGCTGAGCGCGGTGCGCACTGCTGCCCTGCCGAAGGCAGACTGTCCATCTGAGCTATCCAAGAACGACTCACTTCTCGTCCTCACAGTTTCAATTCCGCCTGTACCGAGTCTCCTACCTTCCAAAACGTCACAGAAGCTCTTCTGCGAACCTTGCAGAGCTAGCACTCCTGAAAGAAAGGATACGTCTCCGCAGAGACATGGCTTAGCCACAGCCTGGGGGATGTTTCCAGAATGAGATTTTCACTCAAAGGTCCCGAGTTCGAGTCTCGGTCCGGAACACAGTTTTAACCTGCCAGGAAGCTTCATGTCAGTGCACACTCCGCTGCTGAGTGATAATCTCTTTCTGGCATTTAGCTCTAAGCTTGATAGTGCACGACACTTTACATACAGCTGTTGTACAGTTCACAATAAACATTCGGATATGCCATCGTCAACTTCAATGTATTTGTGCACTCTTGGCAGTACATGTTTTGTTGCCTATCTGAGTGCCTTTGCACGCACTCTAACGAGGGCAGAAGCGCCTTGATAGGACCAAGCAGTTCAACTTGCATTGCCATCTTTCGTTTGTACACCTTGTTACGGTGACACCGACCACCTTAAACGGCGATCGATTCTGTCGTTAAATCTCTGCCAGGAATTTTTGAGAAAGATGTGACCGTGAGATAGCATACGGGGAAGAGAACAATCAGACTGGGATTCGTTTCCGAAATACTCCAGCAGAGTATAACCAACAGTAAACAGGTGGATCAGGAACAGACGTTCTCCCAGTAGCCAAGCAAGTTGTAACGCTACGTATTAGGAGTAATGTCGGGCATTCTTGTGTCAAGCAATGTAATAAAGCAGAGAGCAGTGCTAAGGCTAACCTAAACGTCCTTGACACACACACACACTGAACTCTTTCTTTATATCTGCTCACAATACAACACAGTAACCTAACCTTGCAGATAAATGTACTACTAATTTGGAAGTCAGACAAACGAATGGCCAATGAGATAGTAAACAGTAACAAATGCCTCTCAACAATATGCACCTTAAATGAACTAGATGCAGCAGTTTATAGAACCAATTAGCAACACACATAAACCTAATAGCAATATTAAACAGGGAAGAGCATGAAACGATTCTGACTTAAATCAGGGAACTATTAATGACCATACTCTATAGCATCATTGCTTAGCACAGGGTCTCTATACCTGTGCAGTAACCAACTTGCAATAGAATAGCTAACACAGTATATACACTCCTGGAAATGGAAAAAAGAACACATTGACACCTGTGTGTCAGACCCACCATACTTGCTCCGGACACTGCGAGAGGGCTGTACAAGCAATGATCACACGCACGGCACAGCAGACACACCAGGAACCGCGGTGTTGGCCGTCGAATGGCGCTAGCTGCGCAGCATTTGTGCACCGCCGCCGTCAGTGTCAGCCAGTTTGCCGTGGCATACGGAACTCCATCGCAGTCTTTAACACTGGTAGCATGCCGCGACAGCGTGGACGTGAACCATATGTGCAGTTGACGGACTTTGAGCGAGGGCGTATAGTGGGCATGCGGGAGGCCGGGTGGACGTACCGCCGAATTGCTCAACACGTGGGGCGTGAGGTCTCCACAGTACATCGATGTTGTCGACAGTGGTCGGCGGAAGGTGCACGTGCCCGTCGACCTGGGACCGGACCGCAGCGACGCACGGATGCACGCCAAGACCGTAGGATCCTACGCAGTGCCGTAGGGGACCGCACCGCCACTTCCCAGCAAATTAGGGACACTGTTGCTCCTGGGGTATCGGCGAGGACCATTCGCAACCGTCTCCATGAAGCTGGGCTACGGTCCCGCACACCGTTAGGCCGTCTTCCGCTCACGCCTCAACATCGTGCAGCCCGCCTCCAGTGGTGTCGCGACAGGCGTGAATGGAGGGACGAATGGAGACGTGTCGTCTTCAGCGATGAGAGTCGCTTCTGCCTTGGTGCCAATGATGGTCGTATGCGTGTTTGGCGCTGTGCAGGTGAGCGCCACAATCAGGACTGCATACGACCGAGGCACATAGGGCCAACACCCGGCATCATGGTGTGGGGAGCGATCTCCTACACTGGCCGTACACCTCTGGTGATCGTCGAGGGGACACTGAATAGTGCACGGTACATCCAAACCGTCATCGAGCCCATCGTTCTACCATTCCTAGACCGGCAAGGGAACTTGCTGTTCCAACAGGACAATGCACGTCCGCATGTAGCCCGTGCCACCCAACGTGCTCTACAAGGTGTAAGTCAACTACCCTGGCCAGCAAGATCTCCGGATCTGTCCCCCATTGAGCATGTTTGGGACTGGATGAAGCGTCGTCTCACGCGGTCTGCACGTCCAGCACGAACGCTGGTCCAACTGAGGCGCCAGGTGGAAATGGCATGGCAAGCCGTTCCACAGGACTACATCCTGCATCTCTATGATCGTCACCATGGGAGAATAGCAGCCTGCATTGCTGCGAAAGGTGGATATACACTGTACTAGTGCCGACATTGTGCAAGCTCTGTTGCCTGTGTCTATGTGCCTGTGGTTCTGTCAGTGTGATCATGTGATGTATCTGACCCCAGGAATGTGTCAATAAAGTTTCCCCTTCCTGGGACAATGAATTCACGGTGTTCTTATTTCAATTTCCAGGAGTGTATGTCTTTCTAAGGTTGTAAGACGTGTATATTTCTATTGTTTATTGTCAAACCACAATTTATGAAATATGTTTATATTTTATTAATAGGATTAAGTAGGAATAATTAATATTTGTCATGTTGGAAATAATTGTCGTAGCAGGGAATGTCTGCACCAAAGTATTGTTGACAAGAGAGACCGAAAATTGATATAATTTCAAAAAGGGCGGGAGAGACCGCGTAAGGATACATTTTAAGAAAAGAGCGCGAAAGACCGCGCATTGATACATTTTGTAATGGTAGTAAGGATTGTATGCACCAGAAAGCATTGTTGGCGGGAGAGACCGCACTTAAGCGTTCGTAGGAAGTCGGTAGTAAGCGAGATGTGAAGCGTGTTGGTAGCAGGTCTGAAGCGAGAGGTTGAGAGGAGCAGTGTGCCTGCCCGCCACCAGCCATGATTTACAAGGGATTATAAACGGATGTACAGAGACATCAACTAACTATTATCATAAGAGGAACTAATATTATTGAATTATTTTCTTTGCGAAACTCAAGACTACCGAAGGTATTTCCAGAATGAGATTTTCACTCTGCAGCGGAGTGTGCGCTGATATGAAACTTCCTGGCAAATTAAAACTGTGTGCCCGACCGAGACTCGAACTCGGGACCTTTGCCTTTCGCGGGCAGAAGTAAAGCTGTGAGTACCGGACGTGAGTCGTGCTTCGGTAGCTCAGTTGGTAGAGCACTTGCCTGCGAAAGGCAAAGGTCCCGAGTTCGAGTCTCGGTCGGGCACACAGTTTTAATTTGCCAGGAAGTTTCATATCAGCGCACACTCCGCTGCAGAGTGAAAATCTCATTCTGGAAACATCCCCCAGGCTGTGGCTAAGCCATGTCTCCGCAATATCCTTTCTTTCAGGAGTGCTAGTTCTGCAAGTTTCGCAGAAGAGCTTCTGTAAAGTTTGGAAGGTAGGAGACGGATACTGGCAGAAGTAAAGCTGTGAGTACCGGACGTGAGTCGTGCTTCGGTAGCTCAGTTGGAAGAAGCCTTCTATGGGCATTACGCTCAACTTTATTCAGCAGTGCTCCCTGATATGGCGACGGTAGACTCCGTTTCAGCACATGTCCACGGTACAGTTCCACCAGACATGGTACCGACTTTACTGGGGGAAGTGACAGAAGAGGAAGTGCTCGACGCCATTGGTAAAGGTGCTCCCCATAAATCACCAGGAATCGATGGATTACCATTGGAGTTCTATCGAGCATTTAAACAACTGTTGGTACCGTGTTGGGTTGAAATTTGTCAGGAATTGATGTCCCCGGGTATACCGCTGCCTGCACCGTTCTTGGAAGGACTGATTGTCCCCATCCATAAGCCGAAGGGACGGAATCATGTCCGCGATTATCGCCCCTTAACGTTATTGAACAGCGACTTCAAGATCTTTTGGAGGCTACTATCAGAACGTCTTCGGGGCACACTATTGCACGTCCTGTCCAGCGATCAGATGTCCTTGGGGGGACCAAACAACATCAGAACTGCGTTATGTCGTTACAGAGATCTCATCTCCCTTGCACGGGTGAGACGTTTGCCGGCAGCCCTGGCGTCTATCGACTTTAGCCAGGCTTTTGACCGTGTGGGCCACACTTTCCTCACTGCCGTTCTACGGCGCATGGAATATCCCGACCCCTTTATCACAGTGTTGACACGCCTTCTGCATGGGGCTACTTCTCGAGTTCTTGTTAATGGAAGACTGACGGCACCCATGCCGATCCGCCGATCAGTACGACAGGGATGTCCATTATCAACATTGTTATTTGCATTGGCCTTAGAACCCTTGTTGTGTGGTCTCCGAGACAGGCTCACTGGGATACAGTTCGGCGGCTCCATCTATCGCTGCACCGCATATGCGGATGATTTGATGATCGTCATACGAGGAGCTGACGATATGGCCGCGACGTTGGACTGGATTGCAACCTACGGTACAGCTTCTGGTAGCCAAATCAACATTGACAAATCTGTCGCCTTGAGCATCGGGATTGGGCTACCGCAGGAACACATTGCCCCCTTACACTTCAGTGATACTGTCCGCTGCTTGGGCTTAGATTTCATGAACGACATGCGACGCGCGACGACGCTCAATTATCGACGCCTTCTTCACCAAATTAGGGCCGGAATTGCAAATCAGCGCTTGCGGTCCCTCAACATCGTTCAGCGGGCGTATTATGCCAATGTATACCTTGCGTCCCGCATACCGCATGTCGCCCAAACGCTACCCATTCCGAAATCCTTGGCTCGTAGCATTATGGCAGCGCTGGGATACTTCGTCACAGCTGGTATGTTACTGAAGATCAGATACGTATCTCTTACTCTCCCCAAGGAAAAAGGTGGTCTCGGCCTAGTCAACGTCCATGATAGGGCCATTGCCCTCTATGTTAGCTCACATTTATGTCTGCTGCGCCGTTGTCCTACGAGCCTCACGAGTCTGCTTCTGACGGCGCTACGACCTACTTCACTAAGAGCGCCGGTGCCACTACAGGACATCCCAGCGCCCCTCTTTTATATAGGACGTTTCTATTTAGAACAAAGTTATTGCAGTGTAGCGCTCACGACACCACAAATGGCCACGACTCGACGTATTTATCACGACATGATGCAACGCCGCCCCCTAAATGTGGTCGAACTAAAATATCCTGACGTACGGTGGCGCGTTGTGTGGAAGACTGTACACGATGCCATGCTTGATTCCGACGTTGTTTCCCAATGGTACGTAGTCGTTAATGGGAAGCTGGTGACGCAAGAACGTCTCTACAATATCCACATGGCAGAATCTCCTAAATGTGTGGGTTGTAACACTGTAGATTCTGACGAGCACCGCCTCAGCTGCGGAGAGGCGGAACCGGTTTGGCACCTAGTGCGGCAGATGCTGGCTTATGTCTTGCGAGTTAGGCCGGAGCATATATCTGCACGCACGTTATTGTTTCCGGATGAGACATTTTACCCCAAGACTCGAACCAACTCCGTCACCTGGATACGTGGACATGCGGTCCATTACCTCTGTCGTGACGGACACAAGAATTTCCTTGACTTCTGGCTCTATTTGCAAGAAAGACATCATGCTATTTCAGGGCATACCAGATATCGACAATGCTTCGCAAACTACCTATGGAGCGCCTTTCACAGCCCCCCGTGCAGCTGGAATGTTCCAGGCAGTGGCAGATGAGGTCAGAACAAACTGCAAACGAGCATATATTGAACAATCTTTATCAGAGGGCGCAGTCAATGGGAAGCCTAACTACGACGTGGTAGTTTTCTTTTTCATGTTATTTACGTTTAATATCTTCGATGGTGTCTTCATTCTGTTTTAGTTTTCCAGGCTTGATTAACTATGACTGTTCGCACATTGATACCTATATAAATAAATAAATAAAAAAAAAAAAGATTTAAAAAAAAGTGGGCAGGAGACCTGCGTTTAGAATCCTAATAAATACACAAGAACAAAATGAACAACGAATCAAATATAATAACGTATTATACCCTTTCCTTTCTCCTTTTATTATTTTTTTTTTTATATTAAAAGTTCAGAGGCATATTTAATTTTTGTTTCGTTCGCAAAATCTAAAGTGGTGGCGAACGGCCGTCCTAGTTAACTGTAGGATGAAAGTGGCGGTGGCACTATCTTTGTTTTTGTTTTTAGGCTTAAAAAAAAAAAATAAGCCAGGGGTCGTAAAAAAAAAAAAAAAAGTTGGTAGAGCACTTGCCCGCGAAAGGCAAAGGTCCCGAGTTCGAGTCTCGGTCGGGCACACAGTTTTAATTTGCCAGGAAGTTTCTTACCGAAGGTATGTTTGCGCAATGCTAGTTGTAAGATTATTGTAAAAATTAAGTCCCATTTGAAAGTTTATAAAATCATTTCATTACCAACAGTAAATATTCGAAGCGTTTTCAGAATATAATTAACTTTCGCCAGCAATATTGCATTTATAATTAAAATCCATCCCAAAAACCATCAACGTAAAACTTTGCAAAATTTTACTGTTGTCAAGAAAACGTTTAACTATGAATTTCGTAATTTCGGTCAATTTAATTATAGAATAACGTCAGCTTTGCTATTAAAGAATGACGTCAGTTTTGGCAATAAATACAGCCACTTATTATGAAAGCCCACCAGCAGCTAATAGAGTATAGTAAAACAGAGTAAGTATATTCATGACGCAGTTCGATGTAGCAATCAGATGGCGATCCAATAACAGTAAAATAGGTAAGGAAGAGTTTTGGGTTATTGCAGATAACGACTGAGGGCCACGACGACGACACATTCTATGTTTCGTCGAAATAATCAGAAAATCACTTTTAATAAGCAGTAATTAAATTTGTATGACAAGATTGAGAAAGAGAATAAATTTCAAAGGGTAGATTTCATTTGTTATGATTAAACAAGAGATAGAAGTCCTAAGGAAAGGTTTCATAGGTTCGATTTAAGACACAACCTCGTTCAGGACGACCCTCAACGCCGACAAAATCAATGCCCTCGTTCGTGAAGACCGTAGCCGAACCGTTGATCAACTCTGTGAAATGTCTGGAGTACCATAAAGTTCATTTCAGAGGATTTTATCTAAGGATTTGCACATGAGAAGGGTTGCAACCAGATTTGTCCCTTGCCTTCTCACAAACGAGCAAAAGGAGCCTGCATTTTTCCCAAGGTGATTGCTGGTGATGAATCGTGGTGCTATGGATACGACCCCGAAACAAAGCAGCAATCAAGCCAGTAGAAGACAAGTGGCTCTCTGTGAATAAAGCTCGCCAAGTGAAGTCAAATATCGAGACAAGGCTCATTTGTTTCTTCGATCGCAGAGGTGTTGCGCACGCGGAGTTCGCTCCCCCGGGTCAAACTGTCAACCAGGAGTTCTATTTGAAGGTTTTGGAAAGACAGAGAGAGTATTCGGAAGAAAAAGGCAGATCTTTAGCGCATAGACATAAAGAACATCCCGGTAAGTGAATTTAAAAACTGTTAACAGGAATGATAGTTTGAAGAAGTGCGTTGTCGTCGATGAAGAATACTTTGACGGTGATCAAAATTTGGTGTAAAATATTACGAAATAACAACGTTACGACGAATTTCCCCTAGTATCAACATGCTACTGATCATTCCGTACCAAAAAATTATCGAAAAAAGGACCTTGGAAAGTGGTTTCCACTGTATCGTCTGGATTTTCCTCCAACCGTAGATGGTTATTACACGTGTTATTGATTTCATTCTGTGTAAATGTGCTTTCACCAGTGAACAGTATTAGCGGAACCAAACGTCAAGCCGGCCGGCGTGGCCGAGCAGTTCTAGGCGCTTCAATCTGGAACCCCGCTACCGCTACGGTGGCAGGTTCGAATCCTGCCTCGGGCATGGATGTGTGTGCTGTCCTTAGGTTAGTTGGGTTTAAGTAGCTCTAAGTTCTAGGGGACTGATGACCTCAGATATTAAGTCCCATAGGGCTCAGAGCCATTTGAACCATGTTTTTGAACCAATCGTCATTTAATAAGTGACAAAATTCAAGTCGTGTGGCATTATCGAAAATCTGAAGATTGTGGACACGCTATATGTAAAATGGGTGCAAGTTTTCCGCATGTGTTCTTGGAACATTGACACGTTCAGAAAGTCGCCGTGCGCTGATAGTAGGACAACGTTGCACAGATTGTTGAACTACACGTTTAGAAGAAATATGGGAACATCGAATAATATGGGTTCACGCAATGTGCTCAAAACTCTGGTAAACGCCCTGCTATCAGGAATTCGACGAGCGCCGACGGTATTTTTCCACAGCAGCAGGAGCACCACCATCGTAGAAGGAGCAAACATAAACCATGCCTGCATATTTCTCATCAGTGTAGAAATTTAGCATTTTAGAAGGCGCTTGTACGAGCACAGTTAACCGATACCTCTGTCCGATACACTATCAATCCCTCGCGCTACTTCAGTCACAACACACAGTGGACAACTGCGCGCTCAACGGGCTAGTTTAGTGGCCGAGAGACACCACGAGCAAAGACGTTGAAAGGTATGAGGTAGGTTGGGCTACAAAAAAAAGTCAAAGTTGTTGAGTGGGTACGACACACATGTGCACGCAACAATCCCAAAAACAAATGTACATTAAATGGGTTCTATCTCGCAAACTATTCGAAAGAGAGTTTATGTTTTGAAAAGGGCACATGTCCATACAAAATTTTCGCTTAAAATGAGCGTTACGCCGTATCTCTGAATATTGACGAGTCCTCTTGGGACACCCTGTGCAGGTTGTTGCCTTGAACGCTTCTTGTTCACGTTACATCTTTGTTTTTTAATCGTTATTACCAAAGTAAAACATAGCTCGGTTTCATTTCACCGTAACACATCACTCGAAGATGACTATTACATTCTCCAGTAGTAGAGAGACCAGGTGCCAATGTCTCCCCGGAATTCATACTGCAATCACGTCCTAACTTTCACTACAGATGGCCTCACCCCATTACCTCCACGGCGTCAGATTTTCTACGTCACGTACACTGCAATTCCCTATCATTACCTGTATGAGAACGTGTACTGTCTCGCGAAGTCCTTCGACCACGCCTTTAATTTGCTTCATTCCTACACTGCATGTGTCCTAGATTTCTCGTCGTTAAATCGTCATCATTCACGCGGTACACCCAACGATCTGCTCTTGTAACACTCAACTGCAAAAACAAATCTCATTATTCCGGTGACAAATGTAGCGATAAGGGGAGGTACCTGACATTATCGGGCAACTACATACGAGGGGTGTTCGATAAGTAATCCAACACTTTTTTTTCGACTAGTTTCGGTTAAAAAATTTGGAATTTGCTGAGGGACATCTTGGACTATTCTCACGTCAGCCCCTACAGTTTCACGAAGTTCCGACAGGGTGGCGACGCTATTCGTAGCCTTGAAAATGGCGTCAGTAACGAAGGTGCGTTCCTAGCAGAGAGCTGTCATTTAGTTTCTTTTGGCGGAAAAATCTGAGCATCGCAGACATTCATAGGCGCTTGCAAAATTTTTACGGAGACCTGACAGTGAACAAAAGCACGGTGAGTCGTTGAGTGAAGCGTCTGTAATTATCGCAACAAGGTCGTGCAAACCTGCCCGATCTCCCGCGTGCCGGCCGGCCGCACGCAGCTGTGACTCCTGCAATGTTGGCTGAACGTGCGGACACTCTCACTAGAGGTGATCGACGGTCACTATCAAACACCTCACTGCTCAACTGGACATCTCTGTTGGTAGTGCTGGCACACTCGCGCACCAGCAGGGTCCTCAGAGGTGTTTGCCCGATGGGTTCCTCGCCACCTGACAGAAGACGATAAAGAGCGTTTGAGATTCATCGTAACGATTTTTTGTCAAATATAATCACAGACAATGGAACATGGGTTCATACCACGAACCGGAAAGGAAACGGCAGTCCATGGAGTGGCTCGAAGAAAAAGTTCAAAGCTGCACTCTCAGCCGATAAAGTCATGGCGGCGGTGTTCTGGGACACTGAAGTGGTGATTCTGTTCTGCTCTGAAATTTATTGTGCTACCCACAAGAAATTGAAGAAATTGCTTCAGCGTGTTCACCGCCACAAAATTGCAAACAACATTCTCCTTCTCCGTTAACGATTCACAAACCTTCATCGGACTGTTCTTTCTCATCTCCCGTACAGCCTGGATCTCGTACCTTCTGACTTCCATCTACTTGGCCCAGTGACGGATTCACTTTCTGGGAAGCAATATGTGAATTATGGGGAGGTTATTGCTGCAACAAGACATTGGTTCCGACGTCGACCAGTGCAGTGGTACCACGTGGGCATGCAGCCCCTCGCAGTAAGGTGGCGTAAGGCCGTCGGATTGAACGGAGATTTTGTTGAAAGCTAGGATTTGTAGGCAGAATAGTGCGGAGCAATATGGTGTATTGGAACCTTGAACAAAATCAACCTGCTTTCAGAAAAAAATGTGTCGCATTACTTATTGAAAGTCCGTCGTATACTACGTCTATGCTGAATCCCTTACTTGGCACCAATGTAGTGTTTTGACAAAATTATTATTTATGCGTATTTTTCAGAGCAGTTACAGTTTCCTGAATGCAAATAAAAAAAATCTTAATTTCTTTTTGCTCAAAAGCATATTATCTTCTTCCAGTACTTACAAAATTACTTTAGTTTTATGTAAATCGACATTAATATATATGTTTTACAATGGTGACTACACTTGCGTGAAGTTATTCTTTCATCCGTGAATTTTATTGTATTCTTTTTTCATAGAATGCGGCAAGACACAGCTCTCGTCTTAGTGCCGTATGTGTGGCATTTGCTGAAGTAATATCAAGGCTATCCATACTTTCCTTATATCTATGTCGACGTTGTTTCTACTACCTAATCGGTAGTTTCGCCCTATAATTTCTCGCTCCTTTTCGGAGCAGTCAACTTCTTCTCTGGGTATGACTCCTTATTTGCTACTGCTTTGCATTTCTTTTAGTATGCCATTACTCACATTAGACGGGAATGTAATACGGAAATGACTGGCCACTGTGTTAATAAACGGAGACGAATTGGTAGCTGTAAGAGATGAAATAGTGAAGGCAGCAGACGACGAAACAGGTAAAAAGACAAGTTCTACTAGAAATTCTTGGATATCACAGGGAATATTGAATTTAATTAATGATGCAGCAAGTGAAGCATGCGAAAGGGAATACAGACGTTTAAAAGTGAGATTGACAGGAACAGCAAAATAGCTAAGCTTGAATGGCCGGAGGAAATATGAAAGGGTTTAGAAGCATATTTCACTAGGGCAAAAGTAGATACCAGGCATAGGAAAATTAAAGACGCTTTTTGAGAAAAGAGAAAGATCTGTATGTATATCAATAGCACAGATGGAAAACCAGTCCTAAGAAAGAAGGGAAAGCTGAAAGGTGGAAGGAGTACATGGAGAGTTTATACAAGGGAAGTGAAGGCTATATTGTAGAAAGGAAGAGGACGTAGATGAAGATGAAATGGGAGAAGTGATACTGCGAGAAGAATTTAATAGAGAAGTGAAAGACTTCAGTCAGAACAAGGCATCGGGAGTAGGCGAAATTTCGTGAGAGCCATGAAAAACTCTTCCATCTGGTGTGCAAGATGTATGACACAGGGGAAATAGGTTCAGACTTTAAAAAGATGAAAATAATTTCAAGGAAAGCAGCAGCAGACAAGTGCGAATATTACTGAACTACAGTTCATAAGTCTTGGTTGCAAAATACTAAGACGAATTCTTTACGAAACCGCCGGCCGGTGTGGCCGAGCGGTTCTAGGCGCGTCAGTCTGGAACCGCGAGACCGCTACGGTCGCAGGTTCGAATCCTGCCTCGGGCATGGGTGTGTGTGATGTTCTTAGGTTAGTTAGGTTTAAGTAGTTATAAGTTCTAGGGGGCTAATGACCTCAGATTTTAAGTCCCATAGTGCTCAGAGCCATTTGAACCATCTTTACGAAACAACGGAAAAACTGGTATAAACCGGCCTCGGAGAAGGACTGTACGAAGACGCGAGACAATACTAACCCTACGACTTCTCTTCGAAGTGTTCCATGCCAACCTTCTACAGGAGAGTAAGACGGGTAAAATTTTCAAAGAACCATAGCGAAGCTATCTTGCTACGTTACGGCAATGTAGACACGAGGTGGCCGCAATGAAAACATTTCACCATCGAGATTGGGTCAGAGCAGCCAAATAGGGTCATGTTACCTTCGTCATGTGCCGAAAGAAAGGCTAAAGCGAATGAAACAAACCGTACCAAGAGCTTTTAAGAACCACTTCTACGTTACAACAAGCTCGTTAAGCAATCACGGCAGAAGGAAAACCGCTGATACCTTCGTAATAGCAAGTCTTATGCGATCGTGACGAATGACGTCGCCATTACTTCGCTCCATAAATACCCCGGCAGTTTAGCTCGTAAGGGAGTCGACCAGACGCATCGATGGCATACATAATTTTCACACTCGATTCCCTGAGTGCAGCGAAGTGACGTCTGGCACAAGTCTGTTGTAGATTTCCGGCACGCTACGGACAACAGCCGCTACTGGGAGAGGTGGCTATCTCGCCGCAATCACCATTCGCAGAGTTCAACACCACCGTCTGTCTGTATCGCTGACGGGATGACCTGAAGGTCTTACCTTTCCATCAGGATCAGAATGACAGTGCTCCTGACATTCCGGCGAACTCAATAGGGCTTACCTGGAAGGCACGCCAACATCGTCGAAAATCACCGTTACACAGCAACCGCCATAGCGGTATGACGGGTGATGAAGAAGGGTGGTGAGCGGAGAGAGGCAGAGCACCTCCGAAATCGGCGTGTGTAAATTCAATATACGCGCCGCTGTCACCCACTGTCGCGGCATCGCGGTACATAGCGTGCCAGAGCCATTGCACGCCGAGAAACGCCAGTGCAGCAGCCGACAGGAAAAAAGTGTGAGGTGTCAGCTGCCGTGAGCGGGCTGAAGGCTGTTTTCGACGCGATTCCTCAGCGGACATCGACAAATGATGTCAACCACGAGTCGAAACGCTACCAGTATTTTTATGGGAATAAATTACTAACTCTGAATCTTCTTTCACTGCGCCTACTGGCGACCACAGGCCATTACCATCCGAGGAAAACTGTACCAGCAGGCACTCTGGAAGAGTGCCTGCTCGTACAGAACCAACTCTACTTACGTCTCCCAATAGTTGCCTCACGTTAAGGAAAAGCAGACCTACGTTTATGACACTTGTAGATTTAGAGAAAGCTTGTGACAATGGTGACTGGAATACTGTCCTTGAGTATTTCTAGATTCTTTTTTTCATTGTTTTTATTTTTTAAAATCATCAGTCTTCTGAGTGGTTCGATGTGACCTGCCACGAATTCACGTCCTCAATTATTTGCTAGATGTATTCCAATCTCTGTCTTTCTCTATAATTTTTGCCTTGTACAGCTTCCTCTGGTATCATGGAAGTCATTCCCTGATGTCTTAACAGATTTGCCATCATCCAGTCCTTCTCCTTCCCAATGTTTTCCACATATTCCTTTCCACTTCGATTCCGCGCAGAACCTTCTCATTCCTCACATTATCAGTCACCTTAATTTTCAACATTCGTCTATAACACTACCTCTTAAATGTTTCGATTCTCTTCTGTTCTGGTTTTCCCACAGTCCATGTTTCACACCCATACAATGCTGTGCTCCAAAGGCACATTCACAGAAATTCCTTCCTCAAATTAAGTCCTATGTTTGATACCAGTACACTTGTCTTGACCAGGAATGCCCGTTTTGCCAGTGCTAGGCTACTTTTGACGTCCTCCTTGGTTCGTCCGTGACTAATCAGTAGATTGCAGAATTCCTTAACTTCACCTTCTTCGTGACCATCATTCCTGCTGCTCGGTTTCTCGCTGTTCTCATTTCTGCCACTTTTCATTACTTTTGTCTATCTTCGATTTATTCTAAATTCATATTCAATACTCATCAGACTGACCATTCCATTCAGCAGATCATGTAATTTCCCTCACATTCACCCAGGATAGAAATGTCACCAGCGAAACGTATAATTGATATTCTTTCACCTTGATTTTTAATTACGTTCTTGAACCTTTCTTTTATGTCCATCGTTGCTTCTTCGATGTACAGATTTAACAGTAAGGGCGAAAGACCGCATCCCTGTCTTACGCCCTTTTTAATCCGAACACATCGTTATTGGTCTTTCTCTCTTATTATTCCCTCTTGGCTCTTGTACATATTGTATATTACCCGTCTTACCCCAATTTTTCTCAGAATTTCGAACACCTTGTACCATTTTACGTTGTAGAACGCTTTTTTCATTTAACAGTGGCATTCCTGTTGCTTTCTTAATATTACCACCCTTGCTTTTAATTTAACCGCTATTTTTACTTTCCTACACGCTGAGTCAGTCCTTCCGAAAATCATTTCTTTTTCGTTTTATTCATTTTTCATGCAACCATTTCGTCTTAGCTTCCCTGCACTTCTTGTTTATTTCATTCCTCAGCAACTTGTAGTTCTGTATTCCTGAATTTCCCTGAACTGAAGTATTTCTTCGTAGTGAAGTATTTTTTCTGTTACTCATGGCTTGTCCGCAGTTATCTTCTTTGTACCTATGTTTTTCTTTCCAATCTCTGTGATTTCCACTCTTAGAAACACCCATTCCTCTTCAATTTTACTGGTCTTCAGCTATTCTTTATTGCTATATCTACAGCCATAGGGAACTTCTTGTGATTCTCGAATATAGTATTCGTTATTACTAGCTGAAATTTATTACGTAACTCACTTGGTCTTCCTCCTCTACCATTACTTATCCCAAGCCCATATTCTACTATAATCTTTTCTTCTACTCCTTCCCCTACAACTGCATTCCAGTTCCCCATGAGTATTAGATTTTTATCTCCCTTTACGTAATGAATTACTCGTTCTATATCCTCATATACTTTCTCTGTCTCTTCATCTTCAGCTTGCGACTTCGGCATGTGTACTTGGACTATCGTTGTCGATGTTGGTCTGCTGTCGTTTCTGATAAGAACAACCCTATCACTGATCTGTTCACTGTAACACACTTTTTGCTCTGTCTTCCTATTCACAACGAAACCTCTCCCGGTATACCGTTTACTGCTACTGTTGGTATTACACTATACTCGTCTGAACAAATATTCTTGTCTCCTTTCCAGGAAGTTATTCTGTCGTTAGTCGTTAAATCTTTTTCTCATGATCACCTCCCCATTGGCAGAACCCTCCGGGGGATCCGAACGGGGGACTATTCCCACACGATTACATGAGTTAATGACATTGTCACAGTAAATACAAGTGATGATGGAAAACATCTGTATCAACACATGATTAAGATTTTTGAAGATGAATGTCCATAAATTGGAAACTAGTTATACTTTTAAAATAAACGACAACAGTAAACAACGGAGCGTACCAAAGGTTATTATAATCATATAGTATCAACATCTTTGTAGTTAGTTGCCGAATAGGTCCGAATCCAGAAATGATTTTCTCTTAATTTTGAAATTTTTTTCTTTGTATGTATTAACCACAAAATAATTATTAAAGTAAGACGCGGTTCTGCTTATCCAAAGCTCTATTTTAATAAGTTGTTCTATTCAAAACTCTTGATCAATTTCTACTTAAGAGTCATTTTCGCATACATCTGATCATATGAGTACAATTAGTAGTTCGTCCATCTAGTCAGAAATAAATAAAAAAATGTCAAACCATGTTTCATACAAATCATCGATGCAGCTGAATATGAATCACATTATAGAATATATACCATATGACTGGTTGTTTGAAAACAAGTTATAAGGCACATATACGTAATCCTATAGTCTAGACTATCTGTTTTGACATTTACATTGTTAATTTAGACTCACACATGTACATTATTACGTATTTGTGTCTTATAATTAGTTTTGTAACAGGTGTGAGCACAGTCACCTAGTAGTACGTTCTGTAATACGATTTATATTCTGTTGGATCGACAATACATACTGAACATCCTTCGGCGTTTTCTTTTCATTTCTGGCTACATGTACGATCTGATAATGGTATATGGTTGGTTATAGGTATATTCTGAGAACTCTTGAAAATTTTTCAGCATTCATATTATTGCCAGTTTTGATGAAGCATTTGCGCATACACTGACTGTATTGTATGCTGATGTAAGAATATGCATAATACAGAAGTTCATCTGTAATTTGGCCCTACTTATTTCTAAATGTAAGGTACTGGTACATATACATAGATGTAACTCTCTCCAAATATTACAGTTCATTTTTTTTATTTTTGCGCATTCATTTTAATGCCAACTATGATTAAAATATTTGCCCACATATTTACTACATTATATGCAAACAAAAACAATGTCTCTGAGCAAAGTACTTTATGTCTTCGTTTGAAGACCTTCGTTACAAACACCAGTTTTGCAGCACATGCTGGTTGCTGGCGAAGTTTCATAACTATTGGTATTTATATAAATATCCTATGAAAAGTGAGTGACATGTTACCAGCTGCCGATCACAATGGAAGCTGATAGGTAGTAAGAACAAATCCGCCCATATTGTCGCAGTAGGTACAGAATTCATTTTTGGTTCCAAATAGTCATATGAAGGGCTCATTTCAATAGTGGTACAAGTCCATTTTTGTTCATCTTGAGATACAGAGTCCTAAAGTTAAATGAGCGCTGAAAAATCTGCAGCTGAGATACCAGAAATATTCAAGCCCTTCATACAAACAATACTCATGGCGATACATTATACCCATTAAAACATGCCAGAGAGCCAGCACCCAGCATTACGCTATGAAGCTGAATAAACAGCCACAAGTTCTTGCACATTAGTAATGGATAAGATTAATCACTTGAAAAAGACAGTTAGGTTGAATATGAACAATAATGGTGAAAACCGCATCTTATCCAAATAGGCGGACACATTTCTTCTTTTAAACGATGTTTCACGTATGTGGACTAAGCACAATGAAAAGAAGGAATATTTGTTTGATCTTCGAATGTTTTGTGAACGTCCCCTTCTCCCGTGTTCCAAGTGTCCCGACAGATGTTTGTGTCCGAGTGAAGAGGAACAGCTGAAACGCCGGGGGACACTTGAGTCTTCCGGATAACGGTCGCTCTCTCGTGGGATGCGCCTATTGTAGCGAGGAGCTTAACGGAGCTGTCAGTCTTTTGTGGAGGCTGGTGCGTGCACCAGCTATCGCCTTCTGCACGTGCCGCGTGGAAATACCGGTGAGCGCTTCCCAGAAATTGGTCCTGCGACCCCAGCAGCCTAGTGCGTGGCAAATGACCACAAGATGGCGCTATATAGATGCAGCGTTACTATCGTTTTAATATTTGCTATTCGTTATTATGAAAATAACGACAGCTTAAACACTGGAGCAGTTGTTTGATTGCAGTGGGAGTTCGAGGAAACAGCGTAGTAAAAAAAAAAAGAGATTTTACGAGAAAATTTTTATTGGACGAATGTTTAATGATTTTCGTAACGGCCTTATTCAGCAAAGCCTCGATTTGCTTCGTTCGAAAATCGCTATTCAGTCACCTTCAGAAACGATTGTTTACAACTGGATTGCGGAATGTAGTCGTGGTCGTGATTTCTTCAGCTATGAAATTCGTGAAGATCGACCGAAATCGGTGGTTTCACAAACAAATGTCGATGCTGTACATCTTTGAAAGGATCGGCATATTATTTACCGCAAGAAAAAGGCATCCTTAGGCAAATCGAAGACTGCTGTACATTCAATTCTCATGAACATGAGGTTGTGAAAAATTTGACCAGAACTCAGAAACACGAGTGTGTCAGTTATAGGAAGAAAATGCAAATGGAAAATCCGTATACAACATCTCAGAAGAAGACTTATCTTGGACGCAGCCGTGCGAACTGAAAAGTGAGCAGCAGTGAACTTTATGGGTGTTCTATGGTGAACAACAAGGAAATGCCGTCCGCTGTGACCGAGCGGTTCTAGGCGCTTCATTCCGGAACCACGCTGCTGCTACGGACGCAGGTTCGAATCTGCCTCGGGCATGGATGTGTGTGATGTCCGTAGGTTAGCTAGGTTTAAGTAGTTCTAAGTCCCACAGTGCTTAGAGCCATTTGAACCATTTGACAAGGAACAAGTCTGGTGCTTTTGCGGAGCACCCTCACTAAAATAATCACTTCTTTCTTTCTTTCAGTAATTTGTACATGTTGTGACTACTGCTGTACACTTAAGTTTAAACTATTGAAGAAGAGTTAATGATGTAAACTGTAAATTTCTTGTGGCATTGTTGACTGGGATATCCTATGGGGTAGGTTCAGCCGCCTGTCGCAAATTATGTTGTTCCTCCATATACATTGCCCCTTCGCTACCTTAAATACAACAGTTGCGTTGTATGTGTATTTGTAGAGTGTAGGCGACTGTAAGGCATGCGTGTGTAGCATCTCGAGCAGCACCTACAGACGGCTGACTATCAACAGTGCCACATACCCTCACTTCGTCAGACACTGGGATTTGAAATTTAACCCAGAACATTGGCGCAAAGATTGGTAATCGGGAACGTTATACCACCACCTCTTTTCTATTGCTGACCAAATACTAGTAGTGGCAATTTCATCCACCGCCAGGATTCGAACCAGCTCAGCTCCCACCCGAGCATCATCACACAGGCCTGTGTTTAGCGACCTCAGGAAGGAGGCAGATAAGTTTATGACGAATAGTCTATCTTTAGAAACCTCTGAAGCACGTAGATGACGCTGAGACAAGTAACTTGGTATAAGACAAGGGCTCGCAAATGTCGGGAAATGGCCAAAACATGATAACAAGGGTCGAACATGAGACGTCACATCCAAAATACGCAGAGTAGTTTCGAGCGCTTACGTAAAGGGATGACTGAGGGATGCAGCCCTGAACCCATTCAAGCAAATGGTGCAAATTTCAAACACCTTTTGTTAATATGATCTGCTGTAAACGTACAAGTTACAAAATTATTGTCTTTTCTGTAACCAAGCAAAAGCTGTTCTTATTTTGTATTTTTTTTTTAGTTTGGTCATTCATTTTTTCGTTCGCAGACATTATTTAGTAAAGGTTTATTGGTAACGGTGCAATTCGGAAGGCCGGCCGCGGTGGTCAAGCGGTTCTAGGTGCTTCAGTCCGGAACCGCGCGACTGCTACGGTTGCAGGTTCGAATCCTGCCTAGGGCATGGATGTATGCGATGTCCTTAGGTTAGTTAAGTTTAAGTAGTTCTAAGTCCTAGGGGATTGAAGACCTCGAATTTTAAGTCCCATAGTGCTCAGAGGCATTTTGCAATTCGGAAGCTTATAATTATTTATTTGTGATGTAGTACGGTAGGTGGACTGATAAGGTAAGGAACGAGGAGGTTCTACGCAGAATCGGAGAGGAAACGAATATGTGGAAACCACTGATAAGGAGAAGGGACAGGATGATAGGAAGTCGCTAGCTCGCGGGGTGACGGAAACCTCGACTATGAAACCGAAATTTCTTATACTGTGACGCGTATGCTCGAACAGTTCGAGTCGTGTTCTGGCACACCACTGACATCAACTAACTGTTAAAATTTCTTCAACAAAAGAATAAGTTTACAGCTTCATTTTTAATGATAGTTATTCCGAAGCTTCGACATTGATCGGACATTTCAGAGACGAAGCGCGAGGGCTTCTCTAAGTGATACCTTCGGCTCACTGGAGGTAGCGATCCGGCACTCGACAGCACGATACAGTCTTGAGAGATTGTCACCATGGAGGTATAATAAGGGAAGGTGGCGCTACATACTTACGCTGTACATTGCTGTGAAGAAGCCACCGCTATTTTAGTAGCCCCTAAGGATTAGCAGACTACTATTCACAACAGCTTCTTCTTTGTAATTTTTGTCATGCCCACGCAACAGTTGTTTTAATGGTAAACATTACGGTACTTACCTGAATCACAAAGTGTGAGGAAGGCATTTTTAGACGTTATTCTGCTCTTAAAAGCATATTTAATCCAGTAATACGAAAAATTTGAGCTCATTGATGTTACTTTCGTTTTGTTACATGTTTCGAATGACAGAGAAGCGGAGTATGTGATATAGAAAGGCTGCTTTCGTAATCCAGCAGTTTTCTTAATGCGGAATGGCGAAACTGACGTTGCGTCTATGTTCTCTTCTAGAAAATGCTGAGAACATAGTTTGCTGTGTGAGATCTGTTTGCAATACTTCCCTCTCACAACGTTCAATCAGAGCGCTCTTGGATCTGTATTGACAGGAAAACTAAAATTAAGTTACAGAAATAAAATGAATGCAGTGAAGATAACCAACGCAACTAAAATTCATTACATACAAGAAAATATCAGTTGAGCTAGTCGTCTTATGAATGAAATGTGATTATTTTACTGTTTGGACTACAGCCAGAACGACTAGTACACCTGTAAATGATGAAAGGTGGTATTTTTTATGAAAACTTTTCAAACAGAAGCTAATGTTTGGTCCTCCTAAAATGGGATACGCTGATTTCAAGTTTCTGAGGTCATGAAACTCCACTTACTAGACCTCCATGGGTGTCACACATTCTCCCAATGATGAGCCATTACTGAAAAATAAAAACCCAATATATGTAGGTACACAGTTAACATATATCTACCTCAAGACGTAACCAACTTTTAAGATGCGTAGTAGATACATTTAGTCGGCAGTTGTGAATAAGGAGTGTTACAAATAGGTTTGAGACAGTACAAAACATAGGAGGATTGTACGTTAAGTACTAGCGAAAGAGCTCCTTTTGTTACAGACGCTGGCCTCTGATTCTGAATGATGAAGACCCATGCTCTTTCCGGCCATACGCATTTACAGGGTGTTTCAAAAATGACCGGTATATTTGAAATGGCAATAAAAATTAAACGAGCAGCGATAGAAATACACCGTTTGTTGCAATATGCTTGGGACAACAGTACATTTTCAGGCGGACAAACTTTCGAAATTACAGTAGTTACAATTTTCAACAACAGATGGCGCTGCAAGTGATGTGAAAGATATAGAAGACAACGCAGTCTGTGGGTGCGCCATTCTGTACGTCGTCTTTCTGCTGTAAGCGTGTGCTGTTCACAACATGCAAGTGTGCTATGGACAACATGGTTTATTCCTTAGAACAGAGGATTTTTCTGGTGTTGAAATTCCACCGCCTAGAACACAGTGTTGTTGCAACAAGACGAAGTTTTCAACGGAGGTTTAATGTAACCAAAGGACCGAAAAGCGATACAATAAAAGATCTGTTTGAAAAATTTCAACGGACTGGGAACGTGACGGATGAACGTGCTGGAAAGGTAGGGCGACTGCGCACGGAAATCACAGAGGGCAACGCGCAGGTAGTGCAGCAGGTGATCCAACAGCGGCCTCGAGTTTCCGTTCGCCGTGTTGCAGCTGCGGTCCAAATGACGCCAACGTCCACGTATCGTCTCATGCGCCAGAGTTTACACCTCTATCCATACAAAATTCAAACGCGGCAACCCCTCAGCGCCGCTACCATTGCTGCACGAGAGACATTCGCTAACGATATAGTGCACAGGATTGATGACGGCGATATGCATGTGGGCAGCATTTGGTTTACTGACGAATCTTTTTTTTACCTGGACGGCTCCGTCAATAAACGGAACTGGCGCATATGGGGAACCGAAAAGCCCCATGTTGCAGTCCCATCGTCCCTGCATCCTCAAAAAGTACTGGTCTGGGCCGCCATTTCTTCCAAAGGAATCATTGGCCCATTTTTCAGATCTGGAACGATTACTGCATCACGCTATCTGGACATTCTTCGTGAATTTGTGGCGGTACAAACTGCCTTAGACGAGACTGCGAACACCTCGTGGTTTATGCAAGATGGTGCCCGGTCACATCGCACGGCCGACGTCTTTAATTTCCTGAATGAATATTTCGATGATCGTGTAATTGCTTTGGGCTATCCGAAACATACAGGAGGCGGCGTGGATTGGCCTCCCTATTAGCCAGACATGAACCCCTGTGACTTCTCTCTGTGGGGACACTTGAAAGACCAGGTGTACCGCCAGAATCCAGAAACAATTGAACAGCTGAAGCAGTACATCTCATCTGCATGTGAAGCCATTCCGCCAGACACGTTGTCAAAGGTTTCGGGTAATTTCATTCAGAGTCTACGCCATATTATTGCTACGCATGGTGGATATGTGAAAAATATCGTACTACAGAGTTTCCCAGACCGCAGCGCCATCTGTTGTTGACAATTGTAACTACAGTAATTTCGAAAGTTTTTTCTGCCTGAAAATGTACTGTTGTCCCAAGCATATTGCAACAAACGGTGTATTTCTATCGCTGCTCGTTTAGTTTTTATTGCCGTTTCAAATATACCGGTCATTTTTGAAACATCCTGTAAGTTTTCCGTGGTTTTGCTAAATCACTTCAGGAAGTGCCTGCATGATTCCTTCAACAAGGCTATGCTGACCACCAGTCGTCTAGTAAAAGACACGAGTGTATATTCATATCGCAATGTACATTTTTGCTTGTATTAAGCTCAAATCAAACAGCATTCTAAACATGATTTTCATACAAATAAACAGGAATTTTAAACTCCCCAAAAAGAGGAATTCCTTCAAATCCACAGCTATCTTCTTAGTGCATCGCGGATGCTAGTTTAGTTTCACCTCGCAAAGAGCAGTTTACAGTGTGACTTTACCTTCCGGCTTAACAGATGCGTGAATGGAGAACATGATTTTCCACTTTTCCCGATGGCTCTGAAGCCAGTAGCTAATTACGGCGACTTTAATAGCTTGCCTCGAGAAAAATGAAGAGAAAAAGCGTGTAACTCTGAGAACCAATTACATGAATTCTTTCTTTCAAAAAATGTCAACCGCTCGTTGCACGACGTACGACGTCCGTCCGCCCCCCCCCCCCCTCCCCGCCTTCGCCATAGCATTTTATTTCGTTCGCTGGAAGCACGTTCGCGCTAAACAGGAGTAGCAAAGCACTCATTCACTTAATTAAGCGTGACCGGGCGCACATGGAGACTTATGCTGCCGAGCTGCAGTCATTCTGCACGGCTATCCAATCTGTCTGTGTTGACACAAGTTGCCTTTCAATCTAGCTGATTTATGCCAACAGCCTTGTACACGCAACAGAACACAGGATGCAATTGCTCGTCGAGTCGTTGGAAAATACAGACGCTGTAGCATATCTAAAGATACCCATGAAGGTCCGTATCATAATGATCTTCATTCCTTCACAGTGTTCGTTCGTACGAGATCATTAGAGACCGAGTACAATAGAAGCGGACACGACAAGGATTAGGAACGAATTCAGTGCGTTTGGTTCGAAGAAATATTCCCAGTATTTGCTTTAAGAACCAAAGAAAACCACGGAAAACCTAAATCTGCATGGCCGGACGGATTTGTCCTCCTGAATACTCAAGTACGAAGATGTAAACTTCTGGATACCTCATCTGAACATGAAACAGTAAAGGTTTGAAAAGTATTTCGTGAAAATAAGGAAACATTTCGTAAGTTACTGCTTGCGGCTAACTGTAGTTGTATTTCATTTAATTTACAACTGCGGGGTTCTATAGCGTCCATAATGGATAAGCTTAATTTAATACACTGTACACACTAATTTTACCGTTCCAGAGATTAATAAAAATTCCAATATTGTCGAATTACCCGCGGATTGGCTATGCCAATATTTGTCACGGTTCCAAAGAAAGGAGAACTCGCAGAAAATACGATGACTACATGCAAGTGAATTTACTGAGACACTTCTCCTCTTCCTCATTATCCCCCATTAGCATTCTACGACTGCAAAAAACTGTTCAGACCATCGACGAAATGGTCTTCCGACATGTCTCCTTCCCTGGGATTGATAATGGAGCACTTTACGTGGCATCCTAATAGCATGCCAGTGCCATTACGTTTGGACCTCGTGTACTATTTTTTCTACAGCCTTATATTTTCACTTAGAAGTCTGTTCTTGAAAGTTACGCTAATGAAAGATTGTAAAAGTCTTAAGTGTGTCCTTTTTGATCTTGTTATATTATGCCGGAGAAGAATCCCACATCCCCTTTCATTGAGATGAAAAAACATTGATATGACACTTTGAGATCTGATTTACATATTTGTTTTCAAAATTCCATTCAACCTGAGGGTTGGCCTGAATGCTAGAGAGTTTTATTGGGCAAAGATCTACACTGAACAGCCAGAACATTACGACCACCTACGCACCAAGCGAGGTGGCGCAGTGGTTAGCACACAGAACTCGCATTCGGGAGGACGACGGTTCAAACCCACGTTCGTCCATCCTGATTTAGGTTTTCCTTGATTTCCTAAATAGCTTCAGGCAAATGCTGGGATGGTTCATTGCCCTCCCTTCCCTAATCCGATGGGATTGATGACCTCTCTGTTTGGTCACCTCCCCAAATTCAACCTACCAACCAACCACCTACCTAATAGCCGGTATGTCCACATTTGACACGGATAACAGCGGCTACGCGTCGTGGCGTCGAAGCAATGAGGCCTTGGTAGATCGTTGGAGAGAGTTGGCATAACGTTTGCAAACACAAGTCACCTATTTCCCTTAAATTCAGGGGAGGCGTGGATGAGCTCTGACGCCTCGTTCAGTCACATCCCAGATGTGTTCGATCGCGGTCAGATCTGGCGAGATGGGGGGCCAGCTACTGCGTTGCTCCAACCCCTCTCCCTCCATCACACACCTGGCCTTGTGACATGGCGCATTATCTTCCACAAAAATGCCACTGGCATAGGGAAACATCGTCATGAAGGGGTGTGCGTGCTCTGCAAACAATGTACGATACTATGCTACTCCTTGGTCATCATGGTGCCTTGCACGAGTTCCACTGGATGCACCAGATGCCCACGTGAATGTTCCCCAGAGCATCTACATCTACATCTACATTTATACTCCGCAAGCCACCCAACGGTGTGTGGCGGAGGGCACTTTACGTGCCACTGTCATTACCTCCCTTTCCTGTTCCAGTCGCGTATGGTTCGCGGGAAGAACGGCTGTCTGGAAGCCTCCGTGCGCGCTCTAATCTCTCTAATTTTACATTCGTGATCTCCTCGGGAGGTATAAGTAGGGGGAAGCAAATATTCGATACCTCATCCAGAAACGCACCCTCTCGAAACCTGGCGAACAAGCTACACCGCCATTCAGAGCTCCTCTCTTGCAGAGTTTGCCACTTGAGTTTGTTAAACATCTCCGTAACGCTATCACGGTTACCAAATAACCCTGTGACGAAACGCGCCGCTCTTCTTTGGATCTTCTCTATCTCTTCCGTCAACTCGATCTGGTACGGATCCCACACTGATGAGCAATACTCAAGTATAAGTCGAACGAGTGTTTTGTAAGCCCCTGGACTACATTTTCTAAGGACTCTCGCAATGAATCTCAACCTGGTACCCTCCTTACCAACAATTAATTTTATATGATCATTCCACTTCAAATCGTTCCGCACGCATACTCCCATATGTTTTACAGAAGTAACTGCTACCAGTGTTTGTTCCGCTATCATATAATCATACAATAAAGGATCCTTCTTTCTATGTATTCGCAAGACATTACATTTGTCTACGTTAAGGGTCAGTTGCCACTCCCTGCACCAAGTGCCTATCCGCTGCAGACCTTCCTGCATTTCGCTACAATTTTCTAATGCTGCAACTTCTCTGTATACTACAGCATCATCCGCGAAAAGCCGCATGGAACTTCCGACATTATCTACTGGGTCATTTATATATATTGTGAAAAGCAATGGTCCCACAACACTCCCCTGTGTGGTACACCAGAGATTACTTTAACGTCTGTAGACGTCTCTCCATTGATAATAACATGCTGTGTTCTGTTTGCTAAAAACTCTTCAATCCAGCCACACAGCTGGTCTGATATTCCGTAGGCTCTTACTTTGTTTATCAGGCGACAGTGCGGAACTGTATCGAACGCCTTCCGGAAGTCAAGAAAAATAGCATCTACCTGGGAGCCTGTATCTAATATTTTCTGGGTCTCATGAACAAATAAAGCGAGTTGGGTCTCACACGATCGCTGTTTCCGGAATCCATGTTGATTCCTACAGAGTAGATTCCGGGTTTCCAAAAACGACATGATACTCGAGCAAAAAACATGTTCTAAAAATTCTACAACATAACGGAGCCTACGGCAGCTTGTCTCCGTCCTGCTGTACAGGTGTCAAGGAACTGTTCCCCTGACACACGGCAGATTCACACCCTCCAATCGGCATGATGAAGGAGGTATCACGATTCATCAGACCATGCAACGCTCTGCCACTACTCCAAAAAGAGCCGATGGCGACCTTGCCCGTGTCTTGTTGTTGGCAATGTCGTGGTGTTAACATTGGCACATGCATGGACCGACGCCTGCGGACGCCATCGTTAGGAGTGTTCGGTGCACTATGTATTAAGGCATACTTGTACTCTGCCCAGCATTGAAGTCTGATTTTAGTTCCGCCACAGGTCACCGCCCATCCTGTTTTAACAGTCTGCCCAGCCTGCCACATCAGACATCTGTAATGCGGAGTAGCCGCCCAATCCCAAGAGGTCTCATTGAGGTTTCACCTTCGTTTCGCCACGTGTTGAGGACACTCGTCACAGCACTCCTTCAACATCCGACAAGGAGTGCAGTTTCCGAAATGCTCGAGCCTAGCCTCCGCGCCGCCACAATCTGCACTCGGTCAAACTCAAATAGTTGCCACACATTCTCCACTCTATAGGCGGAGAGCACACTCACTCATACCGCGCGTCTGTCTGACTACCAATCACTCCTCGCCAGGTGACGCTGTTATCTCCTGGACGGATTTATATCCATAGTAGGTCGTTGGTCACAATGTTCTGACTGATCAGTGTATTTGAGGTGGCATGTCCTTGCCTTCTTCCGACGAATGGGATTTTTTACGTAAACAATGATTTTCAGAGGTGAAAGAATTTATAAGTAACTCAGAATAATTGTAGAACCGACCGGACATCGTACCCATAACCTTTGGGTTTTCAACCTAGCATTGACTTTGAACATGTGAAGATTTAATATATCACACTTTTCTACCCCAGTTCGCCCCCACTAATTCCACCATCCAGTCACATCTGCCGAATCCCATCTTCAGATTTATCCACCTTCAGACCTGCTACCCACAGTAATATATATATTTTTATAAGTTATTCTTTACTTTGATCCTTGTGACTTCTCGCCAATTGTATTGAGTTTCCGCCTTTCGCTATCGTCGACTCTCTGATTTCATCTTGTTTCCACTTGTTACCTGCCCCTCACTTATCGACCTTAATGACAGTGAAAAATTAAACCGGGGGTACCTAATGGAAATTTGGGAAAAGCAATCGTCACCGAAGTCAATCTGTCGGTAAAGAGGGAGGAAAGGGTTACATCTAAATGAAAGGAAATATGTGAATGAAATTGGTGGAGATCAATTTCGAGAAAAGGGTAGCATTAATAAAGAAAGTAAATGTGCGGTCGTCACGTTAACAATTAGTTGGCGTTAATTAGATATTTGAGATTTGGGCAAAATTACGGTCGCCAGTCCTATGGACAACTACTATAATAACTGAAAAAGAAAGGTTATTGCACATACACTCCTGGAAATGGAAAAAAGAACACATTGACACCGGTGTGTCAGACCCACCATACTTGCTCCGGACACTGCGAGAGGGCTGTACAAGCAATGATCACACGCACGGCACAGCGGACACACCAGGAACCGCGGTGTTGGCCATCGAATGGCGCTAGCTGCGCAGCATTTGTGCACCGCCGCCGTCAGTGTCAGCCAGTTTGCCGTGGCATACGGAGCTCCATCGCAGTCTTTAACACTGGTAGCATGCCGCAACAGCGTGGACGTGAACCGTATGTGCAGTTGACGGACTTTGAGCGAGGGCGTATAGTGGGCATGCGGGAGGCCGGGTGGACGTACCGCCGAATTGCTCAACACGTGGGGCGTGAGGTCTCCACAGTACATCGATGTTGTCGCCAGTGGTCGGCGGAAGGTGCACGTGCCCGTCGACCTGGGACCGGACCGCAGCGACGCTCGGATGCACGCCAAGACTGTAGGATCCTACGCAGTGCCGTAGGGGACCGCACCGCCACTTCCCAGCAAATTAGGGACACTGTTGCACCAGGGGTATCGGCGAGGACCATTCGCAACCGTCTCCATGAAGCTGGGCTACGGTCCCGCACACCGTTAGGCCGTCTTCCGCTCACGCCCCAACATCGTGCAGCCCGCCTCCAGTGGTGTCGCGACAGGCGTGAATGGAGGGACGAATGGAGACGTGTCGTCTTCAGCGATGAGAGTCGCTTCTGCCTTGGTGCCAATGATGGTCGTATGCGTGTTTGGCGCCGTGCAGGTGAGCGCCACAATCAGGACTGCATACGACCGAGGCACACAGGTCCAACACCCGGCATCATGGTGTGGGGAGCGATCTCCTACACTGGCTGTACACCTCTGGTGATCGTCGAGGGGACACTGAATAGTGCACGGTACATCCAAACCGTCATCGAACCCATCGTTCTACCATTCCTAGACCGGCAAGGGAACTTGCTTTTCGAACAGGACAATGCACGTCCGCATGTATCCCGTGCCACCCAACGTGCTCTAGAAGGTGTAAGTCAACTACCCTGGCCAGCAAGATCTCCGGATCTGTCCCCCATTGAGCATGTTTGGGACTGGATGAAGGGTCGTCTCACGCGGTCTGCACGTCCAGCACGAACGCTGGTCCAACTGAGGCGCCAGGTGGAAGTGGCATGGCAAGCCGTTCCACAGGACTACATCCAGCATCTCTACGATCGTCTCCATGGGAGAATAGCAGCCTGCATTGCTGCGAAAGGTGGATATACACTGTACTAGTGCCGACATTGTGCATGCTCCGTTGCCTGTGTCTATGTGCCTGTGGTTCTGTCAGTGGTATCATGTGATGTATCTGACCCCAGGAATGTGTCAAGAAAGTTTCCCCTACCTGGGACAATGAATTCACGGTGTTCTTATTTCAATTTCCAGGAGTGTATAATTAGCACTAAAAGCGTGGCAACTGAGTTGCTGTAATTTTGTGATGCAACAATTTTAAAAGCTGAGGTCTGCCATATAGTTCTAAAACTTTACGTGCTTCCAGTCTTCCTTGTTGGTTGATTGAAAGTTTGAAGCCGTCGATCGAGGAGATGGCGACAGTCACTCATTGTTGGCCGTCACTGTTGCAGAAGCTGGATGTTGGCGCGCCTTCTTCTCGACACGGTCTCCAGGCGAAACGGGCTCTTCATGTGCGCCAGCTAATGCGTTTCGTCCGCGACACCGTGTCAGAAACTATCATAGCAAGTCGAGCGCAATTACATGCTGCCAAACCCCGAAAGCGCGGCAACTCGCGGGAGCGTCACACAACACACCTGCTCCACTGCACTACTCCAGCCAGACTCTCTCTGCTTTGCCCGCGCTCCATACTGCAGAGTTAACACTACCAAAGATCCTAAACACTTTGGTTCTCCACACGACCTATCGATGTATTCGTTCGATAGCATAGTTTTCCCTAGACAAGACGCAGCGTAAAAATGCAAATAATATTTACAAAACAACCAATTATACATCAACAAAAATGAATAAATATATACAAACAAATAGTAAAACAATTACAATATATAAAGACACAGAAATGTCGTATCTTGAGGTAACAAAGCAAGGGAAAAAATTATAGTACAATAGATGGAAATAGGAGGATATTCATTTCCAGCGTTACACACTTTTGTATCTATTTCATCCTTTTCGTTAATTTTCATTTTGGGTGTATTTTTGCGAAATTTTTTGGACGTAATACTACTTTATTTAAGTACTTTTTCGCATTTTTCCACCGCCACGAATCCTTGCTCCTTCCATCTGTGTCAATACAGCAAAGTTTCCTTATCCCTAGCCATACCCCAGTCCCACATACTGTTGCTGCGTTGTTGCCTGGCTCATGGAATCCCCCATAATGACCTTACCATTAAAGTGCACAACTCTGGCTGCCATTCCTCCTTCCACATTGACCTCCACCTGTTCAGATTCTGCCAATCCTTAGCCCTCACCAACATAGTCCTGCAAAACCATATCAACAGAGTCCAAACCTCCTTGCAGTACCTTCTCCCCATCTGCAAAATTCTAATGCTATTCAATC